>NC_080435.1:32843219-33168219 GCF_028018845.1 Melospiza georgiana
GAGCAGACTGAAGCTACATATTGTCACCATTACCCTTCCTTTGATTTGTTATTTTAATCCAGAATCCTGTCCCAGATGGTTTCACAGCATTATCTAATTTTCCACAATGTCTCTGATCTTCAGCCTGGTATCTCATGTTTTTTTATGACCCATCTTTCTTTTCCCTGTAAGGGAGATCCAAGTCCAATTTTTATCCTAGATACCATTTGCCAAATTCCTGGCCTTTGCCTCTTAACTCACCTATTTCTAGTTTTTTGTCTGTCTACACATTATGTACAGGATTAAGAATTTTAAACTGAAGTATATTGGTTATGAGGAAACAGAGTAAAGCAGAAAAGACATAGAACTAGTTGCAGAATTATTAGATATTTCTCATTCTCCATCTTTTGTAGGAAGCAATAGCAAAGCATCAGTTTCAAATGTGGAATGGAAATGTTACAGTGACATCAACAATAACAGAATTTCAATTTATTAAGAATACTGTTTTTCATTTTCACAAAAAGTAGGTTTGCATTTGCTCCATTTCATATTGATAAAATGCAATAAAAATCATGGTCTCATTCATATCATGGTCTACAATTGAAAAAGCACAGTTATTAGTCATTTGGATTTTTCAATAAAAAATGGTAATTCCAGCAACAAAGTATGCCTCCACAATTCTTTTGAGCAAATAATGCTATGTGCCATGAAGTGTTCATAATCTATTAAGTACTGCTTTCGTCTCTTTGCTTTTTATTAGAACACCACTTTTAGAGAAGTCTCTACTTAGATATCAAATTCCTTCTTCTATTATGTTATTTCTCAAAATTCCCCTTTTCCTTTATCCTCAACATTTCCTCCTCTTTCCTATCTCCACTTTTTTACCTTCATTTGCTATGTTCATTCATGTTAATATTTTTGCAAATATACATAGCTCCTCCAAAATGCACTTAAATATTTGTTATTCAATTATACTTTTTAGAATTTTTTTGTGTTACAAGATTCAAACAGTTTCCTTGTCTTTTGCAACTGTGCAGAAGCTACATTTGATCCTTAATATCTATCAAAATAACTGTATTTTCTGCACATCTAGTTCATTGCTGGGCAATAAGAATTATTTGCTGAAGACTTTCTGAGGTTACTTTCACCAGTCAATCATTTTTCATGGTGATCACTAACCCATTGTAAAATGAAGTTCCCAGTACAGAAGATAAGTCTTACATCAGTTACTTTTTTTTAGTCCTTTTATTCTCATTAAAGAATACCAGAACCTGTATTTGAATACAAGAAACTGTTGAATCAACTGCATTTTTTCTTTTTAAAATTTATTTTAATTTTGTAAATATACTGTCAGAACACACTATGTCTTTGATGTTTGCTCTTGCTTCATGTGCAGGTGTTAAGAGCCTGTTAAAAGGTGTTGACTGGCTTTTGGAAGCAGTATGAATTTCTTTGACAAATCTCTGATGATATGTCATAAAACTCTCCTAATTTATGAGTATTTGGACTTCTAAATGTCTGTGCTAGTCTACATCATATTGAGAGGGACAAATTTTTGTCTCTTAAAGTGAGATTTGGAAGCAACTTTTCTACTTCCATGAAAATACAGACAGAGAGCATAGACTGAACTGAAGCATTTTGTTGTCAGATTTTAAAATACGTGATGGATATCAGATTTATCTTTGCCAGTTTATCCATGGTGAACATGTTCAGAATGTTATGTTGTACTCTGAGCTTGAAATCTGTTTTGAAACTACTGAAATCTGGTCTGTTCTGTAGAAACTACAAATGTCGCTGGTCCATTTTGTGTGGTTTTGTTTTTTAGAAAAGGGTCAAGAGAAATGGCAACTTCAATACCTGTCACAGTAATAAAATGTCATTTAGTAGCAGTAGCATATCTTTCTCGAGCGTCATTTTAGAAGTCTTTGTAACTATATACTTTGTTGGTTTTGGAAGTATCAAAACATTTGAAAAGATGGGGAAGTATGAAGAGGCCTCTCTTGAGACATTAAATTTAACTGCACAGGAGCTGCATGGGATGATTGCATAGGAAGTAGTGGCAGCTCATTAAATAATGGCATTTCACATTGCATGAAATCTTCACAGTTCAGAAGATGTTTCAGTTGGGAAAGCTTCTTGTGCCATTGTCAACTTCCTGAACTATTTCCTATTTGAAATTTAAAGATACTGTCTAAGGATCATTCTATTTATACCTTGTTTTTTAACCTTAAGTGATTATATGCATTTTAGGTGGTTTTATGTTATTATTTAGCCAAGCTGCTTCATAAAAGTGTATTTTAAACTATTAATTTGTGCATTTCATTAAATTCCTTGAATGTATGTGACAGGAAAATGTAATAACTGATTTGGTGAATGGTTTTGTGTTTGGTTGGTTGTTGTGTTTTTTTTTTTTCCCCACAAGTATACTTTACTTATATGTTTAATTATGTTTCAGTTTTCTGCACTTTCTGTTGACTGCCAGTCTTTGGTCCAGGCCCTTCAGGAATTGCCTCTACATCTGAGGCTGAATATAGCTGCTGACCTTGTGCAGGTAATGCTGTGAAATTTCACAAGAAAATGCAACCATTTTAGGAGAAATAATGTGTGTGAGAATGATTAGTCTTCAA
This sequence comes from Melospiza georgiana, assembly GCF_028018845.1. Taxonomy (NCBI): domain Eukaryota; kingdom Metazoa; phylum Chordata; class Aves; order Passeriformes; family Passerellidae; genus Melospiza; species Melospiza georgiana. The sequence continues at coordinate 32,845,826 of NC_080435.1, forward strand.
ACAGAAGTAGACTGTATTATATAAGTAAATGCATTCATTTAGACAGGTGTGTCAAGTGGCATGTAATGAAGGATATCTCTCTATTGACACATTTTGTGTGCCTATTTGGCCTTAAAATCTCTGAATGTGCAGTATATTAGATTTGAGATTGAGTATCAGAATGTTTGACATGGAATGATTGCACTGTTTTTGTGTTTGCTTCTCTTGTTAGCAGCTGTTAAAAGTTTGCACCGAAACTTTGTAAGTGCTTTCACATTCTTCCTGCTAAGTATACTAATTGTGATTTAATCTTCTACATCACTAATATCAACAAACATGCTTTTCTCCATGAATCAATCCTTAGAGGTAAAACTGTCAATTGTACAGGTGAAGAAAGTGTCATTTATTCACCAGTGGCAGGATAGCAACAATAATAGTAAAGTGTTCCTTCAAACTGTGAAAAAGAAAATACTAATGTAAGGGAAGAAGAGCCAGTGAGACTTAAATATAAAAAAAATTCTTAAAAGGCTCCATTTGTCCAAGCAAGGAAAAGTATGGCACTTACAGAAGGATTAAGACTAGCCCTAGGGAGAAGGACTTTGGGGATGTTTGTGAATGAAAAGCTCAACATGACTCAGCAATGTGCGGCATGTTTCAAAGGAAACCTGACCATCAGATCGGGAGAGGTGATTCTCACTCTCTGCTCTGTTCTGCTCTGCCCTGGTGAGATCCCACCTGGTGAGTTGCATCCAGCTCTGGGGTCCCCTGCACAGAAGGACATGGACCTCTTGGAGTAAGTGTGGAGGAAGGCCACAAAGTCGATCAGAGAGCTGGAGCACCTCTCCTGTGAAGACAGATTGAGAGTTGGGGCTCTTAAGGCTGGAGAACAGAAGGTGCCAGAGAGACCTTAAGCACCTTCCAGTACCTACAGAGCAGAGCTGGAGAGGGACTTTTCACATGGGCATGTATAGAAAGGACAAAGGAAATAGCTTTAAGCTAATGGTGGGTTGTTCTAGAGCTATCAAGAAGTTATCAAGAAGTTCTTGACTGTGAGTGGTGAGGCACTGGAACAGCTTTCCTAGAGAAGCTGTGGACTAACTATCCCTGCAAGTGTTCAGTGAATGCCAGGTTGGATGAGGCTTTGAGCAATCTGGATTAGTGGAAAGTTCCCTGCCCACTGGCAGGCAGTTTAGAATAGATAATTTTTAAGTTCCCTTCCAAACCAAATCATTCTATGATTCTGTCAGTGCTAGTGTTAGCATACATTCTCATATTCTATAATAAGAGATAAAAGGAGTTTGTATTTTGCATTTGCTATTGCAAAAGTGTCAAGATAACTTTAGTTTTTACTTCTGAATTTGATTCTGCTCAAATTTCCTGTACCTTATCAAGTATAGCAAGTATGAATTATAATCCGAATTAGACAGAATAATAATAATAGATAATAATTATAAGGACTCAAGTCCTTTCTTGTACTCATAGGCATCAACACCTCTAGAGATCCCACAGATGAAATCTAAAATTTTTGAAGATGGGAAGAAGAGAGAGCAGCTGTTCCGGCAGTCTCTGGCTCAGAGTGAAACCGGGCTGGTCTCCCATCCTGTTGGTAATTCTCTTGCTCCATCAGGACCTGGGAGTAAAAATGCCTCTAGGGCAAATGCAAGAGAATCATTTCAAAGAGTCCATCCTCTATCAAATCAAGACACTGACCATTTGGATGAAGAACTAGATCGTCTCCTGAATCTAGAGGCTCCCATTAATACAGAAAATGGACCTGTGTCAGGTACATTATCCTGCAGCATATCAACTGAGAAAGATTTGAAAATGGATTGTAAGGAAAATGGTAAGCTTTCTCCCCAGCATGACCTTATTTAATTTTCACTGGTCTCTGTTTTGGTGATGTTTTTGAATTTTTGGTTAGCCAGTCAACAGTGCTGCTATCATTTCTGTCAGACTGCATTTCATATATCTGGGGCTGTGTTCTGGCCCATTTGTTCATTTTCAGTTTTAACTCCTCACTAACCTGAAGTTTTACCATTGTCAGTTCACTTTAAACATTAAGTGAAATTCCTCTGCAAAACAGCATTGGGCTTATGATTTAGCAAAAATTTAAATTTAAAAAAAAAAAAGTGTTCTGCTAGTGAGTGTATTGCTGTTTTATTGCAGGGAAGATAAAGTATTTGTATCAACTTTTAGTTCACTGGGCTAATAGTGTACAGAAGAATTGACAACTATTTCTGATGGCTTCTCTAAATGCTACTTTCAAACTTTACTAGCATTGATTTTACAAAATGAAGTTTAGCATGGAAACTATTTTTGGAATATGACTTGCTGTTCTTCAGGAAGGAGAGATTGTGTTTAAATACAGTCAGTTGTGCATTGAAAGCAAAATTATACAAGACAGAGGTAGTATTGCTTGCTTTCCAGATTTTCAGTCTTCTTGTTTTTGCTTCTCTAGAGCCTTTAAAAGTAGATATGCCTGAAGAGAAAAGCACATCATCACAGCAGCAGCAAAGTACATCCAAAGATGTTACTGAAGAAGAGCTGGAAGATTGGCTGGACAGCATGATCGCCTGAAGCTCAAATTTCCTCATATGAATAACTGAATATAGCAAACATTATGTAGAAACTTGAATCTTTCTTTATCTCATCTCCTTGTTATTTCCTTTTTCTGTCTGCCAAATGCCTGTTTTTCTTTGCTGGCACTTAAAATTTTGTGCAACCAAAATGAATTTAGATAAGATTGAAAATTGTTGGAGACAAATGATATTATTAGAAAGGTCTAAAAGTTGTGATAGAGTTTTCTTTGCTAAAAAAGCAGACTACAATGCAGAAATAAAACAGTTATATTTCAGCTTGTACTTGCTCTATGTAGTCCTTAAAATAAAGCTGTGGATGAACAATGAATATATGTGTGTTTAGTTACCATTGTCAAAAAACTCTGTGTTGTAGAAAAATGGGAAACAAGAGAGCAACAGCTATATTTGGTTTATAATACTTTATTGCAGTGGGCACTTTTTATTAGAAGAAAAAAAAAAGCATAATCCTAGCAACTTCTACTTGCAGGTGACCACAGAGCATTGTTTTATTTTGGCCTAAGATTTAAATTGGGTTCATTTTCATACAGTGTATGTCTTTTAACAGCAGCATCTAATAAGCTGTTATTGAAGGTAGTATATAAACAAACTTTAAGTGCAATTTGATACAGAAAGACAGAAAAGCAATACAGTTAATGGGTCTGTTCATCTAGAACACTAACAAAAAGTTTGCATAGCTATGTCTACAGAGGTTTTAAGGCACTTTAATGTTTCAAGGTTGACAAAGTGTTTGAAAATGATTTCTTTTTAACTGCTTAAAGCTTTTCAAACTGTATCTTGGTACATTCTCTAGCAAATACTGTGGGGAAAAACTGGACAGCAGTTAGTTGAACTATTTTTCTGAGGTACAGTCTCTGATGTTCAAGTTCTTCAATGTCAGATGTGCAATTAAGATGCCTTTTAGCCCTTTCAACTGTACTGCCAAACACCAGGTTAACTGAAGTAGTTAAAAAGTTGTTATAATTTTAGGCCATGTTTGAACTGGAAGGCTTAAGTTAATCTGGCATAGTTTTTGCTAATTAAAATTCCAACAAAAGACCTGTTTCATATGTGGTAGGTACAAAAAGCCTCTGAAATAGTGTCAAATTTTATGTGTGTCTTGAACTTTGAAGACATTTAAAGCAAATACAAGCTGTGAAATTATGCCGTGAAAAGAACAGATTTTTTTTTTTGTATACTGGATCTTAGCAGTTCACAAATAAATCATTTCTTTTGTGATATTAGCCAAGCTGATCCTCATACTGTTTTCGGAAGCAGTCCCCTGCCGGGAAAAAATCCCAACATCTTTCTTGGTACATCTTCCACACAAATGATTCCTGAAAGTGAGAAAGAGTATTTATTTTACCAGTCACTGTGCAGTTAGTGCTGTAGATGAACTTTTAACAATAACCACATATTGTGCCTGCTACCATGGAGTAGAATTTATAGACACTGGAACTCAAGATATTGTAACTCAATGCTTATAAGAGTTTTATTCTTCTCTTAATTCAGTACTACTGAAATTTAAGCTCTATTAGTAAAATATCAAAGTATAAATTAATCAATCTCTATATACAGAGCAAACCTGTTGACAAATTTGTATATAAGCAAATGTATTTTGCTTTGAATGGAAAACAAAGGTAGTTCTGTAGCATTTGCCTAAGAGCTTCTTATTAGAGAGAAGATATAATTAAGTTCTAGTTATTTTCTTATTTGTTTACCTTTAGGGCTTAACAATGCTAATATATGGTCACCCAAATGCCTATCTATCTACAAATATATCTAGATTTTGACTATCAATATAGTAGCTTAACTACTTAAGCCTCTTGGCAATAAACTACACCTGGTGCATTTTCTTTTCAGAGCTAAGATGACAGTAAGATTACTACTAACTGACTTCTGACAGAGTTCTCTGCAGTGAAGCAGTGCAGCATTCCCCTCTCCCTTTTGTTTTAACCCTTTTCTTTCACTGGCAGTAGCCTCTTGGGGAGATTGGCATCATCCACACTTCTCAGTGGTACATCAGTTCCACCTGCTGGTACACAGCTACAAGGCTTGAGAAGATAAACATGTTGAAAGATAAGCTTAATGGTTTTTCTTAAGTTTTATTTTCTACTCACCTGGCCAGTATGTTCAGTTTCATCCTTGTTAATTAGATACATTAAGAAGAACCTGAAACAAGCACATGAAGTGGGTATTAATGGAGGAAACATGATCTCTCTGCCTGACCTTTTCTAGTCTGGGGTTTGTGTGGAAGATAATGCCAACCAGCAAAGCAATGACACTACTAGGCATCTAAAGTGCTTAATTTAAGGGAGCAAATTGTGTCCTGAAGCATGTCTCCTGTGAAAGTGCTAGCAGTTAAAAAATCTGTAGAAGTAGAAAAATGCAATTTAGCATTTCCTTCGTTTCAGTGTGAAGAGCAATACCTGACTTAGACATATGCCAAATTCTGAGCACATATGCTCCAACATGTCACCTTGGAAGAGGTTACCATGGCTACTGCGTGAGAAGTGTGGTAAATACTGAGCTGCACCAGGAGCTCTGAGCACTGCTGCTGTACAGCTCATAGGCTGAGCCTGTCCTTCCCCAACACCTGAGCGCAGTCAAATGTTGAGAGCTTCAACTAATTAGGAAGACTGTAGAGAGTCAACTGTGGTCTGTTTAGAGGTAACTAGTCATGATTGGTCAGTTTTGGTGCAGGGAATTTGGAATGAGGCTATGTGCTTTCATTGTGAAGGAAGGAAAGTACACTGATTTTAACAGTTGTCTAATTAAAAGGAAATCTGATAAAAAGATGTTCACTATATATTCTATTATGAAGAAAATGGCCATTTTTAATTTACAGTGAATTAGAGGTTCCCATGTTATAACTAAGCAGTTTGATACAGTAAGAAGAGCTTGGATGTTACAGACTAGTAAAACTAGAAGAAGTTCAGATGCAGTATTCCAAAGCCAGACTGCTATAAGATTTCACCAGCTTCTCCTTTCATTCTACTGGTGCAATTCTTGTATAATTAATTATCTTTGTTGCATAAATAACTAATGCAACAAGAACAACTTTTTTAATATCCTCTTACTAATGAAATACTAATGTCCTCATTTACTGATGAAAGTGGAAGAGCACTCTCTTGGGAGTTTGATACAGTCTATCAAACAGGGATACAGGGAGTTGATACATGTGCAGCTCCTGAGTGCTTCAAGGTTTCAAAACGCTCCAGTACCACTAAAGAACTATAGGAATGGAGTTAACTATTTTTTGGAGCTTACCTTTGAAGAACTTTCTACAAGTGCCTTTATTTGCTTTGTTTTGGTTTGGGTTTTCTTTTTTTTCTAAAATGAAGCCAGTTTTCTCTGGTCTCATCAGTATTACTAAGCCACCAGAAGTCACAACCAAAACTTCCAAACTAAAGCAACTTAATTAAACTGTTCCCTATCCTTCCCCATATTTGGCTTTCCTCCCAGCAGAATAAGGAGCTGATGTGCCTTCTGGTCTTATTCTACTAAGGTACTTCATGTGCAAGGTGAGCACCTTAAAGGTAACAATCAGTATGGAATAGAGGAGGGGAGACCCCAAAGGAAATGTTCCTCAGTTTTCTAGATTTCTGGCTTGGGATTTTCAGCAATGTGTGCACCTAAATGACCCTACATCTGAAAGGTCTCTTTATCATAATTCCAATTGTAAAATGTACTTACAGGTAGTTTGCCAAGTTATGTTCTTGCAAAGTATGTGTTTCAAAGCCGTGTGGAGTTGTGTCAAAGTAGTCATTGCCAATTCCACAAATAAAGCATTTGGTCTGAAAGCAAAAGTTGTGGTTATAGATTAATTTTAACTCAAAAACACTAATTGGTGACAATCTAGGTGAACAAGAGCAATGAAAAATGTAATGTGCTTCCTACCTCCATGTCCTCTCTCACTTGTTCTTGCTGGTCTCTTAATTCACCAAAAGCATCAATAATCAGACCTGTTTCAAATAGAAAAGTAGCAACACTTCAGTACTTAGCAATATTCATACTGCAATTAATGTCATTCCTCCAGTGTCTAGAATTTAGTGTACTTATACATACAGGCACAATCTTGTGGAAAGACTTTTTTGTCCTTTGTTATTAAAATTAATATTATTTATTAATATATTATATAAATATTATTATTATTTAATAGTTCATTTAACCATACACAAACTCATCTCTTTTGTTCCCATAAATGAAATTAATTTTCACTCTCCTTCTCATTAAACTCTTATATCCCAAGTCTTTTTCAGAATAGACAGCTCTGTTCCCACAGCCCACCTTGGACAGTTAGTGAGTCTGCTTCGCATTTGAAGTATTACTCCTCCACTTTCAATGTTTTAAGAAAAGAATTGGATAATTTTGGAGACTGTGACATTTGTAACTTTTGCTCAGTATAGATGTGCTACATTTTTTTCTTTGCCACAAGGTTGCCATAAAATAGTGTGGTTTTTTCCATCAGCCTTAAAGAGTTTATGCAATGAGTGTTGAATGCTGCCCATCACCGAAGAGGGGTCCTGGTTGCTGCAAACCACAACTGCAACCCAATTAAAACTGAAATCAGCCTCTGAAGAAAGGAGGAAATGGAGGAAAGTTTTCTGGAGACACATTAGACATCAGGATGTTAAATGGCTATGTGCCCATGGTGACTTTCTCCATGTCATTTACCATTTCCAACTGGAAAGTCTCCATTCCCCCAGGCAGCTGTGGTGATTCCAGGCTAAAAGTGAGACGAGTGTCTTCAGCAAGTTCTCCAGAGTTTTAAATGCTTAGTATAGGAGAACAGCACTCCTGCACAAGGTTCATTATTGTTGGATAGTTACAAACGTGTTCATAAAGACTGCAACCCACCTACAATACATTCCTTGTGCTTTGACTTTGTGTAGTACTTGGGAAAAGGCATATTATGTATAAATTAATATAAAATTATTACTTTCAGAAATAAGGATATTATGAATTCAGGAATAAGTCTTTACAGCAATACTGCTAAATTTACCTCAAACATAAATATGGTTTTCAATGGTGAATTAATTTTGAACAATGTCTACTAAGGTAAGTGATGGTACCTTGAATAATGGCCAGTAGGATAACAATGACAAAGAAGAAAAATGTGATGTCAAAGACAATTCGGTACATTTCATAAGGGTCTCCAGCAGGATCCTCAATTTCATCTCCAATGCCACCACCAGCTCTTACACCCACATACATGTGGAACAGGTAACACTATAAAAGAGAGAGGAAAATTACAGATACATTTATCATGAACTATTATTTTGGGATTTTTTTTCTTGTTTTTCAAATTATTCTGCTCTGCTAATTCTCTTGACAATTTAAGTAACAAACAAATAGTAACAAGAACACATAATATCATTCCTCATGTATCAAGCACAGTGCACCAAAAATCTGTTACTGTCTTAAGTAATGTGATACCACCTTCAGGTACACTTACTAAGAGGGGGAGTTAGCATCAGCTGTTACCTGCTCCTCCCTCACTGGGTCTTATTTCAGACTGAGACTATTTTGGGGTTATTTTTCTTGTATTTGTAACTGTATTCAACCATATCCTATTCCTTATATTGATTTCTAAGGTTCTGTCTTGCTCTGAGTAAGAAGAAGACATCTTTTAAAGTCTTGCAGTGAAGTTTAGCAATGTGGAAAATATTGCCATAAAATGAATAGGGGGATATCCACAAGTAGATCTAGCTGTTTGTAGGTTTCTATATAAATTAATTTTGCAATACTAGATTTATTATATTGTAAATTAGTTCTGATCTGTGAAATGACCTTTCAATGCAGAAGAAATCACTTTACAAAAGTATTGTCATATTTTTAAATATATAAATCTTAATTTAAAAAAACTTTAATAATGTGTATATTTAAGCTCTGTAAGTATTTTTGAATGGACTCTTCTGTCAGAGTGATAAACTACGGATGTTCCTACAGAGTCTTTTAAACCACCTTCAGCCACACAGTGTGGGTTAAAACCAATATCAATCTCTAACCACAGCCAGTTTTTTGGAGTCACATTAGATATCAGGGTGTATATAATGAGTATAAAACCTGGCATTAGCAAACATTAAACAGAGCTCTGCATCCATTTTTATAATGCAATTTTACTGATAACAAAAGATGCTAGTGCTACTTTAATAATACTTTAAAATGTAGCTTAGAATTTATTTACCTCACTTAATAGTGTGTTTTAAAATGTAATATAGTTTTACAACTGGTGCTATTAATATCCCATAATTCATATAATCTAAATAAGGACAGGAAGAGCTTGCACACTTGCAAATATTGGGAACAAATAGGGCTTCTTTGTTGTGACAGCATAGCTTCTTTTTGAAGCTCTGACTAGTTTGTCCAGAAATTCCTTTTTTACTTTGAGAGTTTGCCGTCCTCAGCTGCAAAAGCATTGTGGCACATCATAAACCACAGTATTTAGGAAAAAAAATCAGAATACCTTGCTATGTGTCATCTGCTGTTGAGTTTAGGCCACTGGAGAACACAGAGGGAATTTCAAGACTATTTGTATTTCCAAAATAATATGTATCAAGAAGAATAACCCAATAGATTTAACGACAAACACATCCCTCCTTACTCATGGCTCTGTCTAAAGTATACATTTGAAAATTCAGGATGATATTTGGGGCACATGGTGATGTTTTAGTTACCGTCATCATGTCGTCACATTTCATGTCTGGTTCATCTTCATCTTCACTTTTGTTGTAGAATTTGCGGAAGAAGTTGAAGGCCACCACAGTGTACAGGTACACTACCACGGCCAGGAGTCCCACAGTGAGCACAAGCTGTGTGTGGGGACATGACATGAAAATCAGTTTCAATATCATTTTGACAGAAGAGACATGCCTGCTTGGTGCACTGCCTCACATTTTGAAAATTAGTTATATTGTACCTTTCCCAATAGGGAAATTAATGATAGAAGTTACGTGTGTATCATCAGAGCAATTTTTTACACTCTTTAGTTTAAAAATTTAGTTATAGTAACTTAAAACACTGGATATACAATAAAAATTAAATAATAAAAATAAAAAACCTTTAGATAATTTGAACATTTCAACTAGGACTTCTTAGGACTTATAAGGAGTATATTCTCTTCCAAAGCTGTTTAGCAAAGCCATTGCTAAAATGGAGAGAAATTTTTTTAGATGAGAGTAAGTAATTTTCAGTTCCTGCCGGTAAGCAAATAAAATCATTAGGGGAAAAAGTTTAGCAATTAATGAGACCAGATTATATTGTCTGTTGAAGTTGGTGTTAGAAGATGCAGCTCTAGAGAGTTTACTCAAAGTTACACATTTTAAAAAATGCAACAACCAGTATTTACTCTTTGAAAGAAACATAAGAGTATTGAAGGACAAGCTGATCAGTTATCACTATCTGCAGACCTGTCAGCATGCTCCCAAAGTGAACATTTCAATGCAGAAATCTGCAGCTGTCTTTCAGTGTTCATATTTACTTGCCAAAAAAGCACCAAGATTAGAAAAATTATTCATTGCTATTTAAGAATGTAAAAGCCACAGTCTTGAGTTAAAACAGTTTTGTCAATTATGCTCAGTTTTGTCGATGACATTTTTAAAGCAATTCATAAGGAAGATACATAAGTCATTACAATCATTAAAACTAATATGGACTTGGTCTTCTTGAAGTAAAATAAATAGTATAAAATCAGAGATTTCATTTGTTTGTGTGATGATAACACATCATCACCGTGTGTGGGTATATTTTTATGCCTCTTCCAAAACATCATGTGCTATAAAATGTTTTGACAAATCTAGCAGGGCATAGGTGTAGGCTTAGAATGTATGTTACTGCATTTGAGAAGAAATAGAATGTATATGTTTGAAATTATATTTTGGGGAATTTAGATTTCTTAAATGTGAGTTTAAAAGTAACTGTAAATCTTGCTTTTTGTTGTTATTCTAGCTAGGAACATGGGTTCTTTGGAGATCAGTACATGATTCCCTGCAGAAATTTTAACAATTAGTTTTAGAATTACACTTTATTAACCTGATTTTTGCATGACAAAAGGCCATAGAAGCATATTCCACACTACAGAATGCCCACACCTTTAAGCACATTCTTATTAGCCAGGTATTGAAATCTCAGTGCCCAAATCAATATTACTGCTGTAGCTAAGGAGGGATTGTGTACTCTTAATATCTATCACCAATCACCTCATCATTGAGGATACAGAACAAAGTGGTTAGGAAGTAACTAATATTCTTATATTTTTCCAAAATTGTGTGTTTTCTATTGCGTACAACACTTTATCTGTCATCACTTGGTGGGTTTACATTGTTATAATTCCATAGGGTTTAGTATACATTAAGTGTGCTGCAGAAGATATGATCAATCCTACCATGATATAAATGAATTGCATTCCAATATTTCCTTTACAACAAGATTTTTCCAGTACTTTTACAAAGTGCATTTATTTTCAAACCTTTTAATGTAGCACCTACCTGTTTGCCATTGTGAGTGACTGAAGACAAAATAGTTCGCAATGTCTTAAAACCCATAGCAATATCCAGCAGATGAGCAGCAAAGAAGAAGTTGTTGTAGTGCCCAAGGATAGACATAGTAGTGTACCAAGCTAAGTATAAGAATGACTGCAGAGAAAGTGAAAAGTGGCAGAGGGTTAACAGGTGCTGATGTGCATTATTAGATCCAGAAAATAGAGTTTTAAGTCATTCAAGTTGTTGTAGGATGCTTTGCCTACATGGGGATTAAACAGCTGAAACTTCACCCAGCTTTTGAAAATTACCAGTGATGGAGTGGGAGGTCACCCTGCTTTTGCTGTTGAAAAATGCTGAGACCAGCTGAGACCTGACTCACCAACCCCAAAAACAGACATCACAAGGATGTGAAAAACCTGTGTATCCTGACAGCTACTGGCACTGGCAGGGATGTGGAAGGCAGGTGTTTCCTGATAGAGCAACCAATGATTGGTGGTACTAATAACTTATTTTAAGATGAATGGTGCTCTGTTGAGCTAACATGACTAGCCTGGGAACATGTGAATTCCATACAATCACTTTATGTTGTAAAATCTCAGTCCCACTTTTTAATGGCAGGGATTTCTAGCACCCCCAGAGGTGTGTGTAGATTCTTCAATGGAATGAGAATGCTCCCCAGGGTTACTCCTTGAGGCTGAACGAAAGAAATCTGTCACTGATGTGGGCAAGTAACATAAGTATTGAACTACCTTTAAGACCATTAATTTAATAAATAAAGTACTATAATAGCAGTTTTAACCATCTATAATGTGCCTATATAATTCTGAGTAAAACATCCTTTATTCTAATCACAAGACAGAAAAAAATATTTTAAAATGGCTGTGTAATGCAATATTATTTGTGTATGTTTGTTGAAAATAAAAGCAGATGGTGGAGGACATACATGTTTAGAGTAAATCAAAGCATATTCATCTAGGCTAACATACTCACATTATCAGTGAAAACAACTCCGAGCTTCCAAATGTGGTACTTGGTATCAATGGAGCTTAGCCTAAGAAATAAACAATTTGTGAAAAGCATAAATGTCAAAAATAAATATTGACTTCTCTATTTATAAACATACATTAGTCGTGGCACTTCAGGTTTTTTTGCTGAAGGTGGTGATATAGATTGTTCATTTTTTGAGTGATCCAGGTACTTCATTTTTTCAGAGTATTTATTAATTCTGAGCACAATAAAGAGTTTCTAATCCAACAAAACTGATGTAACAATTTTAGGAAGAATGATACTCCTATATTCCAGAGTTATGCCAAAAGTAGTGAAATGTGGAAGACAGATTGCTTAAATTGAGGAGGTTCTATTTAGTGTAAAATATTCCCAGAATAACCAAGAGAAAAGGTAATACCTTCTGCAATATTCTAAATGTTTTATGAGCCATTGGATGGCATGCAAAGGGAAATCTCTGTTGTGCATCTTACACATTAAGAAAACCAACTCCCGCAGGAGCATAAATCACTTGGGACTGGGACAATTTCAAGCTCTCATCTTGACTTACTGACTAAGTAGGAAAACGTCTCTGAATCTGTACTAGACACCTGTTATCTAGGTATTACCAGTTTTTCAGTCCACTGGTTTATAAACTTTGTTATAAGACCTTAAAAATGCTGCATTAATTATTGTTTAAAATGAAAGAGTGACCAACTATATCAGTCAGCATAAACTCACTGATTTTTTTCCTTACTTTTATAACACAACTGTATTTTGAAACAAACAAAAAACTGTTTTATTTTACTTCCACACTAGGAAGACTCATTTATTCGAATTGTCCATCTTGAGGAAAACATCACAACAGTTTCAAAATTAAATCCATTTTTATCTTTGATGATGAAATTATTCCAACACATAATTTGTCTGTGAAATTTAGAAATCGTACCATGACACCAGTGATGCCTCTTCTGGTTCACTCTCTTCCAATGGACTAAAATCAAGGGCACTCTTGTCCAAACCCAGAAGTTCTGCAATGCGCTCTGCTCCATATAAATCTCCATACTTATTAATAACCTAGAAGGGGAAAAACAGAAGGTTTTGATCACAGAAACTCCTCAGTGACATTCACCTAACTCTAGACCAGTAGTTTTCAGGAATTAAAAACAAAGTCCTTCACAAATAACACTACTAGAACAGTAAGAGCTCCCATGAAACCCGGGGAGCATAAAAAAGAAAAATAGAAGCATTAAAGGCTATTATCTGAAAGCTTATGTATAATTTTCTGTCATTTAAGCTGGCATGTTTTTCTTTTTTTAGGGCAATGAGAGGGCTTTGTATCCTAAAGATGACAATGATTGCAAATTAGACCTGCTGGCTGATTGACAGGACAAAGTTATTTCAAATGTCTGAGTCTAGGAAGGAAACTACAGCCTTCTGTCTTCCTCCTTCCTCCCACCTACACCACAGCTGCCTTTTCACTGAGATATTTAACACAACAACTTCCATAAAACAAATTCCAGTTCTCTGTTATTTCTGTATTTATGTGTACAGAAGCATATGGAGATCCAAATTGACCAAATAGTAGTTTATTGCTCTGGAAAGCATAATAGAAATATAAAAAGCCTACCTTCCGTTTCACAAATTTGTCCCAGTAATTGTTAGGGAAGGACCTACATAGATAAGGCGAAAATATTTCAAATTATTTAATTTGTTAGGGGAAAGGAAACAAAACAATGAAAAAAAGAGAAAATGCCACATGTCTGATCATTGCAAATTTTTTTCACTCACTGCACTTCAAATTAGGAGACTGATTTTTTTTCATGGGGACAACAGCTGTTATTAATCATAATTTACTGCAATATTATCTTGCCCCTCCAAACCCTCTTTGTTTTTCCCATTCACAAATATGACTGGCTACAAAAGGTTAGCAGGCTAAATACTATCACCTGATAAGCTTAACAATTCCTTAGTAGCAGGTTAGTCACTGTAATATAATTCATCTACTAAATAAATACTTTATCACCCCTAGCCATAAAAATCAAACCAGATTTCAGAGAAAAATAGGAGAATCTTATATGATAAATAATTTTTTAGTTTATTGGATTACATTTCAAACAGAGGTTGAACACTTGAGAACCAGTCAACAGTTTGCCAACAGAATATATAAAAATCTCAAACTTGCCAAGAAAATTCAAGATCATTTGCCAATATATAGCAAATATATATATATATAGCAATATCCTGGAACTCATTCTAATGATCTTACCCATTTATACCCATGTTATACCCATTTTGAGGAATGCCAGTTAGCAGGAAACACTACAAAATTTAAGATTTTTCTCTCATTATTTCCTGGAAATAACACTGAATTGAGAAAATATGCAGGAATGCAAAAGAGAAAAATAACTACTTAAACTAAAGGACAGTATTGGTAATATAAAGTCAATGCTAGCACAAGAAAAATGAGATTCCACAACAGTGTTCTGCTGGGATGTGAGGCAAACTTCCCAATGACTATGCTCCAACTTCTCCCTTTCTGAATTAGAATTCTGAATTAAATTAATCCAAATAAAGGCAAATGCTTCTAGTAACTCAAATGCATGGTATATTCTACTCCAATGCTCTGTATTATTTTTTTGCTTGATTTGTCAGGCTTTTAAGCAAAATATGTCATAGTGTAGCCAGCTTGTGTCTATCTCTTACAAGAAACTCCAATAATTTGTCAGGGTACATCTTTCGTACTTTTAATTACTTTTTTTCCCATTATAGAAAGCACATTTCAGTTTATACAGAACACTGGGTACCCTCCAGCAGTGGTTATTCTGGTTGTACAGTACTTGTACTAAACCTTGAGACTCAGTTAACATTAGAGGGAAGGATTAGCCTGCTTAAATTAGTCTTAATCTTTTGTTTAACCTCAGTAGACAGTGCAACATGCTGAGAACAGACTGTACGGCATGTCATTAGCAGTAAGTTGATAGTGTATTTTATTAATTCTTTCTTCTGTTTGCTGAAGATTCATTTAATGGGTATCTGGATGGGTTGCTATCAATAGTGATACAAACTGGTTGGAAAATAAGCAAGCTCTCCAGTTTTCCAATTAGCTTTGGTTGTAACTTTAATAATATGGGCTAGTCCATATTGCTGAATGAAATTAGGAAAAATTCTTAATACTTAGGTGTAGGAAAAAAAAGCATTCAAGAATTTCCAGTATTTTAGAAATCCTAATCATGGAAGCATGGATGGAAGGAAGGGACCTTAAAGATCACCTAGTTCCAACTCCCTCCCAGGGGCGGGGCCACCTTCCACCAGAGCAGGTTGCTCCAAGCCCCATCCAGCCTGGCCTGGAACACTTCCAGGGCTGGGGCATCCACAACTTCTCTGAGCAACCCGTTTAAAAGCCTCACTGTTATAGTAAAGAACTTCTTCCTAATAGCTAATCTAAACCTACCAGTACATTCTGAAAAGCAGCCTGCATTTTTTCTGTGGGAAGAGAGCTGACTTGCTGTGTTTGTCTGTGCCACTCCTACAAACTGCTGCAGCTTACCGAGACTCTTAGAACCAGTATACAACCACTACAGTATTTGCTAATGCCACAACTTGACAGATATTCCTGTCAGACCTACTCAAATTCTAGGAATGCTATTTTTCACTAGATTTACTCCTCTTGTCATGTACAAATTTTTTACCAAAGAATGGGAAAGAAAGGGAGTAGAATATGTGCACTGTACAAATGAAATAATCACTGGAAAGGATGGAAGTTATCTTTTTAAAAGTTTCTCAACAGAGACTAATATGTGAAATGTCTTGGAGAGACATTTTGAGGTAAAATACCTAATCCTTGCAAACCCTAGAAAATGAGAAGGAAGTGGAATATATGTGTTATCATAGTATTTATTAAATAAACAGATAATAGTGGATTTCACATTAGAGTCTACTACTGTAGCATCTAATATAAGGGGCTAAATGCATTTCTTTTAGATGAACTAAGTGACAGGTGGACAGGAAAGGTTCTAGATCAGTGGCTAATGAGCTATAATATTATAAGCAGTTTACACAGAGTCCAGTTTTACTTACGGAGTATTGATAACAAGGCGATCCCATTGTCCTTTAATATCATCCTCAGTTGGTTGTTCAGTTATGTATAGTCCATCAAATTCCAGCTTTCTAGCCACCTCCTTTTCTCTCTTGAATACAACCAGAGGGACCTGTGAAAGTGGTGGTGGCCATTTTTGTAATGGTTTATGTATTTTTGGTTCTTTGTAACACAAAGATGTGAGACCAAACATGACACTAGAATCTCCCACACTAGGCAGATCAATGCCTAGGCAGCCTCTGAGCAATGGCCACCTTGGCAGTCAAGCCCCAGCCCTCCCCACACACAGCTTTTTATTGCTGAGCATGGTGTTGCATGCCATGGAATACCCCTCTGGTTGATTGGCTCAGCTGTGCTGGCTGTGACCCCTCCCAACATATCTGCTGAGGGATGCACAGAGTGGGTAAAGCAAAGCCAGAGCCCTCACACTGTGCAAACACTGTCCAGCAATAACCAAATGTGGCTGTGTTACCTGCACCATTTTAACCACAAATCCAAAACACACTCACACTGCTAGGAAGAAATTTAGCTCCATTTCTGCTGGCCAGAATACAGGAGGAAAACATCTGCTTATTGAGCAGTGAGAATTTGTAAACAGCTAGGTACAAATGCTATTTCAGTATTAGCACTACCAACCATCTTGGGACATAGCCAGTGTTTAACAAACAGATTAGCAGTAAGATTTAGAACTTGCCTTTAGGCAGTAATATCCAATCACACAGACAAAGGAGATGACTGTATGAATAACTGCTAGTGCTCTGAGAGCAGGTGCCATGTAGCCAGTACTTTCTTCCAAAACAAAAAACACCATGCCCTCCTCTTCTTCCTCTTCAGCAAAGGAGTTCCAGAGATTAGAGTCTTCCTCTACTTCATCAAGTGGCTCTTCTGTCACCTGAGAAAAATTCAAGCATGTTGAATTTGTTGAAAAATAAACTTAAAAGTTTTTCCTTTAGTGACAAATGATGTTTTCAAAGCCTGCTCAAAGAAGATGATAGATCATTAGCTTTAAACATTCTTCATTTGCACAGCATAAGTCTCCACGTCATGTCACTGAAAAGAAAATCTGGAGAAAGAAAATACAGGCAGTTTACAAATCCCTCTAACAATGCCATAGCAAAACTAAAACATATGAAAAAGTTATGCAAAAACTATTTCTTGGAAGAAGCAAGGAATGAAAGGGTTATCTATTATGACTGAATTCAGGGTTTTTTATGTAATCTATATAGTTCCTGATGGCTCGAGTCTAAAAAGAAGCAAAATTTTAATATAATTTTCATATAATCAACAGTGTACACACTGTCCATAACTTTTCATTTCATGACTCAGTTTAGAGCTTACAAATTATATACAGCATTTCATCAGCTGACATACTGCCCTAAATTCTTCCAATAACTTTGAAAACCTGCCCTTTAAAATGAAATCCCTATGGGTGCTTTTTGGACAGCTTTGTCTGAAAGCTAAAGTCCTGTTCAGTCCTGTTTGACTCCCACTGACCCTTTCTTATGTATGACAGATGAACTTGCACTGACAGACGTGAACTTTTGTCCTTGCTCTTCCACAGAGTGGGTCGTCACCCACCAGACTCAAAGAAAAGCAGAAGAGAATGGGGAGAAAAGACAAAAGCAGAATTCTACATGTATATTTGAAGTCCATCTTCTCTAACCCTGTGGGAAAGAAAGAAAGAAAGAGACAAGCAGAAAGCCCTAAACAGCCATGACATCTTTCTCCTGGAATGTGCATTCTGCCCAGTTTCCAAGAGCTCTGTACATCTTTACCTGCCCTGCCTCTGAGAATGTAACTGTGTTATAGGAGCTGCATTTCAAGGTATTTGAGAACAGCACTCAGTTATTTCTAGACTGAATGTTCAGCCAGCTGCTTTTGTTGTTGAAGTTTTTGGTTTAAGTAACAGAATATGTAATAGAATATGTAATATTGGAAAACACAAGGTTCATCAGCTCATTACAACTTTCATTCTATATCTAGAAGGGGAAAATCAAAAGGTCCAGATTGCAGGATATGGATAAATCAGAGCTCTTATTCCAGACTTCAGTGTGGAAAGGGGGAAAAAATGAGGCTTTTATGAATGGGAATTCTCTTTATTGAATTCTAACCTGTTTCATTTCAAGGCTGTGAAGATTCATTACAAAATAGGATTCATTAAAGAAATTTCTTTAATTGGAAATTAAAGAAAAAGAACAGGCTGCTGAGGATGTTCTACTTTGTATCATCTGGTGTTACACACCAGAACCTGAAACAACTTTATATTCAGGTGAACCTCTAAGATTAAGTATAAACTGTGAATGTATAGCCTTCTTCATCAGTGAGCTAGACAAAAAGAGCTGTAGCCTACTATAAAAAAAAGAAGTAACTGAGAATAATCAGATTAACTGAAGTCTCTTAATATCTTGAGAACAAATTAAAGAAAAATATTTCAACAGTTTTGACATTTGAATTGTTTTAGTCGATTTCAATTTTCACAGAACAAGATCAACAGTCCAAACAACAACAGACTTATGTGATTAAATGGAAAAGTGCCTAGAAATTCAACTACAAAGGAGAAATTAAATAAATCTCTTTTCATTCAGCCTGAATAAAATAAAAACAGAGTAGTACAAACATTAAATTATTGTATCTTCTGGTACTAACAAAAATATTTAAAGAATAATGTTATCTTACCTTGTAAAACAGAAGAATAAAATTGATGGCAAATGCAACAAATAGAGCAAGAAACCTTAAGTTGTAAAAATTTCTTGCCAAGTAATGCTGAAAGTAAAAAATAAAAAGTAATTAAAGGTAGCCCATGAGTAATATCAAAAGAAGAAAAACAGATAGCAAGATTTTTAAAACCACAAATACATAATTGTGTTTCTTTCATAGATCATTTACAATGAGCAAGAGCATTTCCTGGCAGCCTATTCCCCTCTTTCATGATAAATGGAATTTAAATAATGGCCTTAGAATTATAAGTCAGAGAGTCTGAAACAGAAAGTGTGGAAAGATATGTTAGAATACTGCAAAAAACCTGCTTGAGAGTTTTCAGAGAACTCAACATTTCGTGGTTTTAAAACAAAGAAAAATACAAAGTAGAGTGAAAGACTCTAGAAGTTAGATTATGGAAAATAGGGAGCTCCTAAAAAGGAGCTCAGGAGCTTAATCTGTCTGTTACAAACTACACACAGAAATACTCAATTGTATAACTCTAAAAAGTATTATAAAATCACAACAGACTGACTACAGCCAATCATCTGAACACTGATACCCAATTTTCCTTGATGACATTTCTCTCCTAATTATCAAAAAAAGGTTCTATAAAGAAAATTCAATTATTAAAGAATTTAAGACAAACTTACAAGCATTTTTGTCTGATAAATTTCCAGAGCTTTGAAGAAGTTAGCCATAACAGCCTCTGGTTTCTCAATTTTTTGTCCATGCCTTCTCTTCTTTTTCTTCGTTTTTCCCTCTTCTAGCTGCTCAGATTGTACTTCCTTTGCTTTATCTTGTTTCTCGCCATCTTCCATACTAGAAGAAAGGTTAACTAATCAAAAATATCTAGCCAAATGTAAATGCATTAATTTCAAATGAATTTGAGTTCATAAATTTTGGCCTTAAAATTTAGTTTTTGTACTATATGTAGCTTTAGAAGAATTTAGTTACTAACAAAAAAACTTCAAAACCTGGGCTTCCATATGTATGACATGATGTTGAGGTATCAATATGAAAGTCTTAAAGTATAGACCTTTATGAGATATTTAAAAAATTAACTTAGGCAGATAGGAGAAAGATAAATGACTCTGAGGTAAATATTTAAACATGAAGCAAAATGGAAAAAAAAATATAATTATGTATAGATTTTGAATCTCTTAGAATCTCTTGGACACCTTTTGTTTGTCTGTGCAAAATATTTTAATCTTTTACTACAATATGGCTGCAGCTCCAGGCAGACAGGATGCTCCTTAAAAGTAGCATGCTGCTAAAGCAAGGTGAGTATTTTAAATATTATTTAGCAGTCATATATAGGATGACTGGACAAAGGAATGTATCTGCTGTCAAGATCTGATAAAACAGCAATAAATAAAAATAGTTGGGTTAGTTAAATCTTGTGTTTTAATGATCCAATAAAACTTCCATGAAAATTGTAGTGGGTAGTAGGGAAAGCAGAAAGCATAATAAGTTGCAGAGGTTTTTAACACTGGTGCTCATTTTTAAAGGAAGTTATGGGAATTTTTAAAGAGACAATGGCCACAGATCTATACATGCATAATTGTCAAGGGCCACAAAAATCAGATTGCCATTGTGTTGCCTAGTGACATGGTCTGCCATCTTTTAGTATATTTGCAAAATACTTAGGATGTACCCCTTAGTATGTTTTCAAAATACTGATGAGACAAAGTGTACATAAAGTTCTTTGAATACTGAGCATTTCTTGTGTTATTTTGGCCAAATTATTTAGCATTAGGAAGCACCAAGGAGTTAAACAGGAATTTTGTAAAATTAACTTACTCAGCCTTCTCAGCTTCTGCTTTTCTTTGTGTTCCAGCTTCTTTTGCAATTTCAGATATCTAGAAAAAGTATTTTAACTGTCAAAATGGATCCATTCAGATAAAATTCTGGTAACTTTAGGTATTGTCTTCTAAGAAACAAATAAAATAATTAATAATATTTTTATAGCACTGTGCACTTTTACTGTTTGATTTTTAAAGATAGGGGGTTCAGCCTATATTTTAACAGTGAAAAAGGTAGAATTTTTTCTGTATAATGTTATCAATATTCTAACTAGTCCAGTTGACTGAAAAACTTAAATATACACAGTGATCAGGCAAATTATGTGACCAGCTGAGGATGAAGGTAACTACACCCAGATCATATCCTGATACTAAGGTCACCCACAAAGTGGAGTTACTGATTGAAACTAGAAACAATATATTACTGTTATCATCAAAAATCTGAAAAACATTTCTGTAATTATCAGATATTACAAAACTCAATTACTTAGCTGTGATCAAGTAATGCAACTGAAAACAAATACTTAAATAACTTCTAGTTACACAATGTTTTCTTCAAGCTGTTTATCTTATCTGGGCTGATGGTTCATTAAACCTTTATTGGCACACCACACAATCCTCTTAAGTGTTGTGTTTACAGCTTTCCCTTGAGATAAGGAAAAACCAATGCAGAATTTTACAGATGGCTGACTGCAGCAAAGAAGATGGGGCCTGGATGTCACACACCTTTAGGCTGGGTGTTACAAGATCAAAGTAAACTCATTTCAAATGCAGTTTGAGTATCTAAGCTTCAATGGAAGTCCAAGAGATGCATGCCCTGACTCAAAAAGAAATCTAAATTTGTCTCTGCTCCCTTTTGCAAAAACCTGTCCTTACTCAATCCTCTCTTGAAGTGCTTAGACAGCAGTTTTCTCTTGGTCCTACATTTCCAGTTAACACATATATACACTTACCTAAAGTTTCTGCCACTACTCATCTGGATGCCTATCTTCCACAAGTATGTGGGAAAAGGATATAGGAAAGAATTTATTAAGTTGATCTTCCCTTGTGCATCTCACGTACACAAGGACGTCAGGTGGAACTTCACCTAGTAAACAATGGAGGTGTAACTCTCTCACAAAGAATCTCCCCTAAGATCTCTAGCTGGTGGAGGATAATTGAGAGATCATTTATGATGCCTGGTTCTTCTAAGGGATGGAGTGGTAGAAGAATGAATAAATCACTATTCATCTTATCCATATATGCTCTCAATTTTCTCTTTCCCAGGCTGAAAAACCTTAATTTTCTCAATTCCATTTACAAGATTTGTTCCATATCCAGCTTTACCAGCTCATTGATCTTCACTGAATCTTTTCCAGTTTTGTCACACTCTTTTTGAAGTGAGGGAACCTGATCTTCAAGACACAGATAAATTAACATTCATGGAGCATAATAATGTGGAGGCTTTCTCTCTTCCTTTCTCAACAATTCAAAATTTAAGTTTGCTTGACTGACATCATCACTGAAGTAATAATGTTGTACAACTCAGTTATATTCCCAAGATTTCATACTCGAACAGTAACAATGAGATCAAAATGAAGCATTTTACAGATAAAATTATAATTTTCCTCTTGTATTGATCACTTTCCTGATTTTTATCTGTTATTTTAAGGTAACTTCACAGTTAGCTCTTGATTTTATTGCTACCAATAATTAGATTTATCAGCAAACTGTTATGTCACTACTACTCTTCTAATTTGTGAACCCACATAACTCGGAGATTCCTGTAGAGCCTTACAGTAAAAGCAAACTCCTGAAAGGCTCCAGCATATATGATTCCATAGGTTATTTTGGAGTTTCTCTGGCTATGTGGTAAATGTCAGTGACCTTATCAGTACACTTTTCCAGTATATAGACCTGATTTTGTATTTCTATCCATTTGTGTGAATTTTATCATTGCAGATGCCTAAGAAAGACATAGTGACTTCTTGAAGGGAATTTTTGATTCTTACGCTGCTATTTCTGCTTTGAGCTCCACATAGTCTTTATAACCACTCCTCTAGCTAGATTATGTGAGCATTTATATACACAATGTGAGACGAATAGCAATTCCTATAATACAGAATTAGTGCAAACATTGCTTTGGTAAGTTTCACTACCTAACATATCAAAGGTAAAAGCTGGACAAATTGCAAACTGACTTCACATTAATGACTTAAACTATCTGCAAAAATTACACAGCATTTTCATCAGTAGTATAAAACACATCTGTAAGAAATGTATAAATCAAAGTAAAGCAAAGCATATTCTAAATGGTTTTTTCAGATCTGAGTTAAAATACTTACTTCAACTATTGATGAAAATTCTAATGTGTTTACTTATACCTGCCAAGATTCTTGTGTTAAAAGTTATTTTGAAATACCACATTATATTTATGCTAAATGAGACAGGATTTTAATAGACTGCAATTTTCAAGTCCACATATAAAAATGTTTTAATAAACACACATGAAAAAAAAATGCAAAAAATGTAGTTCCATTTAGGCAAGAACCAGAATCTGGAGAAAAACATACAAATTAAGAGAAAATAATGCACTAAGAAGTTGCACAGTTTAGATTTATCTTGAAGATATCTGGAAAATATATCATAAAAAGGTGAGTTAACGATGAGAGAAAAGATGTTTTTGAATAACACGTAGAAACAGACCTGAGATGTAAAGTGAAACATAGTGCCTTCCAAATATGATAAATGAATTGGTTTTGACATTTAGTTCTGTCTATTTTTACACAGAAAAATATTCTCTTTAGTCCAGCTGAGTGGAACAAAATGTATTGTTTGTAAACCAGAAAAAGAGTAAAGAATAATTATACAATAAACATTAAACTTACAATAAATTCAGGCCAATATATTTCAAATAATAGGAAAACAGGATACTCTATTGCATGTACAGCATACAGAAGAACAATGTTAATGATAAGGCATTATTATGGAGATAATAAGTTGTGAAAGTAATTGAAGTATACTATGAAAAAATGGGGTACGCAGAATAAACAAGACCATAAATAATTTAAAGCAAAAACTTTGACTAGAAATTTGCTAGCAGTTTATGTTTTGAATAAAGTCCAAATGAACAGTAACAATTTACTGCACTGAAATCTAAACATTGGGCTAAAATTTCCTGTTGGTTTTCAAATGTGTAGAGATTATAAAGTAAGTTCTTACTGACAATATATATTAACCAGTTAAATATAAAATAAATCTGTTATTAAAATTCAGTAATTTATTATTATTGGAATTAATATTATCTTTAAAAAATATAAAAATCTCTTTAATTTACCTGTAATCTTTTTTTCTTATGAACTGTGTTTTCCAAAGGTGTTTGGATCTCAGTACCAAGGATTTCTGCAATATCTCCAAGTCCAGCATCATGACCATGTTTTGATCCTTCTTTCTTTGTAGGAATGCCAAAAATGTCTGCAATTATGTCAGCTTCTCCTTTTTCACTCTTCACAAACTCCCCGAGTTCAGCTCTTATGCCATGCTCAGCACCTTCAGCTTTTTCTGCTTCCATAACATCATCATGGATTCCAAACTGTGTTGGATCAGGCATATCCCCTAATATTTTTGTAACTTTTATGTTTTTGGCTCCTTCAACCAGGCCACCCCCAAATACAGTGCTCCAAAGAATCTGGAATATCCCCCACACTATAGAAAAGAACATTTGGAATGTCCCTACAAATAGGATCCAGAAAAAGGAGAAAAACACTTTCACCATCTCTTTTATTGTCATCTTTTTTACTTTCCTGTATTGTTTCCTAAGGTTCTTCACAGTGACCATTTTCAAAAAGTGGGCAACGTTCTTTTTCACAGCAACACAGGCCACTGCAAAAGCTGAAGCAGGTTCCAGGGACTTCTCTTCTTCCTCATCATCTCCAATATCCACTACATAGGCAGGCTCTGCCTCTTCCTCCTCCTCAGGCCTCTCAGATGAATCTGTTTCAGAGATCTGGGATGCTAACTGCATTTCAAAAATTGTGTCTTCACAGAAATTCACAAAGAGTTCCATTTTTTCTTGCTCTCCACCTTCATTTACAACATCAAATATGAACTGTCTTTTAGATTCCTTCACCTGTGGCTTCTCCCACTGCATTCTACTGGATTCACTGATTTCAAAGTAAACTCTTTCTATTTTCTTGGCCCCACCCATTATTTCAATACGGCCAAGGTATGGTTCAAAGTAATTAAGAACACTTTCTGCAGGCTCAAGTAAGCTCTGAAGGCGTGGATCATTAGGCATGTGCTCTGAAAGGTTTGTAAGCAATACTACTACATTAAATCCAATGTCTTTGGCTGGTTCATGGAATCTTTCCACAAAGTCAACATAATTGAACATGTCATTTTCATCAGCTTCTGTACAGGACAGCAGGAAATCAATCTCTGACTGTATGTATTGCTTTTGAGCCTCCATTGATTTTTGAAATTCCTTCTTGGAAATGATTCCTTTACCATCTGGATCATACTCTTTGAAAGCATCTGAATTAGTCAGATCTTTTAACTTCAGGAACATGTCAAAGAACTTCAAAATCATTTCTACATTGCTAGATGATTCTACAAGCGTGTCCACCATTTGTTTTCCAATAGTTCCATTTACAACGTTACCTAAGCAGTGTGTTATAATAGAAAGTTATTTGACAGCTACATTTTAAATAATGACATTTCATATTTCTGCTGAAAACAGAACAAAAATGTTCTTAAATCTTAGTATTTTTTCTTCCAACATGCTTTTCTCTAGCAGCCCTCTATTTCAGGACTACGTATATTCCAGAATAATTCTTAAACAAATATGAAGAAAGTCTTTTTACCCAAAGATTAAATATAGGCAATTAAAAAGCAGTTTAGAAAGATGAATGTAATAATTGTTCTTTACACTAGGAAGTGAGAATAGTGCTTTACAATAGGAAAGGGAGATAATCATATTTGACCAAAAAGCAAAACAGGTCCAACCTTCAAGCAGTGACAAGAGCATCACTACCATATCCTTTAGTAGATCTAGCAGCTCCTTAAGCAATTCAATCTGAGCAGAGTCCTATTAAAAAACAAAAACAAAGGACTGTAAGATTGTTTTAAATTTGTATTTATATGGAAAACTTAATAAATTTAGAGAGAAATGGTATCAAAGATGATCAGCTAAATTTCATTTACATTATTCAGCAACATTTCATTGTCATTGTATTATGATTGCAATCAGAAGTCTAATACAACATGCAGCTTACTGCAGCAGAGGTATTAACACCATAAAGTTAAGCTTTAATAAAGCATTAAGGAGTACCAAAGTGCAGGTAAGGGACAGCAGAAACAAACAAAAAATATTGGTTGCTACACAGATCTGAAAGTATCTGTCTCAGAGGAAATCCATCCTTTTTCACTTCACTGGCAATATTTCATGGCATTATGCATTACCACTCAAAGAGAACTAGAACTGATTAGAACATGCTAAGTCTAATGTAGATTTGTGTTTGACATTAAGGCCCTAAATACTAGTTTCAAAATTCTGATATATTTCTATAGGGTGGGAAGAAATCTTGTAAGTCAGAGGATAGCAGAGACACTGAATAAGAAAGGAAATTACTCTCTGCACTGTTGCATTCAGTGCAGAGTTTGAGTGCATGGATGCATTAAGCAGAAGTCACAGAAGAACACAGAATCCTGACGCTGTGGAGTGGGACTGTGCTCTGTACAGTGAAATAAACAGTGCCTGTGTCCCCGTGCTCTCTGTCTTTAACTGCATAAGTTGACCAAATATCACACTCCCTCCCTCTTTGGCTCTTTCTCAGCTTTTCTCTTGACCCACTTATGTTCAGTGCTTTTAATGGTGTTTCTGCTCTGACAGATCCTCCAGTTTTGGCAAGAGAGAGAAAGGGACCAAACTGCCACGTTTGTTACCAGAAAGGTGTAACTGAGCTGTAAATGTCAAGTTTGGTTTTAGTGAAGGTGAGTACACAGACAATTAACGTTGAAAATACCTGTGAAAGTTTCATTTGCATATTGGCAAACACATGAAGAAAGCCAACAACTGCATCCCACAGCCTACTATGAGCCAGACTCTGTTGATTACCTATGCAAGGGCCCTAAAAAAATTAAGAAAAACATATTTTTTATTTATGTCAAATAAACCAAAACAAATCAAAAAGAAGTTTCAGGCATCCATGAAGCTATATGAGAAGGTTTTCCAAGATCTCTGGGTATCTAGTGCACAAATACCAAATTGTATCCTGTTAAATACATACATGCTTGAATGTTTTAGTTCTCACTTTACACTGGTCCAGTGATTCCATGTAACTTTATCAAAATTTAAAAAAATTATGTGCAAAGCATTTACAAATTGATGAAAGAACATGATCATGATGTGTGAGCATGGAACTTCTCTGTTAGTATCTTGAGAAACACATTCTGTTTACCTGGATATATTCTGTAAGAGAATTGAATATTTGTTTGGTGACAGCCAAAGCTTTAGAAAAGTTACGTTGTCCTGATTCATCAATGATATCCTTTCCTGAATAGTACCAATAGAAGTCACTGATGGATTCCTAAGAAAAAAACAATGTTACATTTTCTAGGTTTGAATTCTCTATGCCGTATTTACTGCCTGTATTTGTATCACCAAAACTTTAATCAGTAATTCAGATGAAATTTAGCATATCTGTGTCAAACTATTTCTCATTACAATAATATTTTTCACTTTCTTCAGAAGTGAACAATGAAAACCATTACCAAACATCTGATTCCACACAGAATTCTGAAATGTCATCTGTTTTCAAAGGAAAAAAGACACGAAAAAACTAAAAATTCTTCATTTTAGGTATCTCTTAGAGAGAATTTTCATGTTTGATTCCAATAAAATGTGAATCTAAAGAAGTGAAGGAAAGCTAATATGTTATACTCCATTTTCATCTGTTTTTTCCTCACCTGAAGACGCAAGAGATAGTCAACAGTACTAATGATAATATTCACCGTTGTGGTGTTGCCCATCTGAGTACGTAAGTAATTTTGAAAATCTGAAATAAGAAGTGATTTGTGCTTGGTTAGTATACAAAGGAAAAAAATACATTATTTTTCTATTGCCATGGGGAATGCCTTCTTTTTAAATATCTTGTTGGATACAGATGCTTATGTTGTAGAAATTCAGCTTTAGACCCAGTGTATGTATAAGTGGACAATTGTTATCCCGGTGACTTGGAACAGGCTTTACTAGTAATATGCTACATACCAAAATTAAATTAAGAATTAAAAAATCATATTGAATTCTTCAATTCAAATTGTTGTCATGCCAGTTTCCCCTCAGGAAACTTAATGCATTAGAGGAAAACATTGGTTCTTATTGCACTCTGTTTAGGAACAGACTCACCACACATTTTCTACAAAATTAATTCAGTTCTCTTACCATTGTTATGCCCTTCACAGAGAAGTTGCAAAAATCTAAATAGATCTCGAGTAAATTCATCATGCTGCAAGACTTTTTCACCTTCAAAATATATAAATACAATGATTATGTGACAATTGCTATGATTAATTATGCACAACACATAATCCTACAGTAACCTTTTAAAGTGGAATTTTAATAAAAGAATCAGTATTTAAAAGCGTTAAAGCAATTTAAAAGAAATAGACTGATAATAATGAAAAGAAAAACTGAGACAGAAAAAGCAGAGCCAAAGTATTTAGCACTCCAATGCATCCATGGTTAAAAAAGAACACTAATTTGAAAAAAAAAAAAAAGGCAACAGGATATATATCTAATAAGTAAATTGTTAGTCATAACTAAAATCATGCCTTAAATATGAGTGACACTTCTTTAGTAAGCATCAAACTCTTTATCCAAGCTAAACACACAACCTGCTGCAGACCATAAAGCTAAACCTAAAGATATCTGAGAAGATGCAATGAGAGATTTCTCTCTGTATTTGCAACACACTTTTGCAACAATAGTATCAAAAACTGTAAACCCAAACATACCACGCTCACGAACGATGACTGTGGATCAAAGAAAAATAACAAGAATACAAGATAAGAATATTGGAAGTTACAATATTTTTCTTAAAAATTATTGCTAAAGATAGTGTAAAAAAAAAGCATATTCAGAACCCAGAGCCTAGAATTACTTGTAGTAAGTTTAACAACAGAAACCTCAAGCCACAGTAAACAACAGTTCAAGTTAAAGAAGGAAGCACAAATAATGTTTAAAGCACTACTGGAATCAATTTCATTCTACTTACGAGTTCCTTCTTCAGTGACCATTCCCAGGCCTTCTGCTTTATTCTGTCTCTCAAACGCATTCAAGTCAAGAACACTTATATTTAAAGAAAAGAAAAACAACAGCACAAACAGGAAAAAGGACTATAGTAAACAATGGAAAATAATTTTCTTCTACAAAATTTCTAGAGGCTTTCAACTACTACTCTTGACCCACAACAACATGCATTGCTTCATATTTTATTTAATACTCTTATTAAATAAATGAGCTTTGGATGAAACTAAGGGTCCAGTGTCCAATTCTGACAAGAAATGAGTCTCAGGTCATGTCTCACCATTTACTTAACTTCACTCCTGACAATGACATTCACAGTGTCATGTACAAACAAATGAGGAGTGTAAAAAGAGCCTGAAATATTACTCTTTATGTTGATTTAAACCTACCACTAAAGGAGAATACTGCCGTTGTTTCTCTCTCACACTGTTTTCCACTAAGTTGTCACTATGACTTTTATTATGTTGTTTCTGTATATATTATTACAGAATATTACAATATTATAATACAACATGGTTATATTATTCAGAAAATGTATGGAATTCCTGATTCTATATGTACAAGAAAGAAATGTTGAGAGGTTCCATCTCTTCCAAGGTCAAAAGACACTGATATCTGAATTTTATTTTGTTAACTTGGCATAGCTCAGCACATGGAATAGCAAATCATGATTCTTCTCACCACCCAGTTAGAATACTTTCATTCAAACCTCCAATAAAATTCTATCATTATCTAATTTTAGTTCAGTTAAATAGAAATGCAGTCACATATTCAATCTAGTGACATCATTAAAACCAAAAGCATTTCTTAAAGCATCATTTTATTTTCTTATAATTTCTTATCTGTTCCAGTAATTTTATCAATAGCTCTTTTAATGAAATCCTGAAAAACAGATATACACAATTGGTAATAATATTACAGCAGGGCCTGTTTGAGCAAATCTCTGCTAAAGTGTTCTACATAAATGAAAAAGTGACAAGGCAGATATTACTTAATTAGGCTGCAACTATTCAACAATAATTTCTGCAATACAGGTCACAATTCTTTCCACATTTTATCTTCTATTCATACAGCTCCTCCACTTCTAATTCCCAGTCTACTCCTTCAGAATGCTTCTGGTTCTTTTTTAAAAGGCTGAAAAAATGGAGGTTGTCTACTGTAAGAGTAATCAAAAACACCAGAAATTTTCTATCTTATGCATGGGAGTCCTTTACCCCAACTAATTTGAACTGTTTTATCAAGGGAATGGACTGCTAGAGTCTCACTGGTCACATGCCAACTCTAACAAAGCTGATATATATGCAGAGGATTCACAAGAGACAGCGATTACGCAACTCGCCAGAAATGTGCAGGAACTGAAAGCTTAGTAAAGCTCCACTGGCCTGTCTCTCCCTTAGTGGTGGCTCTTCTCCATCCTTGCAACCTACCAGACAAAAACCTTGAGGGATCTAGGATCAGTAAAGGAGCCATTACATTTTATTTTTCTGTCTCTTCAAACTAAGTCTTCAAAGGCATGTGCAGTCTTGCTTTATTTTCTCCCTTGGAAGAATACTCCAAAAGATTAACAGGCTGTTCCTGTGATTCACAAAACTTCCCACAAGAGTTCTACAACCTGTGACTCCTGTAATTTAAATCTAATGCATCCACCTGAACTGAGCAGTAAGCCAGTGAATATGAGTAAAACAGAACCTGTAATAATGCGACTTATGGTTTTACCTGCAGGACTGCATCAAGCCAGAGAGGCTTTGAAAAAATCCAGCATCCTTTTTCTCCTTCAGGTAGTCTAGCATTTTCTAAATATTGTATATTTTTGAAGGGAAAAAATACAACATTAACAATATACAATAAAAAATAACTAGCAATTAATTATTAATAGTATTTATAAACTAAACTAAAATAGTAAAGGTAATAAGTGCCCTTATAATTAATGATACTGAAATTATAAGAATTCAAAAATTCCAGAATTAGTTCCTTGAAATGCAAATCACTGGCAAAAAAATAATATAATTGCCTTGCACCAAAAACACACTGACATTTCTTCACTGTTTGGCTTAAAATTAAGTGCATTAACTTAAACAACAGGATACTAAAATTGTCAAAATTGCTCGCCTCATTTATGCAAGCAAGACTCACAGTAGTTGGAAATGCATTACCTGTTGCACTATGGTGTTTCCACCATTTAGAATAGCAATACCAAGTTTCAGTGTTTCAACAACCATGGGTCCTGTATGACCTGTCAAAACAAGGATACACTCCTTAAAACTTGTAGTTATGAGCTCTTCAATCAGAAACACAGTCTGGAAGTTTTACTTAGTGCAGTTGCTACTGGCATTTATTTTGGCTCATTAAGTGTTGTACAGAAGCTGTTTATGATAGCTACATGATAGGTACAATGACATAACACTCCTCTCTATGCTTCAAAGATACCACAGAGCATTACCTTTGCTTGCACTGATCATCTGAAGGACCATCTCAGCAGCTCCACGATCATGCAAGCGAGCTTGCTGATACAGAGTTCTCTGCTTTTCCATTTCTTTCTCCTGGGTTTGGGAACAAAATGACAACAGACTACAGATTGGAATGGATCCAGGAAAAACAGGAAGATGAGAAATCTGAAGTTGTTGAAGACCATCTGCCTCCAAAATCCATGGGTTGTTTGACTCCAAAGTTTCAAAACACCCCATCTTTCTTTAATGTGAATAACCCAGTAAACCAGCTCACTGTGTTCAACACACAATGTGTTATGCTATTTTTGCATTTATTCCACTGGACATATTTAAAGTACTTTCACATTAGATTGTGAGAAAGAAATGTTATTTAAACTCTCACCTCAAATGTCTTTTCTTTATCTTCGTCTCCCTCTTCTTCTTCCTGACAGCTCTTTTGATGTTAAAAACAGAAATCACAAGATCTTGCTTATTAAGAAACATAATGCCTACTTTTGCTATACTATTTCTACAAAATTGCCAAATAATTTTTCAAGCAATTACTGAAGGTATTAAGAAGATTTTAAAAACATTTAATTGCAAATATTTGTGCTTATCTGCACTAAGAAGCTGATATTCCCTAACATGTGAGTAT
This sequence comes from Melospiza georgiana, assembly GCF_028018845.1. Lineage (NCBI taxonomy): Eukaryota > Metazoa > Chordata > Aves > Passeriformes > Passerellidae > Melospiza > Melospiza georgiana. The sequence continues at coordinate 32,877,814 of NC_080435.1, forward strand.
TTCAGGGTATTCATCCAACTACATACACACCCTGTAACTGCAGGCTCTATAAACTTGTGCCATATCACTATATCCATGATATTTCTCTTCACAGTCAACCTCTCATCACAAGTCAGCTGTAATCAATATGTTGCAAAAAACTGACCTATCTTTGACAGACTTCAAGTATTAACCCAAAAATCATTACCCAAAGAATGAAGATAACTAATGGGTTTAAACTGCTCAGGAGTTAATTATATGAAAAAAAAGTGTCAAGTGAAAGGAACAAGACTGCATCTACTGAAATGTTATAGTACTGCTTTAACATAGGAAATTTCTCATTATACATATACGTAAAACTCGGAACTGCATTTGCTTCATTAAAAATATAGAAGCTATTATCAAGCAGTCCATGTAAGAAACAGAAAGAAAAGATTTAAGAAACATCTAAAATCAATGGGAAGTACCTAAATGCAGTGAGGGATGGAGTTTGAAATTATGTACTTACCTTTGCCATCATGGCAGAATAGGCAATATATAGAGGATCATGTCCTAGATTGCTGTGAAGAGTAAAAAATATTTTTAATGATATTAATTTGATGATATATTAATATAAAGAATTCATATGCCTTTTTATTAAAATGTATTTTATTAAAGTAGTCTACTTGATAAGCTATTAATCTTGAAAATTGTGTCATGAAGGACTTCTCTTATCTAAATCCAAATCTCTAAGTTTTTACTCAAACAATTTAAAGGTATATTTGTGCATTCAACTTAGTCATCATTAGCTGTTGAAGGTGCAGAAAAGTAATATGGAAATATAAATTAGAATAATTATAATTGTTAGATGGCAAGATTTTATTAGTCATACAGAAAAAGTATATGAAACTCTGGAATACTCATAAAAATCTAATCATTCTAATCAACAATCTAAAGTCAAAACAGAAGCTGGCAATGAGATTCATAAACATCAACAAAACCTTTTCTGACTTACATTGTGAAATGTAATGAATATCAAAACCAAGAACACACATCTATTAATTACCAGGAGAAACCAGGGCAAGGTATTCTGATTAAACCTGCAGTTTCTGTAGAATTCATGTTTCCAGGAGAAGTCATGCTCAATCATTTCTGCATTGGGTATTTACTAAGCTTTTAAAATGTCAAAAATAGTCAATATTTATCTCAATGTAAAGGTTATATTCAGTTTAAATACAGGAAAACTCTAATGAAACTAAGAGGGAAAAAGGTATTCACCATGTACAAAAATGAACTACACTTGTGTTAAATCCATTTGGTAATGTTTCTAAAAATTCAGTTACTTGTGCTTTTATTCAATGGGCTTTTTCACACAGCTCTTTTACCTTCTCTCTGTAAGAGCACTGCGACTAAAATAGAGGATAATCTGATGAAGTGGATCAGGATGCTTTTTCTCAGTCTCTTCTTCTTCCTCATCTTTTTTTGGAGATGTCTGTCTCAAGATTTAGAATATAAAAGTTAAGCTTCATAAGTAAAAAAAAAAAAAAAAATCCTTAATTAAGCTTAGGAAAGGATTTCAGTAATTTTATTCTATCCAATTTACATTAACTGCCAGTATTAATCTTTTCAGGAGTTTACAACATAACCTGTAACTCCTGAAACAGGCAACATTATGTGCCTGTTTGATTCTGAAGAGATAAAAATATATGGTTTTTGTTCATTATTTTTGTAACTTTAGAATTTTCTCATTTGCAAGGTATTGAGAATGAGACTGGGGAAATCTTGGGGAAGCCTTATTAAAGAGAAATCATGCATCTCCAGTTGAATTGAAAGGAAGTTCTAGCTCAATTATTTTATAGTAGGTACTGGAATAATTTTTAATAACATCATCAGATACATCCTATTCAGACTAGCACTATCCACAATCTTTTCATATATAATTTCCAAGTAACCTTGGTTCAATTAATGCTCATTATTGTAAACTTCAAACATTTTTGGCAGTTAAAAATACAACATAGTCAGAGCCGGCCAAAGAACAGATTATTACCCTTACCTTACTTGTGTTATCACACCTTTGTACAGTTACTAGTTATTGTAGATTTATTGTAATTACAGTAATTATTTTAATTATAGAAGTTCAATTCTCAAGGAAATCTGAAAGAATTGCTTTGATTAATGGCCTCATTCTTTCCTTTAGCAGGAAGCAACAAAGTCAATCAGACTGACCATATAATTGTCCAGAGCATGGGAAGAATGTCCCTACCCATGGCAGGGGGTTGGAACTAGATAATCTCTATGGTCCCTTCCAACCCAAGCATTCTGTGTCTCTACAATATCAGGTATAATGGCTCTTTAAAAAGCACAACATGAGTGCTTCTGCTAACACTGAAGCACTTCCTGATGCATCTTCATGTGATCCATGAAGCTGTATATTAACTTTCCTGGTGTTTAGAGACTGGGGAGATAAGCTCCTTGGAGGTATTTTTGACAAGTTAACTACACAGAGGGAAGAGAAAGAGCAGTAGGCATTCTGAACTGATGTTCACTACCAAAATCCCAAAGTTTACCAATCACTTTTATCAAGTACACAGGTAAACTGCATTTTTGCTGAATATGGCTGCATATATTTACTTATTCTTATGATGCATCAAAAAGGAAAACAGTAAAAATAATTTGTATCAAAGCTGAAAATGTTAAAATTAATTATGCATAAAAAATTTAAAAGGGAAAAGGATCACTAGTATCAAGCTTTTAAAAAATCCCATAAGATAATATATATACAAGCATAGGAATTACCATAATGACAACAACAACAGTCTGACTGGTTATCTAATCCATTTCTCTTCCCAAGAATGAGTATCATGTAGCTCGTCTGAAGGCACAGATCACCTTAATGCACTTCAGTGTGCATCAAAGGACAATGTCTTTTTGACCACAGCAGAAAATTACCTTATGCTCTGAAGCATAAGGATTAATATTTTATAAGTTTATGCATACAGTACACAAAAATTAAATATGTTTTATAATAGATACATAGAATACACACTGAAGTGGGCATTGAAATATATGCCCAGTTATGTCAGTACTTACAGCCAAATCCTGAACTAGTTTCTCCTCAAATGAATATTCCTCTGTTTCTATCCAAAAGTTCTGATAGCCATTGAGGAAGAGGTTAATAGAACGGTGCCTGGGGGGGTTGTGAAAGTGAGATCAAGAGGGGTAACGGAACAGAGTATAACAGCTCAGATGGTTAATGGTTAGTAAGGATTCTTATTTGTACAATTCTGATCCTCTGATTGGTCAGTGAAACAAAATGCAAAACATAACTAACATTCAGTGACAAACCTGCAGGTACTTTTGAACATTCTTACTGTTTTTATACACATATGTATACATTACTTTTTATTTTGAAGGCTAAGAGAGGCTTAAAATACATTATACATGAAACTGCACGACTGATACCTTAATGCAAGCATGAGAAAAACACACACTTGAACAGACTGAGAATGAGTGAGTGCGGTATACATCTACAAGGTGTAAATCCAAATTGCTAGATTTAGAACATCAAGACAGCAGACACTGGCCATCAACACCAAAATAACTATCAAGTGCTTTCCAGCATAGTATCTAAAGACAATCATTGCCTTCTTCCACAGAAAGAAGCCTAATCTCAGCTTCTTGTCTTCCAGTTCTAAATCAGGGCCGTATTAGCATGTCCTCAAGGAGTTGCATTAGAAATATAAAAACCTGCTCTACGAAATGACCAATTTTAGAAAACTCTAAGTCATATGAATTACTACTGTATACTATTCATTAATTTAACTTTCCACAGAAAATAAACTCATGGCAATAAGACTACACATAATAATGGCAAAATAAATCTGTCTTCACATTATTTTGGGGAAAAAATTTTTTCTGAGCTGCACTACATGAGGCTAGAAAGGCTGTTCCATGCAGCCTTTTCATTTACTTTTATCAGTTGCCACCAAAAAAAGCTATAAAAATGCACTACATATACACCATTAAATACCTTTTAAATACAAGGTGCACACAAATCAGTATTTTATAATGAAATAGCTGTTAAGTCAACACTTTAGGCTCACTTGCTGACACTGGTGTTGTTTTATTATAAAATTTTGAAAACTGACCAATCAGAATCCCCTCTGAAAATTGTACAAATTCATGTTTTTATGATAATATCAAATCATGGCTGGGAAGGAAGAAGTGGGCGCATAAGCAAGAGGCTCTCCACAAGTTACATTACCGTTAACTTGAGTATAAGCCTGTCATACTGAGTTTTTTCATGTACTTTTTCCAGCCAAACACGTTGAAAGGTGCTCAGGAAGAAATTGCTAATTTTGTGTCTGAAGAAAAGCATATAGGTTTTCATTGAAGAAAGGCACAAGTTAAATTCAATAAAGTATTCAGATAGAATCTATCGTAAACCGTGCTTGAAAAATTGCCATGTACAACTTTGCTGTATCTATGTGCATATACAGATGACAGACAATAAGACAAAGTTTTTTCAAATTAATTTCCTTGAAACATCAAACATAGACACATCTCAGAGAAAACACTTATCACATAACACACTTTTTCAAAGCCATGTACATTCAATAAACACAGAGCATGGAGAATTACTACTTCCTAACTTGAATGATGTTTAATTAATTTAATTGAAAAATATATATATTTTTAAATATAGCTATTTGTTTTGTGTCTACAAAACTTTTCATCAAAAGGAGTTCTCGGAATATTTGTGGCAGAAGTTAAAGTAATTTGTCAGTGATTTAACAAACACTTTCATATCAACAGACATGTCTGTTTCTGAAATATCTTACTGAAATTCCTAAAAACTGATAGACATTAGAGTGAATTTTGCAGAAAATTATCTTAAGCTCTGAGATTAAAATTAAACTATACTGAAAGCCATCTAAATATCTGGAAAATTTTCAAAAGAGTAAGCTTATTATTTACTGAAGATTTATCTTTTCTAGGATAAAGGAAAGGTTAATACTATAATATTTGTTTACTGCACTTTAAATGAATTGATTCTAGCATCAAAGAACTAACACTCCCAATACAAAGCTGCAACTAAAATGAAGAAAGAGACAAGATAGAGGGCTGCATTTTAAACTCTGGATCAAAGAGATTTAAATAGCTCCTAGAACAAATCATACTCCACTTGAAATAATCTCCCAAGGGTTCAGGCATGTCTGAGCAACGCTGTCAATTTAGATGATGGAGATTGTTATAATAGTGTGATAGCCTTATTTTCCTGTCAGGATCCTATAATTTGTCTAGGAAAAAAGTGACTATAAGCTAGTGAACTTTAAAAAACTTTGGTTTGAATCTGTCAGTTGAGAAATATACCCAGAAGTTTGCTCGTGGCAGCAGGATCAGGATAGATGACCTTCAAAGGTCCATTCCAACCCAAACTTTTCCACGACTTTAAGATTTTAAGTTTAAACCGTGTTTTCACTCTTGTTTGTTTTGAAGTGCAGAGAACACAATTAATAGACAAAAATACTTTTATGAGGGTTCATTTTTAGCAACTACAAAATGAAATAACAGGGTAGATTTGCCTCATATTCATATTTAAATTAGGAGTAAACTGCTCCACAAAATCTTCCAAAAGTTTGAGAACAAAAAGATTGAGGAAAGTTTTTAACACAAAAACATTTTTTAAAAAATTACAGACATGTAAATGTTCAATTTCAATATGGTATTATTCCATATTTTATTGAAAATTAAAAAGTCAAGAATTTAAAGATTCATAACCCACTTTGCCTCTTGGAAAGTGTTCTGTCAACCTCAAATATAAAAAATAAAAGTGGGTGCTTTGTAAGGCAAAAAAAGGAGGAGGCCTTTTAACATTTGGGCAGTCATGCATTTATTCTAAACATTTTAAGAATTTACAAACACAGAATATGGTTGTGAAAAAAAAACTTGCTCATAAAACAGTTGCACTGAAATGGTGTTTCTTCATACCACTTCCTCTTGTTTTGCCAAACACAGCTCTTGAAGATGCAAAGATTGATACTGGGCAGTTTTTTATGTTGTATTTAATCCTCTCCATTTTTTGGTTCTTTAAAGATGGCCTGGTGGTAGCATAATAACTTGGAGAAGTTATTATAGTCTAGAACGACTCATTTTTGTAAAGGAAGGTTGTGTGCTTTTTATGGTATAAACTGCCTTTTTATTTGCCCAGTGCAAACCTAGTATTCCTCCAGCGTGTTAGTGGCACAGCTACAGACCTTCAGCTAAAGACCTTTACAGCAAGTGCATAAATTTTCTTTAATAAACGGATTTTAAAATCCAACACAACCCTTCAGTTAAAGACTTTGCCAAAAATCTTTGAATAATAATATTAAACACAAAAAGTGAAAAATTGCAGGAGGAGAGAAGCAAGCCTAATTAAACATGCGCTTAACTTTTATCTGAATAAAACTCAGGTTTTTTGAGAAGAAACAGAGTAAAGGAAGTTACTCCAGTAATATATCATCTTATTACTCTGCTTAAAGCAGTAATTGGATCCAGGCACAGGATGCATTTTATTTTGGAATTTGTGGTATATGCATTCAACTGGAATAAGAAGCAGAGTCTAAAATATCATTGTTATATCCCAATAGTCACTTTAATTCATATAACATTCTGATGTAGTAGCTGAAGATTGGCCCAGACAAGCTACAGAGCATGAAGTGTTCATGCAAGAGGAGAGGAAGAGCAAAATTAAAAAAAAAACAAAAACAAAGACAAAACACAGGAGAATAAAGAGTAAAACACAGGAGAATAAAGAGTAAAAAGAGCAACAAATCAGAGACAAAAAATGGACAGAAACAGCAACATCTGAATGGTTTTCACAGACAAGTTGAGGAACTATACAGAATAACTGACAAAAATGAAGCATGTAATTCTTAGGGTGTTTTCCCACTCAGATTATTTGCCATGAGACGACTATTTTGCTCCTGTGAGGAATTAGCTGATGACTAATCAATTCTTGTCTCTTAAAATTACATACACGTAACAATCAACAAACACCTAGGTAAACACACAGGCAGTATTTACACTCAGTAAATAATGCAAACAAAAGTTATGAAGAAATAAACCTTTCAGCCACTTACCTTGGCAGGTTGTATAATGGTGCCATTCTGAAACATGCAACAACAGCCCTTTTGCGTTGTTTTGACAGGAGTTTGTGCCAAACAGCTTTTTTTGATCTCAGTGGTTGTTCAACCTATAGGAAAATATCTTATAGTATATGCAATGGAAACTTTTCAACTTTCATCAAAAAATTTTCTATACAGCTAGTGGTTGGCTAGTTAGCAAAGTAGAAAATGTTACCAATGCTCTGCATCATCTGATAAAAATGTTCTTTTGGGGTTTTATTTTTTTTATTATTAAGGAAAAATACTGGGGACCTTCTATATAGAAATCTCTCCGTTAACTCAGACAAGAATATTAAATATGTTAGAATACCTCATGTGGGACCACTTGGTAAATTTCAAAAGTTATTTTTTCTCTTTCTAACAATGCATATTCAGTTGTTCACGTGAAGATATTTCTGTGTTATATAATTTGTGAATGGAATGGATTAACTTCATGAGGAAGAGCACAAACTCCTTTATTTGAATTGCCTCAACTGGATGAACAGGCAAGCAAGTCAAAAGTTGCTACAGCATCCTATGCTGCAGAAATTGGAGACAGGCTAAATCAATATATCAAAAATAAGCGCACAAGCAAACATCTCTTCCTAAAATCAAAATGGTTTTCTGCTACAGTATGGAAATAATTTGTGTGCTTTACTTCATATGACTGTTCATGCAGTTTTGCAGAAATATATCTTGAGCTTTCCCTGCAGCTAAATGGAGGCACTTCAACAGATTACATTGAAAACTTTCATATATGCACATCTGTATGTGCATGGGTACTTGCATCACACATGCACAAACCCCTAAGTTCTATCTGGACACTTTAATGATGGCAGTCACTGTACTTGAAATAATCTCTACCAGGAAAAACCTCTTTTTTTCAAAAATAAACACACTATAGACATTTGGCTTTTTACCTGCTCCAGATGATACAGAGCAGCTGATATCCTCTGCACACGCTCCACATTTTTCTCAGGGTCAGTAGGTCCATCACTCTTTAAAATGTCTTTGTACAGATTTAGCTGCCATTTCACAGCTGGATCATCAGACTGAAACCCAACATATTTCATTTGTAAGCTGCTGAATGAAGGCAATGAATTTGACTGACACTACTTCTACTCCCATCGTATAATAAAGAAACTTATAAATATCCTCAGTTTCTGTCCCCTTTCAGACCAAATTAACATCTGCTAGCTGGTCCAAAAAATGGCACTGATTCCACATATTATTGGACAATTGAATTAAATTCTTAAGCAATGTTCTATATTGTTATTTCATTAAACCAAATAAAGTACCTTACAACTTATTTAAAATAAGGAAGCAGATTTAGTACTGGGATTGAGTTCAGTTTGCAGAACCTTTGTACTGAGAGTGTAAAGCTGTTTTTTGGAGTCTGGAAAAGACAGCTGGAATTTCAGTAGGTGAAGAATTATAGCCAAAGTTTTTGGTTTTTTCTTTTTTTTTTTCCTTAAAGACAGAAATAGGAAAACCACATTAAAGTACTTCTTGTGCTCATTTTAATATATGCAAGCATAAATTTATAGCAAATGGACAGTCAACTTCCATGACAGGTAAGTGAGTTACTTTTATTGTGTTCAAACACTGTAGGCAATGATCTGAACTATTTTTAATTTACAGATTGATGAGGAGTCCATAGTGGTATTACCTTTGACTGTGTATTCAGCATATGAATTGTAGGAATATAAATATACTTGTAAAACTCACAAGTGCGAAAATGACAAAGCTTTTAATATTTTATTATAGTCACTTTAAAATGCATATATTTTTGGAAACACCTAATTTAATCATTATTGAAAGCTAGATTCAAGCAGAAAAGCTGAAGTAGTAGTTTCAATTTTATTTTCTTCTTGGATCAAGTTGTAATTCTAAGTAATTAGAATTCTAAGTAATTAGACCTTTAAGACTACTAGTATCTCAATTCTTCACACTTGTCCTATACTACAGATCTTCCAGAAACTTTACTATACCAAACAAAGCCACAAATAAGGCATTTATTGCAATCAAATATCAGGAAGAATAATTTTTAAATGGAAACATTTCTAATAGTTTTCTGGATTATTTTTGTTACTGTATCACAAAAAAATCCCCAAAAAATGATTGCACCTTCAGTGTTTTGAAAGTGCACATTAGCATCTAGGACAGATTTTTCTATATTACCTTTTCCTGCAAGTGTAAGTTGTTGCGTAGGTGTTCTTTGACTTCCTCATCTGTGTCCCTCTGTCGAAAGGTAGAAGTATTTTTCAGATCAGATTATGATTCATTTCACAAGAACTTTTACAACATAGAGCAGTTCAGATTTCAACATTGAAATTTAAACTCTTTTGCTTTCGAAGTATGTAAGATGCCAGAAGGGGCAAAGGCTTAATTTAACCATAAAACAATGGTTAAACTTTGAAGGGAATTAAAGCTAACTAATTGTAGTTCAGTATTTGGTGCAAAAGAACATGAATATATAAAACTGCATATGGTACACAAGTGGAAAATAACAGGATAAGTATGGCTCCTCTATATACCCTCTTTTTTAAAAAAAAAAAGCACAATAATTAGCAGCTATAATTGCTTATAGTACATACAGATATTTAATCATATTGACTGCTTAGGTTTCTATGCTCCAAAATTAATTTTAGAAAGTTCTGCTTATTTTTGCATTAAAAACTATTAAAACACACACTTACATGGCTGTATCTAGCCTTAGCCAAAGAGATGAGCTCTTGGTCTCCAGGAGTGCACATATTCAAACCAATAGGAAGCATCTTTTTAAGTGCAGCCACAATCAAGGATGTTTGTATGGAGTACAAATCCCCTCTACGTTTTGATTTCTTCCTCTCTTGATCTTGTCCTCCAGACTACAAGTTAAAAAAAATTAAAAGGGGGAAAAGAAAAGAAAAAAAGAAAAATTACTTAAATTTTCTGATCACACATTTCTCCAACACGCTCTTCCCCTTATGGTCTGAGGAAACTATGTTCCTGATGTAGTACAAATAATTAAAAATGCAGCACTAGAGGAAGGGTGTATAGGCTTGGTCAGAAAATGTAAAGAAATACTTTTGGTGTGCACCAGTGCAGAAACTGCAGTAAGAGTAATGTGGTAATAGGAGTCACACACTTTTGTGTGCATTCATACATATTAGTTTGACAATACTTTCCGGATCTTACCTTTCAAATCAGAAACAACCCTACAATTAAAAGCTGAATCATTCTCAGGGGACATTATTATTTGTCCAATGCTACAGAGACAAATTTAGGATGTTTACCTTTTTGTAAGAGATTTGTATAAAGATAGTTATCCAGGGTCTGAATGAATGAATATTGCCTGACTTGTCTCATCTGAAAAACAGTATTATTTAAAAGGCTTTGATTCAATGTTATAAAGTGCCAATTAATTAGTGCCTCTGGGAAAGTGCTGCCCTTTGGCTTTGAATAATATGAATAAATTTGGGAAAAAAATTTAAAATTTTGTATCTTTGGATATCATCATGAATAGGAAAACAAAAGAGACAGAAGTAAACAGCACAACAGAATAACATCTGCCCTATCTTCTTATGACAGACACTGTACAACATATTTCACATCCAACTTTTCCTTTATGAGACAGAGAACCAAAACCTTTCAAACAGACCCATATACTTAATGAACACACAGTAAACAGCAACAACATCAAACAGCCCAGTTCTGAATTCTGTACCCAGATTAAACTCCTACTTATACTCAAGGGGAGTTTTGCTTAAGATAAGATTTCAGGACTAGGCCTCCAGGCTCATACAACACTACAAAATTACAAATTTCTAATTTTTAGAAATTTTTAAAAATTACTAAATGCTTTCATTTAACCCTCCATATCTTTTCCCTTCTGTCAATTAGGATTTAAAAACTACTGTTCTTATAATAGATTGTGTAGTTCCACATAAGGATACAGCAGAATCCATTGCAATTCATTATTTCCCAATTAATGCCTCACTATTATCACAGTAATCACTTGAAGAAAAAAGGCAGCTGTACATATTCTATTTGGTGATAAATTTTGGCAAATTCTGTCTTCTAGATGGGAAATCTCCCATCCCATTGTGTTAAGTCTTTTGAAGTGTGAAGGAACACGCAATGGATGTGGCTTCCTTTCTGAAGGAACTAACAATTGCAGGAGAGTACTTGGCCTCAAAGCTTTGCTTTTCAAAGTGCCTTAGAAATAGTGATGCAATGGCTTTAATAATGACATTATTTGTACTCTACATTGACAGCAGACAAACAAATCCCACAATGTATCACTGTACTCCAGTGGCGTCACTATGCATCTTAAATAAAGAATAACCAAATATGTAACAGATATATTTTTAAAAGAAAAAAAAAGGAATGGGAGGTATACTGGTTTCTGCATCTTTTATGCCAGTGGACATTTTGCACATGCAATTTTCTTTATGTTCATATGAAATTAATAAGATTGTGAACCTTAAAACGAGAATTTTCAAAACATGAAAAGAAGATCCATTCTGCCTTTGCCATAAATTCTGCTGGCTGTGAATTCACTTCTCCAGCTGCTAAATGTATAAATAGAGTCACAGACTGAAACCTAAATGACAATGGAATTTTGTCTCTTTCAGCTCTAATTTGCACCCATGTACACACCATACCTGTATTGCATATGTAAAGAGCTTTAAATCAGATATATTTTGCCTAAATAATTAACTGTGCTATAAGGATCTCAACAGGAGGGATGATATAATTTGGTTGCCTAAAAGCATGTAATAGTCTTACTTGTCTGAGGATTTAAACATACAAATGGATATTTCTGAAAAAAATCCATATACCAAAAACCAATTAAGATTCTTTAGTAGATTAATAATAACTAAATACACAATGAAAAGAAAGAAATAATTTATTTACACTAAAAAATCAGCTAAAAATGGTTAAGATTATAGATATAATATTTTCTGAATTTCCATCCCCCTTTGAGCTTCTGTTCTTTGACATTACTATGAGGGCAGTCATTAAATCCTACTCTGTATACCTGGAAAGTTTGACAATAGCAAAGCATGAAATCAGGTTATTAGTTTAACAGAGCTTCTCCCTTTTTAACTCATGTCTCCAGTTTAATTGATTAAAAGCTCTTCACAGCATCATGTATGCTTATCAGCACACAGGGTAAAGGGAAAGATGAAAGGATTTATGCTCCATTTTGCTGCTTATTCTACTTCACCCATGAAGAATGCACCATAGGTCAGAAAGTACTCGTCTATTTCAGAAATTCATATTAAAAAAATAATATGAATGATGCAAAGGAAAGTGACCTGTAGTTCACTGAAGGAAAAGAAACATTCAAATACATTAAATACATAAAAGAAATAAGTGTTATTCTAAAGCTGTGTCACGCCCCACACCTTTAGTAAAAACCATTTTACTTTTGGAAAAAGCTAGAATTTGAACTGTATATCTTATTTAAACTTATTGGATTGAATACAATCTTCTATTCACCTACAAATGGGGTAGAGGTTATAGCACATTTCTCTCAAATATTCTTCTTGAATATTATAAGCCAAATACATCTTTCTAATGACTCTACTTAGACATTACTTTTACAATGTCTACTTCACTATTTTAGCAAAAAAATAGAATGCAGAAGAACAGCAGAGGCAGAATGTACATCTAAAATAGTTTTTAAAAGGTAGCTTTAGTACATTTTCACATTAAGCAATATTTAGGAGTGCCAAAGGAAATTTTATCTGCTCTGGTCAAAGACTGCCACTTTAGCTGGGACAAAATTTATAGTAGGTGGAACCTGGTGCTTCACTTTGTGACGCCACTGCTATGATCAATGGAAGGAGTGCTTGGAGCCTGATCATCTCTAAATCTAAAACAAAGACACATCATGCACTTTGACCTGTACCTTTACTTGCATGGCCTGTATGAAAGAAAAATAAAAGGGAAAAAAAAGCATAAGTAAAAGAGATGAAAGGATGATAATTTTACAAGTTTCTTATAAACTTACTCAGCTTTATGAGGACAGTAAAAATACAGTAAGCTCCTAGGTAAAACAATAGATTGTAAATGCATAACCAAAGGAGATCTTAGTGAAATCAGCTTAATCTTTATTGAATGATTGAACTTCTGAATTTCTATTGCTGTTCTACCATACACTTCCATTTGTTGCTTTCACATTTAAGGACACCCAGTAAGTTAACCTATCAATACACTGAGATGATTACTGCATCTCTTCCCGATTTTGTTAAAAGAATAATGGTGTCTGGAACTCTGCATAATCCAGTAATGAAAAATATTCACATTTTCACAAAAACAGCTCTTTCTACCTCTTTTCCCCACCAAAATATATTTGAGAAAAAAATGTGTTTAGAAATCAAACTATCCCTGGCAAGGTATAGCACTTAATTTACAGATGTATTTTCCCATTGCATAGCTAATTACTCTTTCTAAGACAGCCTGAGAGAAAACTTCAGCTTGCATCTCTCAGCAGTACCCATTTTAAAAACAATATTATAAACTCAGCTGTAACTCTCATATATAGAGAGGATTCTTCCCATTTATTATATTAATACTATAAATACACTCCAATAAATATCTATTCCATAGTCAACATTATATTTTAATTTTGTCAGGAAATATTAAGAAAATGATGACAAAACCATTTATTTATGGCAAGATAAAACAAACTATTACTGAACAGAATCCTCAACCAGGCATAGGAAAATACTATAGAAAGCTGTTGGTTAAAAGCAAGCAGAAAAGAACCACATACAAGCCCTCACTTCTGTCATTCTGCCCTAAAAGTAACTTCGTTTTCTTGTGATACCTGAATAAATTTCAAAATGTTGATGCCAAGGTATTAAAATCTTTTTATAGCCTACTCGATTTATATCACACAGTAAGAAAAGCAGGTACAAGTAAAGAAAAACAAAGGACTAATATTCAAATTAAGAGTCAGAATCTTAGCATCTTATAATATTTAATACCTTGAGCAAATAGCATATTTTAATTTAAAATTTCAGTTGTGTGAAATATGTAGATGCTGCATAGACATGGCTCAGCAGGTATATACAGATGTATGTATACACTAAAGGTAAGGAAATGTTAATTATATTTAATTTATTGTAGCTGACCATAAAAATAATCCATTCCTGATTTACCTCAGTATATCCAAAAAAAATGCATTCTATGCAATTGAAATACTGTCAAAGAGGACATCTAGAATTCCTGAAGAAAATACTAACATAAAATCCTCTAACTATTGTAAATCTGCAAACAATATGTACTACATGTTACAGATGGGCACAAACAACCATTGTGTTTCATAGTAAGAACTTGCATTTTATGATGGCCTCTAACTTCTATGATAAGTTTACTCAATCTATTCTTAACAATAGCTTATAAAAATTAATAAGGGTAAGTAAAAAAAAAACTCCAGTAAGATTTGTAAATGTTTAGCAACTGAAGGTGTACATCTAGCCACACATTCATTTAGATTCCAAAACTGAAACAGAAAAATAGCCCACATACATGTTACACAATTATTATGTACATGTGAATGTATACATTCAGTCTTCTATCCCAGTTAAATGAAAAACACTATAGGACATCATTTCCTCTTAACCAAAAGGCTATTTTATCAAGAAACCTATGAAGGGGTCCAAAATAACAGACTAGTGGAGTTGAACGTGTTTAAATTCTCCATTTCAACGCTTCTATCACAAATCTGGTATTTCAATGTGATCTAAGTTACCAGTCTCTCTCAGACTGGAAGTTCTCTAACTTACCATTCCCCTCCGAGCATTCTGCTGCCATATTTTTAGAAAAGAAAAATTAAATTCTCAGCTGTTAATACATTTATTTGAAAATCTAGTAACAAAGTTAATATAGTATAATAAAAATACAATGGATACTTAATTAATTTCTTGATTTTAATGATGAGTAGTTTGTTACCATGGAAATTAGCTACCACCAATAAGTAACTTAATGCTACTCCTTTCTCCTTTGCTTTCTTTTATGGCATGTAAGGATATAGAACCTTCTGTACAGGATATACTACACCTTACACTCTGATAGCACCCCAGTATTTTTATCAGGAACAACACTGAATCCCTGTTACCTAAGGCAGTGTGAGGTCAGCCTGGGCCTTACTCCTTTGGGGGATCACAAAATGCTCTGTCCTGGGCCCACTGCCAATAGCCAAAGTTCCTATTCAGTTTTCTATACTTTGTCATGCTTGATAAATATTGGATAAGATAGCTTCCACGAGAAATAATGTGAATAAAGAGGAATAAGTGATAGAGAGGAAAGAGCTAATTATTAGGTAAACTTGCTACTTTTTGAGATAAACCTTAATATTAAAGCAAGAAATTATAATGTTCCCCAATGTAATGTCCTCTACTGATCAATGTCTAAGGATAGAAATAAATATCAAACCTGCAAGAAAACTTGAAATTCAGTTACTTAGAGAATTTCTTGTTTATTTTAACCTACACAGTCTTAAAAAAAGCCAACAAAACAGATGTAAATCTATAATTTATTGGATGTGCTGGGTTTAGACCATTTATATTTTATATTATGAAATATTAGCAATTTCCTGCTCAGAAATCATATATAGAAAACCAATACAACCCTTCTAAAGGACACTTCACATATTTCTTCATGGTGTTCAAGTCGTCATGAAACAAGCATCTAAAATATCAACTGTTCTGCAATCATGCCTGCCATTACAGTATCATATTAATAAAATATTCAATCATGAACAATACAATATTTTCTTTCTTTCTTTATTAGCAGTAACCATGCACAGTGTCCTGGAACACCATAAATTGACATTGATTTGCTTACAAAAAATTATATGCATACAAAATCCCCAGAATCTCTCTGTACTATATACCCATGGAATAAAAACATATTTACATATGCATCTACACCCCTGTTACAAATATATTAATACAATTATTCATACATAGTATATTTGCATACTTAAATATACACATTAGACTTTTGAAAATATAATCTCAAAGTCAGATTTGGGTAATAGAGATTACTGATGTTAAATTCCTGTGATATTATCAAAATCCACTCCTGATTTACCTCAGTATATCCAAAGGAAATGTATTCTATGCAACTGAAATACTCTCAAAGAAGAGATCTAAAATTCCTGCAGAAAATACTAATATGAAATCCTCTAACTATTGTTAGTTAGAGGAGTACAGTAGGAGACCCTACCTATTCCTTATTTTGTAAAGACATGCCTTTTATTCCTGCTATACCAGACTTACAAAAATATGGCACTAACACTTTACTTCATATTATCCTGTTATTAGTACTCAAGTGGGACACAGTTTAGATTAAATATACTGTTTCTAATCTATGGTGTCTAAAAAATGGAAGTACATCTATTTTTTCATCTCCTCAGGCCAGCTGTAATTATGAATGTTGAAATACACATAATAAATGGGTGTGCAATGATTGCCATATGACAAAAGTACAGACCTATATATTCTAGTCTGTTATATTGTGCAACTGCTCCTCAAATAGCCTGGATGTGCCCACTATATGTCTTGTTAATAAGGATGATACAAACATTCCAATTCTATCAAACAATTTTGATAAGCTGCATCTTAACAACAAGAAAGAGGTTAAAAATTTCCTTGTCTCTAAATAGAGAATTCTTTATAAAGTTGGACTTGTTTTTCAGAGCTGGTCACGAACTAATGATGAACAGATAATAACATTTTTGCTTTATAACAGATAATAATATTCCAATATCAGGGTTGAGCTTAGTCAGGTGTCAAAACTTAAAAAATTCACAGGAAAAAAGACAAAGAAAAAGCTTGGGTTTTAAACACATTTTAAAACACATTTTTAAATATAATTAAGAAATGTAACAGTACATTTTATCTGGTTCTCTATTGCTTGAAAATGGACTTACAGTAGCTAGGTTTCAGGAAAACAACATATAGTGAAATACAAAACTTTAAATGATACTTCTCTGTCACACCTTCAGAACAGGATTACTCCAAAATCATTACAAGTAGGAACAAAAGAAAGGGTTTCTTCAGTATATTTACCAACAATAATTTGGAATTAGACTTCATCTGGCTTTAGCTGAGTAAGGCAATATTCTCAGCTAAGGTCAAAGCAGCCTTTGACAATTACCTTGACAATTTCCTTATTGTACAGGTAACAAGATGCACTTTGAAGCCATCATATCAGCATCTTGTCATATTGAAAATCAGCAAAAAATAGATGAATGTCTTAATTGATAAGAAACAAGAAAAATGGTGCACATGTAGCAACATTATATATTTAAAGAGGTATATGTAAAGAGATCTGTGCTCCATCAAAGCTGACAGAACAAAGAGTATAAATATATATCGCATACAGTACAAAAATGATGAGGCAATATTTCTTCACTTGCTTTTATAAAATAGTCCACCTTTTTCTTTCCTGAATCTTCAATAACCCACACTTTATAATACAGCCCGTATTTTCTTATGTGTACAACTTTTCAAATCAATACTTATTTTAATCTTATGTCTATGAGTATTAGCAGACATTTAGTAAGTAATTCTAAGGTACACAGACTATATTTTGCATATTAGTTGTCACATCTGTCATCAAGAAGCAAAACTATTTTTCTTCTAACAGCAAAGCAACTGCAATCTTAGTAGATTTTCAGAGCCTTCTTTCAACATAATAAACACACAGTGTTGATTTACCTGATCCACAATTTTTTTATTAACTTACTTTAGACATCTTGCTCTTGGTGTCTCCTGTTAAAAATGCCAAATTGTTGATTTCATTCTGAATCACAAAATTTTGTTCTTCTCTTTTAAAATTCTAAAGGAAAAAAAAAAAAAAAACAAATCACCAGAAGTTTAACTTATCTGCACGTACAAACATTTATATTTAAAAATAGAATGAAATTAAAGGAAAAGTGCACATTTTATCTTACATGTGATTTACACCAAAGGATAAAAACTTCAGCCACCATTCGAAAGAGTTCATCAGAATCCGCATCCGGTTTCTTTAGCCAATTAGCTCTAATTACAAAAATAAGAGAAATTTAAAAGAAGATACTTAAAAGAAGACAGTTTAATATAATGATCCCTATTTAATAGATCAGGTAACATTTTTCTAGTTAATCTAGGAATTTGCATCTGAGCAAAAGGTATTATTTAAAGGTACAGCTTTCTTTAAGAATTTTAAATTATTCAGGATTAAGATTTAAGAATCTAAAACATGCAGGATTTGATTCTCACTCTAAGATTAAGTGAACTGTGTTCTTCCTGGTTGTCTGATCATAGATTCCAGTATATTAAGTAATAAATATGAGTTTAATTATTAGGGTTTTTTACCTGTTGTTGTCAACATAACGTATCAACATTGGATAGAAGGCATAAAGGTCTCTACAAAGTACAGCAAACTCATCAAGAATGAGTAGCTCAGCTTCTTGGGTGTCATTTTTATTGTCTGCTTTCAGTTGCTCTTCTTCCATCACTATTTTCATAGCTTTTTTCTTCAATTTATCCAGTGTTGGAATAAAGTGAGATCTGAGAAGATCAGGTCTGGCTTTGCTGATGATGGGTTGAGCATAAACTATACATGAAAATATAGATAATTCTATGAATAATGCATAACTGGTGTTTTTCATTGTGTTAACATGAATGCTGAAGTTCTAGGAACAGTAAAGTTTATGGGGCTTCATGAATGTTACACCATAAAATTATTAATAAAACTATGAATGCAGCTTCATAAAAACTGTCTGCTGTGAGATTAAAAGACTGTAGATTTGGATTATAAGTATTTCAGTCGAATATAAATTAAACTGTCATCGTTTTAGCAAGTGCCATGTCTCTAAGTAAGAACCTAAACAAAATAAGGATTGAGACACAAAGTCCTCAGAAAAATACTTTTTGTTTTGTTTGGGGTTTTTTTTGTGTCTGGGATGGCTTTTTTGTATTCAATGTCAGAAAACCACCAGAAGATACTGTTCTGGAAGAAGTCCTTTACTTCTCTGCTACTTCTCTGCCTTGGGCAAGTTAAAATGAAGAGAGTGAGTGAGTAAATCAAGGTCATAGATCGACTTTGTACAAGTACTTCTATGCAAACTATTCAAGTCAAAATGCAAACTACTCAAGCCAAAAAATCCTTGCAAGGACAACATGAGTATATTATCACCTTATGTAGATGAACAATCAGTACAAAACTGCTGGAAACACTCTCTACAACTAAACAGCAAACTTCTTGCTAAATTTTGATGGAATCCCTGGTATTATTTAAGACCTTCTAGCATTTAAAACACCAAAAACACAGTACTAATGGGTACTGGTTACTCAAATTTAGCAGGAAATTATTAACTTTACATAGATTTTCTTGAACTGCGTTATTGCACATTATATTCTTACATTGTATAATATGAATGATAAAATTTGGATATGGTAAACTTCTTTAGCAGGATAAATACTATATCTTACGTGATATTCACATATTTATTCAGGCAAACAAACTAATTTTGAACTTGGGTTACTCCTGAGGTTATTTCACCATTTGCACTTTCTTTCCATGTTGTCCTGATATTTCATGAATATAATTCACTCTATTCAGGAGTTTTGAAAATCAATAGAATTCACAACTCCAAATTAAGCACTAAGGGTCTTATACAGTGCATAGAGAAGGAGATTTTCAAAATCTGTTATGGAGAATAGAAATCTCTCTACTTACGGTGATGCTACAATGCATGCATATAACTAATAATAAATCATAAACATATTTCTCTGATTGTTACTTATATTTTATTTATCTTTCTTTCCTGATGGTTCTAGTTACAATTTTTTGTTATTATATCACTGGACAATAAGCTAAAGCATAGCAAAGTAATTAAATATTATTAGTACAATTACTGTTTAAAAAATATTTACAGTACCTGCAATTCTTTTCATCCAAGAGGCTTCATCTATTCCCAGATTGTTGTTAATGATCTTTAGAATGTTTCCAAGAACAATGCTCAGATGCTCAGATGTTATCATTGTACAGCAAGGCCCAGCACTTTGAGGAACACTCTCAGAACCTCTTTCCCACCAGTAGGATAAATAGTTGCATAGCATGGGTAAGATCACCTCAATTACATGAGGCATTTCAGTATACC
Source organism: Melospiza georgiana (assembly GCF_028018845.1). NCBI lineage: Eukaryota > Metazoa > Chordata > Aves > Passeriformes > Passerellidae > Melospiza > Melospiza georgiana. Next base: position 32,898,073 of record NC_080435.1, read on the forward strand.
TTGCTCCAGACTCTGCTAAATCATTTATTTCCTTTATTAGTCTATCCAGCTGAGGGATCTCTGGACACATTTCTTCTACTGTATCAGGCATACCTAAAACTGCAAGTAAGGGTAGAAAACCAAAATGTTAATTAGCAAAATGAAAGAGAACATCTATGTTTAAACCCTAAATACAAATGGTTCAGATTTTTTTCCTTCACCATCTTGAACAGGCAGAGCTATAGTAACACTTTGGGGTATGCATGGGTATCTCCTTTCATAAATTGTGTCTTAGGGATGATGTGCATATATACAATCATGTAAATAATAGCTGTCATATAGCTATGGCTTTACCCTAAGGTGTCCTGCAATTATCTGGTGAGTTATGTAAATGTGCAGAAGAGAAAGCTGATTTTAATATTGGTTATACTCTGGACATTGTATTCATAATTATTCACAATTTTTATGCTGGTTTGCCAAAGATTAAATCCACCCTGGGGAAAGAGAAAGAAACAATTCAAAAGTATGGGGTTAAAATGAAGTGTAATTAGTTCAAAAACTATCTCCCAACAAAAATGCCAGGAAAGATTCCAGTTATCATATGCTTGTATTAGAAAATAAAGGATGCTTCTTCAGCAATTAACAACACATTGGAATCTAGTGACAGTCACTCAAGCAAAATTCTTCCACTATTTCTGGATATGGTAATGGTTATAATAAGCTCTTATAAAGCAGACCTGTGAGGAAGGGCTAGCAGAAGCATTTACATAACTGCTTTTATATGGAAAAAACTTCATGAAACATATGAAATCAACCTACCCCTATTTATTTTTCTTGTTTGTTTGTTTAAAGGTACAGAGATTTTGGCAGTTAGTGATTCTTTCGAGGATCAGTGAGGAAAATGCTGAAATATTTTAAGATATGAGTCCATTGAGAGTAAGTTGGGAGAGAAGCAAGCAAAGAAATTCAATGTAGAAGGATTCATGTTCTTTTCAATAGAAACAGAAAATGGGTAAGGTCCATTGTGGATTCTGTCTGTAGATGGGGAATGAGATGCTGGAAAGCAATGTAATGGAAAGGAACCTTGGACCTGTTTGGCAGCAAGTTTATTATGAGTCAGCAGTGCCCTGGCAGCCAGGAGGGCCAACCTGTGTCCTGGGATGCATTAGGCACAGCTTCACAGCCAGGCAAGGGAGGGGACTGTCCCCTCTGCTCTGCTCTGGGGTGGGCTCACCTGGAAGTGAGGCTTTACCTACTGTGCTCAGTTTTGGGCAGCAGAATATTAAAAAAACATCAAGCTTTTAGAGAGTACCTAAAGGGAGGTCACAGGGATGGGGAAGGGAAAGCCTTATGAGGAGCTTGATCTAGTTACTTGGGAAGTGGTCACAGCACCAGTCTGACAGAGTTCAAGAAGCATTTGGACAACACTCTCAGGCCCATGGTGTGATTCTTGGGAGTCCTGTGCAGGGCGAGGAGTTGGACTCAATGATCCTTGTGAGTCCCTTCCAGCTCAGGTTATTCTATGATTCTGTGATCTGGTCCTGGTCAAGCAAGGATATTCCTAGAGCTCATGGTACAGGTTTGCATCCAGACAGTTCTTGAGTGTCTCCTGTGATGGAGACTCCACAACTTCTCTGAGAAATCTGCTCCAATGCACAGTCACCCAAACAGGAAAGTTCTTCCTCATGTTAGGTGAAACTTCCTGTGCATCAGTTTCTGCCTGCTGCCTGTTTTCTTATTGCTAGGCACCACTGAGGAGAACCTGCCTCCATCCTCTTGGCAGGTTCTTTAGAACATTTAGATATTTTGTACACATTGATGAGGTCCCCTTTAGATATTTTGTATCCATTGATGAGGTCCCCTCTCAGTCATCTCCTCTTGAGACTGAACAGGCCCAGTTCTCTCAGCCTTTCCTTATAAGAGGGATGCTCCAATCCCCTCATCATCTCTATTGCCCTTCACTGGAGCCACTCCAGTCCATCTCTCTCTTGTCTTAGGAGCCCAGAATTGGACACAGCACTCACCAGGGCTGGTCAGGCCTCACCAGGGCTGAGTAGAGGGGCAGGATCACCTCCCTTGACCTGCTGGCCATGCTCTTCCTAACACAGGTCATAGTGGCCTTCTTAGCCACCAGGACAAACTGCTGGCTCAGGGAGAGTTTGTTGTCCACCAGTACCCCGAGATCTTTCTCCACAAATCTGCTTTCCAGTAGGTCAGCTCTCAGCCTGCACTGGTCCATGGGGTTATTCTTCCCCAGGTGCAGGACCCTGCCTTTGTTGAATTTCAGGCAGTTCTTCTCTGCCCATCTGTCCAACTTTTCAATGTCCCTTTTTCATCAAGGTTTCATGGAATTAATCATATTCTGCTGGGAGTTCCCTGCACCAAACTGCTTTGGATCACTGGTTAGACAACAAAAGCATAGAAATTATTTTCCTGTCCACTTAGATATTATACCTCTTGTATTTGGCTACATAAACACAACTGTATTTTGACAAAAAGGTTTTGTAATGTAGGTATGTACCTCTTCAATTAAGCTTAAAATATTACAGTATGCATCTTTAGAAAAGTATTCAAACATCATGTTCAGAAAAATATCAAAAAATACTAGGAGAAAGAGAACATTGTTGGCATAGTCTCAATAATGCAGAGCAAGGTTAAAATGGCAAGCAATGAAACATCAGTAGCAGGACCTCTCTGCTGAGGCATACATTCAGGGCTTTTACATTATACAACTTCTATTATTTAGTTGGAGTGGAGTGAACAGGTTTTGGGGTTTGTTTTTTGTTTTTGTGAGGAACAGTACTTACTTGCTCTTTCTCTTGCACTTTTTGTGTTGAAAACAGACAGTGGATTGTAGTGGTTGAGAGAAGGCTCAAGGAATGCTACTGGAATAGCAGCCGCAAGAGATGCTAAACACTCACCAAGCGCAGGCCGCTGCCTGTAGGTGAGAGACACTAAAAGTCATCTGAGAGAAAAAGTGTTTCACCAGGCTTTCAGTGTCTGGCATACATGATAAAAAGAAGTGTTAGTATTTATAGCTGATTTTTAAAATCTTTTTTAAACATTAGGAACTATCTGACAACTTAGAAAAAAATGATTTATCAGATGAAAAGAACTACCGGAGATCACAGTGGTGCAAGAAAAACAGTTTTAAAAACCCCACCTCCACCAATGTTCTGGTTCTGATCAAAACAAGGTTAATTTTTGGCATGGATAGGACCCAGAGGCTATTCTATGCCACCTCATGTCATTGCCAGGGACAGGGTTCCTTAGGGGTCAGACATTGTCAGGGATCCTGTGTGATGGCGAGCAATTACATGGGAATTGTTTGTCTCTTTCTTGTACACCATTGTTAGGACTGTTGCTCATACTGTTCATTGCCTTATTTTGTTGATGTTTCCAGTAAATTGCTTTTATCTCAACCCATTATATTTACTTTAGTGTCTTCAATTCTTTCCTCCATCCACCACAGGGACAGGGGAGGAGGGACTGAGCAAGTGGCACATGGTTTGGAGTGTTTCTGTGGGAAATACTTAGGGAGTTCCATTTTGAAACCAACACCCTTATTTGGCACTCAACACAGGGCAGGAAAGGGTGAGATAACAACATATCTGACCAGAGTGGGTAGGAAGCAAAAGTGATCTAAGTATTTATTCTATTAGGTCCAGAGCCACTGGTCACATGGTTGTGGTACCTAACCCTGTATAAATACCCCTATATGCAATATGTGCCCCTCACAGTGATATTTTTTCAGAGCAGGGAGAGGGATGAGGATTGCTTTGTTGCTGCACTGTGTAATATCAGCTTATGACATGATAACAAGGACAATGAGGATCATTTGGAATGTGTATTCAGAGCTGCTCTTCTGCCCTTACCTTGGGCACTACCTCAGGTAGTCCATTAAAAATTGTACCCAGCCTGTGGGAAGAAGAGGGTGGATAATTTTCCCCAGCTTTTCCCCCCTAGAACCTCCTTCAGGTCTGTTACCTCTGCTTTTGAGGATTTTGAACTTCCCCTGGCTGTTAAGAAAAGGATGCTCTTATTGCTTGGTCTCCTGGGTCCCCTTGCTTTGGTCCGCACCATGGAGTTACAAAAGAGATTTTTAGGAGAGTATTTCAGGGGAGATCTGCCCCAAGGGTGGATAGTCACAAGGGGTATGGAAGGTGGAAGAAAAGGGGCCAACCTTTGAAGGATGATTCTGCTCCAATGGTTTTAAAGTTTACTCCAGAGCAACTACAGTGCTTGATAAAGTAGCAGAATATTTGAAGGAAAACTGCTGTGGCAGTTTCAGGGAGGTGCAAAGTTATGGAACATGCTGGACTCTAGCTACTATTTTTGGGCCCTGCTTGGTACTAGACAGCACCCTCAGGGGGAGGAGAAGGAGGAAAGCAATGCATTGGGGCCACTCAAACTGCAGCTGAACCAGAGGAACAACCTGTGCCATTCGCAGTAACCCCTACACAGAAGACAAAATACAGGACAGACAAAATCAGTTTTCTTAGTGAGGGAGGAAATGGAAGTAGGGCCCTCACAAGGAGGAAGACTCGGGGTGAGAGATAATCCCCTGACCCCTATCCCTGGGTGAGCTGTGTGAATAGATTTCATCCAGCATCCCCCTCGTGACCTGACTGCTCCAATGCCGGGATATCACAACCCACTATATGAAATTGGATGGTAGTGTGAGCATCTGGGATCCCTGACATGGGATGTGGGCATTGCAAAAGGGATAGGGAAAGGGGCAGAAACTCTCAGCATCTGGAGGCAACTCCTGGCATGTGGGAGGAAAAGGTATCTTTTCAAGGGTCGTCTAATGCACCAAGACAAGTGAAACACCATGAAGAAAGGTATCCAGTGAGTAGAGCATTAGGGCTCAAAGTAATCAAGAGCTACAGTATTTCGCATCCAGTTCTCAACATTTATTAATCTTATAGGGAGACTTTTAGAGAAGAAATGTTCATAAAAAAATTACAAACAACTCCAATATCCTAAAGAAGCTAAACAGTCTTTGTACAAAGGATAAAACCTTTGACAAAGGAAGTTTGCCTTAACAGAGCAGCAGCAGCTATTGAATTAAGAATAAGTCCTGAGCCCTGCAGCCAGCAGAACTATTTCAGCCATAAAAAGAGATATTTATCTACAAAAAGTCCACTATGACTCATTCTGCAATGAAAGGTAAAACTTCTTAATGCCCCTGCCAAAATTCACGAGGAGAAAAATGTGCAATTTGATCCTGAAACTGAACATTGCTTAATTTGAATAACTATTCAAGTCAGCTCAATCACTCACTTCTAAGTTTTCTGAAACATTAAGCATTGTTTTTGAAATCCTACTTCCCACCTAGATTCTGATGTCTGCCTAAAACTGTAATTTAGGAGTCTGAGACTAGTGAAAAACAAACTAAATGAAATCCACAGTTGAAACCTCTCACACAGCCTTAGGAGAATAATTAGTTTCCTTGGATATATCCAATCTGATCACTTTTCCATCCTAAGAAGACAATTGCTGCAGGCAAAGGTGATGCTGCTAGCTTCAATAGGTTTAAGGAAGTTGTCCAGTGCTTACAGATTTTGCCAATCAAGTGGAGGCTTGTGCTCTGAACTTTTCTTATTGAAAGGCAGCTCAAACACAATCATGTTTCATTTCCTGTGAGGAGACCCTGACTGCTAGCTAGATAAGGGGTAAGGCACTTCCTATTTTTCCTATCTGATCTATTATGTAAAGGAGCATTTAGAATTTTGAAGCCCAGAAAGAGAAGAAAAAGAGTATAGCTTTGTGATTAGAGATGGATGCATAAATGCCTGAATGAGAACACACAGCTTGTGCACACATGTGCATGCATGCAGAGTGGGAGGAAAGATCTGTCCACCAGACACCTCTTGCATTTTGTATGAAAGAATTCTGAATAAACTCTGGAAGGAAGGAATTGGAGATGAGCATTCCTCACACTAGGCAAAGCCTCCTAACCAGACTACAGGCTTGAATTTCTTCCAGTTTAGTCTCTCTCTCCCTATGGATCTTACCTTTTCAGAAGAAAGGCAGCAAAAATTGCCTAAACTAAAACTTTCGCAAGTATTATGATGGGTTATCCTTATTGTGGTTCCTGTCTTGTGATACACAGAAAAGCAATAAGGGTTTTGTTTTCTGAGCTAACACAGATTTGATCTCCTTCTATAGGAAGAAGGGGCTTGAAACATAGCAGAGCAACTAGATGCCTAAAGGAATTGCAGACCTTGGTCATTTTTAAATACAAGTAACTAGAGGTTTTCTTTGTAGAGCTAATGGTTGTCAGAATACTCTACATAAGTCAGGATTTTATGCTCAGGACAACTCTTTTGAGAACCCTTTATAGACTTAGGTGTGAAACAGATGCTTCCTACTTAGTACTCAGCCTACTTATCACAGCAATATGTGGCAGAAAAACTTTGAGAACCTAATGGCAACTCAAAGAAAAATTTAGCTTTTCCTATGGGAAAAATAGACTCTGTGCAGATTCACTGCCATATGTAGAATAAGTTATTTACTTCTATTGAAGTTTTTTTCCCTGTGAAATTGAATGCTGAAGTTTAGCAACTATTTTCAAGGGAAAGTGTATTTTAAATATCTCTCGCTCTTTCAAATTCACCTTTCATCCAAAATGCTTTATTACCTAAGCAACAGACTCCTAATGAAAAGAAAATTTTGCATGCTGAGTTTTACACTTAATACCTTTCAACATAGATGTTCTTTCCAGTCCCAAGGGAATAGAGGCTACAAAGAATTCTGTAACATGAAACTTGTACATCACCCACTAGAGGAAAATGAAAATGCATTATCAGTATTTATCCAGCTAAGGATTACTTTTCAAATACCAAACATCTGTTTTATGCAATATCTTAAACAGTATCCGAAACTTTTAGCACATATGTCACTGAGCATTCTGAGTGTACATACTCCACATGGTACTTACCTTCAATGTCTCTAATTCCTGGTCTATCATCTACATTCATTCCAAAGCCTACCAGATCATTAGATATTCCAAGAGGACAGCAGACACTTCTTAATAAGATATTCCAGGTTATCACACTTGCAGAGTCCAATTTTAAGCTAAATTACATCATTGTCTGTGTGTGTGTCTAACCTTTAAGTAAATGATCTAAAGGTTCTCCATATTTTTAAAGAAATTACTTTCATGGTTATCCATCTTTTAATTATGACCTAAATATATACATAATTTTGGAACATAATTCCAGACATTAGAAAGTAATAAAACCATTTAGCATATTGCTAAGTCTCTAAGAGTAATTTCAGTATTTTTAAACTAACCTATGCTAAAACAGGGAAAATTTCAATTCAAAGACCTGCAGTGGTTATCTCATGTAAGAGAAAATCCACAGGGAACTTATAGTGAGTTGTCTTGTTTAATATAATGAAACAGTACTTTTGTATGGAAAACTAGTCTCATACACACATTTGTTAAGAGACCACTTAAAGGCATATTTTAATTTCCCTCTAAATGCTAGAAGAAATATTGTACATAATTAAGCTTATTGAGTATTGTTTTGGACATGTACTAGAAATAAGGTACTATGTTGTTAATTTCAGAATTAATTCTGGAAATGTACATGTTACTGAAAACAGAATTTCATTCTCTGAATCCATGCAGTCATTACTAAAAAGCATTTGTAGCATTATAGCACAATAAAATTCAACATTAAAATAAAATACTTACAAAGTAAATCTATTCCAAAGTGATATTGTGAAATATGTTCAAAAATTGATGTTAAGATTGGTAACAATGCTACTGTAGTATAATTGATATTCTGGGAAACACCCTTGATTTGTGTTCGTGAATGAGTAAATTTTCCCAGTTTAAGATTTTCAGAAGTCTTTTCCAAGTCTTCAGCTGCATTTTCAAAAAAGGCACGCAATCCTGCCTTAACAAGCTCAGATCCTGATTTCATAACAGTTCTGAAAAAAAAAATAAGGGAAAAAATACCAACTTTGTCTTGATATTTAGTAGTTATATAGAAATACAGGTACAGGTTATTTACTTTCTGTCAGTGGTTGAAGATACCCACATGTATCAGGGAACTTCACATTAGGAACAGAAGAGAGCACTTACATCTAAATAGAAGTATTAGCAATTATTTCCTTTGAGTTTTTAATACAAAACAACAACAACAATGTTATTGATTTACTGATTCCACAGTCTTGCCTTTCCAGGTTTTTGTGGTCTGCTTTTGAACAAGATAATTCCTTCTCAGTAAATATCAAAAGTCATGAGAAAGCTTCTGTATAAAATATGCTAGAAACCCCCAAACTCTTAATATCTATAGTTTTATGGGAGCCACAGTAGCTAGGTGTGTAAATCAGGACACTTCAAAGCCCCTAAATGTAGAAAATGCAACTGCAATGCCAGAATCACAGTCTCATTCATTGAATTCGTGCATGCTTCTCTGACACCTACTGAAGATGCCAGTGTTGTTCACAACAAGTTCACAATAAGTTCATTATCAAGATTCTCTGTAACTTAACCAGACCAGAAAACAGCTCAAATTCAAAAAATTTTCTTGCTCTGTTTTAATCTACACAATCACTTCAGTGATAAGCAGTAAAAGTTAGTAAATATAACTATGCCCATATATTAATATGCTCTGCATACTTCTAATGACAAATTTTACACTATGCACTAAACTTTCTTAATATCTGCAGGTGTCACTACATTCAGTTTCAATGGTCATGTCATTAATTTCTCCCCATAAAGTCTTCAAATGAACTTGGAAAGTTTGACAAGTGTTTTCACTGTTGGACAGACATTGAGCTGAAAAATGAATGTGAAACACTTTAGACAAAATTTCCTACTGTGGAGGGCAATATCTGAATTGTTGATGCTCTTAAGATCTTTGATTACAAATAAAGATTAAAAAAAAAAAGAAGCAATCCAATTGCTTCTGAAAAGCTCTGTGAAACCTTAGTAGTTTGCAGCTGGTACAAAAGTTGCAAACTTACCGTGTGTCAAGAGACTGAGCTAAGATGTGCAGGCAGTTCACCATTGTAGCAGAATCACTTCCTGGTTAGAAAGAGATACTATGAGAGCACAATAGCACAGGAAACGGAGCATCATATAATGATCCAAAATGGCCTTACTGGAGATGCACAGTTTAAACAAGACATTACTTGAGTCTCCTACCTTAGGTCACTGAGGAGGGAGTTAAGCCTGATGCTAGAAATAACTTCATTTTTTAAAGTCAATTTCCCTATAGGAACTAAACAGAATAACTAATGTCTACTTGGGGCACGTTTTTATCACCTAACCTCACAACATTCTGAACTCTGTATCTTGTAGCACTTATATTTCTTTTTAAAGTTTTTTACCAATATCTTTGTTGGAGTTACTTTTCCTTACATCCCCTTTTATCCATTGAGAAATTAGTCTATTGGATTCAACAGTAGGATGACAGAAACCAAAGTAATTAGTGTAAGATTAGTTTTGAAAAGCAAAAAGTAAATGCAAACCACTGATATTTTTTTCATGGAGTCTGGAAATATGACAATGTGCTGTTTCTTCCTGCTTTGACACTTTAGGTATTTTATTGTTAGCTTCAGAGCCATGTTCAATGACCTTACTGATTTCACTAGAAGCTTATGGAGCATTTCATAGAATTTTGGCTATAGTAGTGAAAATCTTCAGGTAAGAGAAACAATGGTTATATATTCTTTAAATTTTTATCAAGATCCTTCTTAACTACTTACCAAAAAGTGAGATCCTATGTCTAACAAGAGCAGCTAGTTTGCAGAACAGGCTAAAGTAGAGAAGAAAAGAGAGAGCAAAACAAGACAAAGATGAAAAACGTATTTAGAATAGGAGGTAAAGAACAGCAGGAATATGAAAAGGAAAACACAGCATAGACCCTGGAAAGCGTGCTTTGAGTGATACGTGATGATTAGCAGTCAACTGCATTAAGCAGAGTAACGTTTTGAAGCTCCTGAGATCTTTCCTTTTCTGTACTTCACCACTTCAGAGGAGTCTTGAAATCTCAAACTTTTTTGACAGTGGTTTTCAACACTTGTGTACTATATGGCTGAGTCATTCTTTATGACTATTATTTCTGAATAAGAATTATTTTGTAAGGACAAGAAAAAATGAGAAACATTTTAGTGTTTTACTTGGCATTCTGCAGGAAATAAATTTTAAAAATCCTCATACTATTTAAAATAATTTGCAAGGATGTCCTTTATAACTGAATAAATAAATCTGTATTTACCCTCTGATGATGATAATATGAATCCTAAATATATACACTCTAGAAGAGCTTCTGGCAAGTATATCAGATACTTGCATATCTAACCCACCTGTCAAAATAGTGGGATAACTAAGATAATATAGCACCAACACCCTAAAGATTAAAGGGGTTACTTCAACAAGGACAGCTGACAGACTTACATATCATTTGGGCCATACTTTAAAAATGGAATTAGGGCATAAGAAAATGAAGCATATACCTTAGGACTTGGTATGGTCTCATACTAACCACAGATTTTTATTGTTATCTTCACAATGGTAAGGAGATACTATACTTCCTATAAGATGAAAATGGCAGATAGTCACTTCTCTCAGTGCAAGATGCACAAAGACTTATAAGATATTCCTGCAGTTATACTAGCAGGTACTTGTGCTAGACATCTAACTTCATCGTGTGCCTTTTTAAAGCCACTTTAATAGCCCTAGAACACGTCCTCCTATCTTCATGAAGACCTGACTGACTTTAGAGAAGTAACATGAGTACTCAGAGAGGAAGCATGAAATTGAAATGAAATGAAGTGACACTTCCATCCCCCCTTAGTCTGAGTTGTCCTTCCCAGCTCCTGGAGGACTATCTTGCAGGTTTGTAAATGTCTGAGCGGAGTAAAGCAGAATCTCGGGGTCTTACCACTCTTACACACAACTGCTCTATAAGGACTGCCACACACAAAGATAGAAACAGAGGGTAATAATAATTTAGAGAAATGCAAAAATGTGTTGAGAGATAAACTGAAGAGTGGAATCTAGGAAGCTGAGTCCTAGGCCTGCTTATGTAATAACACATAACCTTTACTTTCAAATTTTATATCTACTTTCTACTGGAAAAAACAGTTAACTCTGGTCAACAAAGTGAAGGAAAATTAAAGAAATCTGAGAAACTGGAGCTAAACTAAGAAAGCATGATAGTAAAACAGTTTGAAATACTATGATACAAAATCTCCAAAAGAAAGTAACTGGTAGCATACCTCAAGGGGAAGGAAAAACCTGGCAAATTATCAAAGTCATCATTAAAACACAATTAAATATTATTAATATTATTTTCAAATTTTATTCATAGGAAAGAGAAATTCCTATTTTCATAAAGGCAGAGCATTCTAAATTAAAAGGCATTTATTTTCTAGAATAACTTTGTGTCAAATGGCTGGTTCCATCCAAATAGTGAAGAGATGCAAAAATTATGAGATTCCAGTAACACTTGTGCAGGGGCAGAAGTAATTTTGTATAGAATCTGTATTTCCCCCTAAAAAGCTGTCTCATGGTATTTTTAACACTTTTTTAATAGCTGAAAATTTACATAAGTATGAGACCATTTAAATGAACCAACAGTGGAAAGAGTTTTAACCAGAAACTGCCACCCACAATGAAACAAAACCCCGTAAGAAACTAAGTAATTCAACCACTCACAGAATAGTTTTTTAGTATTTTGATGTTATCATCTACAATTACATATTGTAAAATAAATATTTATTATCTATACTGAACTCTTTAATTGTGTGCATGTATGTATATATATATATATAATGAAGAATACAAAGATGAGGAATTTTATTCACTCACTGCCATTCTCATGTAGAATAAAATATTCACTTTCCAGGAAGGAAAAAAAGCTTTTGAACTTTGTGTTTTTCTCTACAATCTAAGAAGAGACCTTTGGTTATCTGAATAAAACCCTACTATGGATAATTTTTTTTTTTTTTTTACTTACCTTGCTACCATTTCCTTTTCCTTATTTGATGCATATCCACTGCTACTGAGGATTTTTGATGGAGAAGACAGGAAGTAGAGGCAGTGATTTGTAAAGTATTGATCAACTAATGGTAAAAGAACCTAAGAAATATGGACACAAAATGTATTTTTTACAGAGTACAATGGTAAATGAGGCAGCAATGCTTTGATTGGTCAAAGTTCATACAAAGAATTTTAGTTCCTTAACAACTGTATTTTTTAATTTTAAACACAAACTCATGTTAATTAAAAAGTGATGTCTTAAAATTGTATTCAAAATTACATAAATAATAAACAGACTGCCACGGAGATATCTGTTTTGGATCCAATAGGAGCATTTCCTTCTGCTAATTAGATGATATATGATATATTAGAGTGATATCATAATGAATATGATATATTAGAGTGATATCTTGTGGCAAAAAAATCAGATTAAATTTATATATTCAGTGAGAGTATTTAATATCATGCAATGAATAATCTGCCTTTTAAATTTTATGTTCCTTCTCATACAGAAAGAGATATATTGGAGTATTTTGAAATATTTGAATCGAGCAAATATCCTGAGATATTTTTGAAGAAATTTCAAAATATCTGATAAGTTTGATTATTTATCATAAAAAATGGAAAATATATATTTCCATTATGTGAAAAGCAGTCTAACATTATGCATTTACATATTCTGTATAGTGGAACATATATGAATATGAAGTAATCACTCACTTTAGCAAAGAATTTTATTTCTTGGTCATGTGGAGATTTTTCAGTTTTTCCACTGGTTACAATGGCTTCTGCAAGGATACAATCAAGGCAAACACAAATAAGAAGCTGTCTAATAATAAATAACACAATAGATCTTTCAGATAGATTTGAAAAATTAGTTTTATTCAAAAATAAAAGAGCAGAAACTGTTTAGCTAGTTACAAATGTTCAATAATTTAATCTGAAAATTAAAAGACATTATTTAAGTTTCTTAAATGCAATAAAAATAGTGATCAATAGAAATGCAAACCTATCAATCAAATGTTTAAATTTCAACAATTCTAACTATTTTAAAAACAAAATCTGCAACTTACCTAAATGGGCAATAAACTCTTGAGCAGAATCAACATATTTTAAAATTTTCTTCAGAAATTTAAAGGCAAACCTCTTTTCCATGGATGAAGCATCCAACTCCAGGTCGTTCAGGCCCCTGTTTTTAAAAGGATTAAGAGAAGTAGCATTGATGATGACAGTAGTATAAATGGTACGGTACTACGAAGCATTTCAAGCCTTATTTTTTTATTGGGGTAAATTTTCATGAGATGGAGAAAATGACAATGGTAACACTTAATTATCAACTATCTAGGAGGAAATAGAGAAAAATGAACTGACTTTCGTAAGAGGTATGATAGCTTATGATTAAAGTATCCAAAATACATGCATACTAGGATAAGGACTTTAGAGTGCTACCTTATTGCACAAACAAAGCCATCATGCATCTGAACCTAACAAAGTAATGCATTGGTCACTCAATTTTTACTGCTGGCACATTTACATTCCAAGTGCTTGGGAAGTCAGCAGTTGCATCTTTACAAAGTCAGCCTAAGTACTACCCTTTATTTCATTGATCACTGTTAAACTTTTGTCTTTTAATTTTATGAAGGAACAAAGCCAAAATTACTTCAGCTACTAAATGAAAACTGAAACGTAAGTAAAAAACTATTATATTATTAAAGTATTTGAAAAATTTCAACAGAATACAATAATTTCTAAAGAGTCATGTATTGTTTATTCTTTAGGATAAATCCATATACATAAATCACGGCTGATCATACAAGATATTAAAGAGGAATAAAAATACGCGTGGTTGTCTGGGCCTAGATTTAAAGTACTGGGTTTGATTTTAAGTACAAATGAAACTTACATGACCAAAATTCTAAAATTCTTTAGGATCACACGCAAATTAAGGTTGGAAGGAGTAGGTTCAAGGATCAAAATCTCATAATGACCATGGAGATGGCATAATATTTGGCCACCCTCACCATGAAAAAATAATGGTGAAATATTTTCTTATATCTAACTAGAATTTTCCTTGTAACAACTTATTACTTTTGAGGAGTTAGTGTTTGACCTCATTTTCTCTATAACCTTGCATGAAGTAGTTGAAGACAGATATAAATCCTATTGTAGCCTTCTGTTTTAAGATTGAAAAAATCCAACCACTCCTCAGAACCTTTCCTGGCATCCATCCACAAAGCATCTCAGTGGCCTCCCACTTGAGTGACGTTGTTCTCAATGTCTTCCTTGGTGCTGGAGAACCAAAACTGGGACAACATATCCTGAGAGAATCTCATAATCCATTAACCTGCAGAACGCACTCACTGATAAAGCCTGGTACACAGTCAGCTTTCATCATCACAGGGACACATTTCTGATTCATGTTCAGCTTGCACAATTCAAAGAGCTTTTCCGCACATCTGCTCTAAGGCTTGGCTCCCCTATTCCTGGGATTACTCCATCCCAGGTATAGGATTTGGGATTTACCTTTGCTCAATCTCATAAGATTCCTGTCAGCCGATTTCTCCAGACTATCAAAGCACTTCTGAAGGGTAGCCAGACTCTCCAATTCATTGCTAAGGGTTCATTTCACAAATCTGCTTTCTGTCAACAATGCTTTCTGTCTTGGCATCCAGGACAAGAACAGGGATTTTTTTCATTACCCTTTTGAAGGCACTTAATTTTAAACATTTTAAAATTCATTCTTTTTTCAAACATACTTGCTTTCACAAGTCATTAATTCTTTCATCTTCATTTCCTTGAAGTTCTCTTTTACTTTTGTTTAGCTTACAACTTCTTCATAGTCTCTTTATTCCAATATCAAAAGAACTAAACTCTGATTGAGATTGCTATTGGTAAATAGTGGGTGACACCCGGGACATCTAAATGCTTTATCAAGTGAGGAAGTAACTGAGTGACATTAAGGAAAACCTCTGGTTAATCAAAAATGGCTACTTCATTTGCTTCCATACAGCCTCTTCAAGCAGTAGCAGATAGCAAGACTCAGCCATTATCAGTTAAAAGAAAATAACCTGGCCAAAGGACAGGCAGACTACAGAGGAGCTGACCAGTGTGTCAGAAGTAGGGAAGAAGGAAGGAACAGGTAGTTTGAGGCACTGAGGCAGAAGAAAGAAATGAACAAGAAAAAAAGAAAGTTGCTGGACTCACTTCTGTGGTATGAGAAAATGATCATTTGTACTGAGTTCTTACCACTGCTATGGGAGTAAATTAGGGAGGTAAAATGGAATATTAGATTAGCAGTTTAAAAACAGCTGTGAGAGAATTCCAAGCAAAAAGAGTAAGTCTGAGAGAAGGTTGATGCAGCAGAAATTTTAACAACAAAAAAAATCTAATAATAAAATATATGCTCTTGACCATGTCAGAACACAGCTAAGAGGAAAGAAATGGTTATAGTCTAGGGGAACAAAGCCAGAGAACCAAGGAAGACATTTCAATCCCATTTTAAACAAAAACTTAGTAGGACTCTAACCTCTTATCTTAGTTTAATTTGTGAGAAAGAATTATTTTAAGAGTTCTAGTTTGTATGCTTTGATGACTCTCTATTAATTTATCACCTGTGAAATCAAATTATTTAGTATGAATTAACAGCCATGTATGCTTGAGAGGCATCTTCTGCTGCCTCACTTTCACTAAGGAGACTAAGTACTTATCTGTATTTTCAGTGAGGTCACTGCAAATATTTTCTTTTTCAGTTCATAAGAAGTCCTGGCTCTTAAGAGATTACACATACTTTCCTAAATATTGAAAGATGTTGATAGGTCTGTGAAGTATAAAAAACAATATCCAAAGAGCTTGCAGAGATTTAAAGATGTGGAACAAAATACTACATTGTTTCTAATACATACTTGAGTAAGGCCTGAAAGATTTATCTGTATGTCATAAACACACTAAACACACTAAGTGTTTCAAAAATGTTCTCAGCAAAGAGAAAAAACCCAAAAACAGAGGCAGATGGTATATGTGAAGTACACATACTGTTCCGCCTATACATTTCCAATTATAAACAATTCCTATGTTTTAATGATTAGTCCAACATTTTCGAGAATGACATCTTGAAATGTGATAATTGCAATGAGTACTTCAAAAGGTTTTTTTAATATATATGCATATATTCATCTGAAGAAAATACTGAAAAGATGATAATCTTGATTCAACCTGATGCAGACAATCACTACAAACTCTTTGCCCATATCAATGAAGAGTTTGAACATGCTTTTTCAAGTTGATTTTCCCATGATGTAACACTGAAAAAATTTATTTCCTGACCTAAACACATGCAGCTGCAAAATTTGAGCCTTTCCATTGGTGTTTCAGAAGACCATTCATTTGCATTACGTAGACCAGCTTTTCTTATTCAATGGCTCTGAAGCAACTATGGTGGTTTGTGGTGGTTTGACCGGAAATAGGATTTCTGGGATGCTGTAGTCAAACCAATGGGTGCTCAGATTTTAATATTAGCATCTGATGTGGCCATTGGGACATTTGGACACGCCTCTGAGAACACAGGCTAAAAGCAGGGCTCCCCCCTGGACGGCTCCTTGGATTTCCTGCGGGAGAGAGTTCGATCTGTCCCCTAGCAGGGGGAGGGGAAAGCCACGCGGCCTGGGAGAGGTGGGCCTGACCCTGAGGGGCCCAAGGGTGGAAGCATGGAAGAACTACTGAGAAGTATTTTCCCCACTCCTTCTGAGAGACAGAGAGAGAGAGAGTCAGAGCCGTGCCTGGGAATTACCTTGAAACTTGATAAACATGTGCAGCAGCAGGCAGCATGGCTGAGAAGGAGGAAACAGGGAGTGGGGGAAGGAGGCAGAGGAGGCATCGATGTGTCCATCCACTAGTGGGAGCTTTTAACCCCTTTGTGGACAATGAAAACTTTACAGAACATTAACCCTTCCTAGAAGAGTGATGAAGGTCTGGGCAGAGAGAGAGAGATGTTGGAAGAATGGAGAAGATGGACTGGCATTTTTTGCTGGACTCTTTTTTTGTATAGCCATGGACTGTTTCCTTTTGATATAGAGACTCCTTCCAGGGGTGGCAATGCCTCAGAACCAGGAAGGTTCAGTGTGGGTACCCCTCAGCCCCAAGGGGTGCAAAAAACATGGGGGGGACAGATGTCCCAAAGTTGAGACTGTGCCTTTTTGGAAGGAGACAAGGCATCCTTAAAAGGAACCCTAGAAGCAGCCCTGGTCCATGCGCAGTGGTGAGAGCACAGGGCGTGGAAGGAAGATGTCACCATGGCAGATGATCTCCAGGTGGTGCTACATGTGTCAAGAAGGCCATGGCACAAAGAAGGACTCCTTCTCCTCTTGATGAACTGAGGATTGAGTATTCTAAAGGGTGGTGCCAGACCGAGAGTTGGTGATTTGGGAGATGTATTGTATTGGAAATTTCGTGGGGGGAGGAGGAAAATGCTTTTGTGAAGTTTTAATTTTCCTTGTGTGTGTCTTTTTTTTTTTCCTTTCCCTTGTAGTTTAGTTAATAAAGCTTTCTTTATTCCTAAGCAGGAGCCTGCTTTACTTATTCCTGGTCACATCTCACAGCAGACACCAGGGAGAGGCTGTTTTCGTGGGGGCACTGACATTGTGCCAGGGTCAAACCATGACAAGGTTATAAAAATATTTAGTGGCATACCTACATTTTGGGTACAGGCTGAGAGCCTACATATTTGGCAGGAAGGAATTTTTCTCTGTAGAACTACAGAAATGTATTTAGAACTGTTTTCTCATCTATAAGAAATGTTATTAATTCTTGAAGTGAACAAAGTTACATTTTGAAGATCCAAAAAATGGGTTTTTATAAATTTCTGAGTATACTTTCAATAGAGTAAAAGATCAAAAATGATAAAAATAGATAGATAAATAGGTAGATAAAAATGAAAATAGGAAAGATCTGACTCGATGCATGTACAGAAAAATTTGTTCGTGGATACAATTTAGTTCACAAAAAATGCTTAATGCCAGAAAATTGAGGTTTCCTATGTGTTCAGGTGTTTCACATCAAATGAAAGAGGAGAGTTATAGTATGGTAATTCACAATTCCGTCATATAAAGCAACATACTACAGTAAGAAGTCCTCACAGACCAGCTTACTTTGAGACACAGCAATTCAAGTTGCAGTAAAACTAAGGACGTCTGTGCTTTTGCTGGAGTAGAAGTTAGCGCCCACAAAGTACAGCCACTTTGTCTTATTACTTTACAGAACTCAAAGCAATATTTTTTAAAAATACTTGATTAAAAGGCAGTTTTACATAGATATGTTTCAGTATCAGACCTCAGATTAATTTTCCCACGATCCTTCCTGACACTGCTGGCTGCTAACTTAGACATTTTAAATTATACTCTTGTTTAATTACCCTACTGTTGCACTTTTTATTTACTATGATCACATACTTATTAAAAATGTTGCCTGAACATGCTATTTTAGAAGAGTCTGAACATGAGAATAACTCTAATTGATAGAAGACATGCTGAACAGTAATTATGTTAATAACTGCCAGACTGCAGGGAGGTAAGATTAACATGCTGGTTTGGGCACTGAATGCAAGCAAGCATCTGAAAAAAGGCGCAACTTACCGAGATATGATTATACCATTGACTTGAAGGAATTTAAACAGCTCTTGTGCCTTTTCACGGTCCCGTGATTTCTCCTTGGCTGTCAGTGTGTCATAAGGTACCAGTAAAGGATGACTACCTCCACCTTTAGTAAGTTGAAAGAACTGTAAGTTTTTCTACTCTAAGATTTATTCTGCTTCATGTACAAAAGAAACTATTCATTTTTATTGTCTTACACTGTTATCTTTCAGATTGTTTCTTTTCCCTCATTCTCCTTGTCTTTTTTGGTGTGATTCGCAGGATTGTGGCTTACCTTTGCTTTCCAACTCCATTTTCTTCTTTTTGGCCCATATATTATGGTAGTTTTCTGCCATTACCTCAACCATTCCCTACATCAGCATCAGAAAAAACAATATGTAATATTTGGTGATGATTAAAAATTCTGTAACTCTATTCTATTTTTTATATTCTATATTTTCTATATTCTATATCTATTAAATTCTACAACTCTACATAGTCTTAAGTCTATGCTCTTGCGATACAGAAACAGCATAGTTAAGTGGAATTTCTATATTCTTCTGTTCTTTGAAGTCAGCACAAGCACATGATACACATATTATAACATGCTATTGACAGCCCCTTCCCTAGCTTCATGCCTAATTTTTTTCTGGGAACTCAGGAAGTACCAATGGCATGAATAGTGGAAATTTCATGTTTCACTGTAAATAGCATGCACCCTTTCTACAACAGCTTATCATAATGACAGTCACAAATACACTCATAAAACCTATAAAAATTTAACTCATTAATAATAATGAGACTAAATACATTAATTCCTTTCGGCATAATATATGCAAAACACAAATACAAACCTGAAGCTCCCTAGAAAGTGGCACATTAGAGAGATCAAGTGGTGTTGGGCTATACCCATTTCCCTGTAGGGGAAAAGAAAATTAATCTCAGATAAAATAATTTCAGATAAAAGAACCAAATATTCAATTACAGCATCTCTATTATTGACTTGATTAGACAAATACGATTCCCAATTTTATACTTTCTTGTGGAAACTGTTCATCTATTTTGCAGCGTACTGAAGGCACTGGATGATCAAGGGAATGGGCTTGCTAGTGTGGAAGCATGCAAGTTGCTGCAGATACTTAGATCTCTCTATTCACAATAGGTGGCAAGCTGCAAAGAACTAAGCTTTTAGCCTAAGAGGAAACCAGTCATTAGACATACAAGATGTGCCTTCAAAACATGACAGAACCATGTGGGAACAGCCTGAGTGAGCCCTGTGCTAAGGATGAGACAATACAACAAAAAGATAAATTATTTTCTTGAGGAAATTAAAGACTAAGAAAAATCAGGTGAGTAATATATGAACACAATCTTCAACTGGTTTAAGTGAGAAAGCTCCAGTTCAAAAACCTGTCAGAGGTGCATGTAAATGTGAATGGTTACATATAAATCAGTGATTTCAAATGTCTGCTCAAGTTAATTATGTGCTGAAAGCCTCTACTCTGTCATGTCCTTGTCATGCATCTTCTTGGCCAAGAAGGTGCAACTGCAGAACAAGTTCAACTGGCTGGAAGCAGAGATTCCAGAGACAGCAGAATTTCTTATAAGGGAGTGAAGTTTGCTGAAGGGATAAGAAATACTGAAGTATTATGTTGTAAAGAGTGCTCAGGGGGCCTTTTGGTGAGCAAACAGTGGCCTGGAGAAGGAATCCAACACAGGCTTAAGGTGCCAGGTGCTGATGCTCACAGGATCAGTGCTGGTGCAAGTGTACGTAAGGAATTAGCTTGTGACACAGCTTTGCACACTCCATCCAGGATTTGTGTCCAATGTACTGCTTCTTAACTCCCACAATATTTATGTATAAATGTGTGTAATTCACCTTGAGGGGTACAATAACAATTCCCCAACATTCGTCATAATTTTAAGCAGCTTTCCTCCTCCAAGACATATTGACCAGCAGTCTCAACATGTGATTAAAAAAATCTACAAATGAAAAAAATAATCTATCATCACCTGAAAATTTTGCCTGTAGATTAAAAAAAAACAAAACTATATCAAATGTGCAGTCTAATCTGTCACTCATAATTATAATCTTAACAAAAGGCCGTGTTAGGCTCTTCTGTTTGAACAAACAAAAAAAATTTGCTATATTTATTTTTTTATAAAATTAAAGACTTTAAATGCTTCGTCTGATTTCTTTGAATGACTATATTAAAAAGCTTTTAAGTTCTTCTAATATAATTAATATCTATGGTCTCTTATAGCCTCATTGTCTTAAAAGCTTTTTGGAATCCCCCCTTTAGTGTGGCAAAGTTTTTATTACAGTGACATGACTTCCAATCTTAGAACTCTAATTAAAAGTTTCTTTTCACTAAAAAAATATAAAATTGACATAATTGTTTATAATTTATTGGTAAATTATTTAACAGGTCTTTTGTTTTCTAAAATCAAGGTGTTCTACCTTACCTGACTAGACTGAGATATGCTGCGAAGCTTTTCATTTTCACGCTGATGTATCATTGCTTCTCCTCCCTCCTTGGTCCTTTCTAGGCTCCATCCCAAGGCCAACATGGTTTTCAATGATTCTCTGGCAGGCCAACGATAAATTTCCTTTTCCTTTGGAGAAATAATGTAAAATTTTTCTGTATTTAGTAAGTAGGAAAAGCACAATAAAAATATTCTGTCCTTCTCTACTAAGTGTCAAGTACCACAAAATTATAGAAAATTTGTGTATTGTATGAGAACACAAAATATAGTTCTTTTTACACAAGAGAAAAGTCTGAAATACCTTCAATGAAAAAAAAATATTCTTAGTGGCATTTGTTGCTGGGGTAAGTGTTAGAAACTTACAGCACTGCAATGAGCCCTGGAGCAATAATGTAGATTGGACATGGAAACTTATTCATTAATTCCACCAGCAAAAAATAATAAAAGAAATGATGGTACTTGTGAGTGCTAAAAATTAGTTAAACAAGTATGTATCTTCAAATGCATCAAGCACTCAAGACCTTTTTTTAGTCTTCCTGTATTTACATCCACTCACAGAT
Source organism: Melospiza georgiana (assembly GCF_028018845.1). NCBI lineage: Eukaryota > Metazoa > Chordata > Aves > Passeriformes > Passerellidae > Melospiza > Melospiza georgiana. Next base: position 32,919,732 of record NC_080435.1, read on the forward strand.
ACAGAAGGTTACTGAACTACACACATATTCATATAAACACAGTTACCAATCAAAAAATAGACAACAGCCCATATTCCAACACTCCTTTGAAAAGTAAGTGTTAGAAAAAGCCTGAAAATATGTGGCAAAATTCTGAGTATGCTATATTAAGACTTTTCAAATCAATTAAATAACAGTATTTCAGGTTGTATCATAAACCAGTTGCTCAAAATGACAGCTTTTAGGAATAGACCTGATTTTTATGTTGAAAAGTTCTAATTTCAGACAATTTAGAAAATTCTTCTTGAACTGCTTAAATAGCAACCAACAATGCTTTGGCTCCTCTCCAAAAATTCCAAAGCAATTTACAAACCTTAGGAAACTCAACATCTAGGAAACTCAACCTCTTTAATCCTTCTTGATTCTTGTCATGTCTATTTTCTGAACAGGAAATATGTGGTGAAGAGGGACATATGTAATTGACTTGTGTCTCCCAGTGAATCATTACAAAAATAAGTAAAAGAATTCAAATTTGCTTCACTGATCTGACAGCTAGAAGACATTTGTGCCTAGTCAGGAAATTCAAAATACTTTAAATGTTTTTCTGCATTTTCAACTGAATCATCTCCTACACATTTTTTACATTTTTCTACAATCTTTCTAGAAGAAAAATTTGCCTTAATATATGTTAAATTACACTTTCATTAAGGTCCAGGAGTTTCTGCCAGTCGTTCCTCATCCATGGGAGCCTGAAAAAACTGTGCTACTGATACTTCTGAATTCAAATTTGCCCAGGCCTATGAAGAAACAATTAACATTATGCCTAATAGAAGTAAATTATACAAGAGTCAGTGTAAGATTAACTGAAAAATCACTTCAGCATAAAGTTGTACCTATTAACTGTAAGAATTCTTGTTGGTTCCTCAGCCTGACATTTAACAGAATATATTTGAAATGCATTTTTAAAGCACACAAATCAATCTACTTCATATTGATGCAGCTGAAATTTCCTCTATTACCTTTTCAGCTAAAGTTTTGAAAGGCCTTATTAATGGATGAGTCTTCATATTTTCATCCAGTGAAACACCATATTTCCATCCACTGTTAGTCTGAAAAAGAGAAAAAAAAAACAACTGCAAACCCCAGTGAAATAAGATGAGAACAATGCTGATGAGTGAGAGCAAATTAAGCAGTTTCCTTTGTCACATCAAACTGCTAACCCACTTCAAGAGCTGCTCAGTGCCACAGGGGAGGATCTGCGGACGTGCAGGAACAAAACATGTCTGAGACAGAAGGGATGCCACCTGTGACCAGTGGGTCTCACAACACCAGTCCTGAGCCTAACTTACACTGCCCCTTTCAAGAGGACTCATGCATTGAGACAGCACTGACTGTCCCAAAATACAATAAATATACTGTCCCAGTTCTTTGGGAGGCCAAAGTCAGAAACACAAAGAAGAATATGTAACATTACCAGATCAAGAACTGAAGGATGTAACTAATGAATCCTTTACCTTAAACAAAAGGAACTGAAATTTATGGTTTGAAATTATTCTGTATATATTTACATATGCATAAGTATATGTAAAGAATATAAGTGTACCTTCCTCTACAAATTTGCGTACATAGGCCCTCCCAAACAAGAGAATTATTTTGTACAACTCTTCCATAAAATTGCTATGCATTTGTTATTAATTGTTATAATAAATTATTGAAGAATTCACTGTCTTTTCTTCTAGCTTTCTAGAAATAACAGAACAGAAACATAACATTGTGACAGACCATTAGGAAAATTATAGAGAAATTCAGTACATAACAGGGTTCTTAAAGCTAAGAAGAAAGAAAATTTACAACTACTTATCTGAAATAAAAAAATACATTAGGCTGTGCTTTCTTAGATCATAGAGCTGCTGCAGTAAAACTGAATCTCTGACTCCCAGTCAAAAAGCACCACTACCAGGCAAAGTGATGCCTAAAGAGCTGTATATCCTTACCTAATTTTTTTTTTAAAACCCCAAAGAACAAGAAAAACCCATCAAACTGCCAAACAAACAGAAAACCCTCCTCCAACCCAAACAAGACTCTCTCTTTTTCAGTCCCCTCAAGTCTCTCCTAATAAATTCTTTGAAAAAGTAACTAATTGCAATGTATTTTCCTAAGCAAGAGCTTTCTTCCACATATCCCAAAATAAATATCTAGACATCGATACAATCTGAACAGTTAAACTGCCCAGTTTCAATTTCAATATTAACCCTAGGAATTATTTACTAGTCCTGGACAATTGCCAGTCTTAAAATAACTCCTACCTTTTCAAAGGCCCATTTATCGTGGGAATGTTCAGCATACTTGCTTACAATGTACTCCAGCTTCTCAGGAAGTACAAGGCTGTAAGCAGAGAGGGCTGTGGTCATTCAATTATAAGTTACTGCAGTCTGATTTATGAAAAAAATGTCAGCACCAATCAAAAACGCTTCACCTTCAAATGAAGGCAAAGGATTTGGCATGGTAATTCCCTGTTCTTTAAAAGAAATGCCACAAAAAAGGCATAGCTATAATGGCACTTGCAGAGAACCTTTAAGTACATAACAGTCACACTTTTAGCAACTGCAATTGCAAAGAAACAAAAACCTGCTTCACCATAATCTACAGGTAAATGTGTTGGTAATTCTTAATAAAGAATAATGTTAACATGGATGCTTCACAATGCATAATGATGGAAGGATAAGACTTTAATAGCAAGACTGAGCTATTGATCCTCAGTTTTTGAATATAAAGTCTGTATTTTAGAAGCAAAAAATTACTAGGAAAGCCAAATCTATTTAATCATTCTACGCGATCTGCTTATTTTGCCATATTATGTTTTACAGCTCAACTCTCAAAATTAAGTGAAGATTTTATAAAAAATTGGGCTACAGACCAATTGAATCATCAGATTTTTGTGACGTACAAATTGTCATAAGCACATGCAAAATAATGATGGTTTCTAATTTATCTATCCCAAACATTTGAACTATTGGACAACAGGTACATAATAAATATAGAATTTGCTATTTCTTCTGCAGACATAAAATGGAAATATTTAACATCTGTTCAGGGCTGAGAAGAATAAGATTTATGTCTGGTAAACAGGACAGGTTTCAGTGAAGTATTTGACAGAAAGAAGCAAAAATCCCTGTATTACTTCTGAAAGTCCTAATACCACCAACATGTCAGTCACCAGCCAACTCTCCCTACAGAAGATAAAAATGTTAATAAGGAATGGTCTAAAACATATTTAGGGGAAGAAAACCACTATGAATTACATGACTCACTTGGATGTGCTGACAGGTTTGGGATCAAAATTTCCTTCTGGATCCACTGAAGTCTGCTTTTCCAAAGTTGACATAATTCGTGTATCTAAATAATCAGGGGGTAAGGCACCAGCTATAGCACTTAGACAAGGCAAAGCCATTCGAAAGAGCTCTGGATCATACTTCTGCAGGAGAGATAGGAACTGGTTGAAAAACCCAACAGAAAAACATACAAAATGTTAGTGAAATCCAAGCAGCCATAGCCATGTACAAATATTAGAAGATGCAAACAAACAGTAAGTCACATTTAAAATTCAAACATAGAGCAAAATTATTGTTGCATGACATGTATTTTCCATTACATCAACATGATATATTCTTAAGACTACTCAGATTGACATAAGAGTGTGCTGACACTTTGTATGTGTATGCAATATGAGTTCAACTTGAGCTTTCTTCAGGCCATGAAGGCCTGTACAGGGAGGATGAAGGCTTGTCTGACTAGTTAAAAAGCATGATAATCTGTAAAACACTGCCTTAGTTCTCAAATTACTAATTCCTGCAGAATTAGCAGAAGCCATTGCCATTTTGCCTCTTTTTCACCCTGCACTGTTTCATATTAAAATATGCTCATTAAAGGAAATTTTGATTCACTGTAGTAAATTAATTTCATTATTTTTAAAAACATCAAACCTGTAAATAGTTTAGAACAAAAAAGAATGTTGGAGAATACTGTAGGTCAGCAGATCAGATTTACACAATTCTCACTAACCACCATTGGGCTAACAACCATTTACAGAAAAATAAAAATGTTGTTATAGAGAGCCACCAGTACTGGCAGAAACATATCATGTTAATTTATCTGTTAAAATCTAAGATTCACTAATTGGAAACATTTGATTTGCGTCAGGCACTCCTGACACTCTTCACACTTGTGAAAGCACTAAGAGAGGGGTAAATGTTACTAAAATAAAATAAAAATAAAGCTTAAAAAGCCATTTCAGAGTAATGCACAGACCATTTTTATTCCATATTACAAATCAGAATGCCTAGTGGAGCAATCATCTAAATCTTTAGCTTAGAAAGAGAACTTACATTCAGTGAGACACAATGAATAGGATTTTTTTATTGGACTAAATTTTGATCCCAAGCAAGCACAAAAACTGTTTACTCAAGAAGACATATCTTGTATCAGAAATGCAACTTTTCCTTACTGAGAGAAAAACTGAGTAAGTTTAAACGTCCCAATAATACATTTTGCAACTGAAAAAAGGAAAAGTGTTTATTTCATAGTATATTGCATCATATCTCTTCAGCTGGGCAATAGCTGGAAAACTAAAGAAATACAAATATATATTTGAAAACAATCAATGTAAATTTATTCTGCATATACTGACAAATTTGATAAGTAAGTACACATATTTATTAAAATTAATTTTATGTCAGTAAAAAGTAATTTGAAATGTTTAGTACAGCCAAGATAGGAGAGCAGACAAGACTGACATGTTAGCGCAGGGAGAATTAAACATTATGGGTGTGTATATATATATATACGTACATATCTCCTCATTAATAGTGTAAAGCTTACGAGTATATCAAGCAAAGATATGAAATTTCATTGGCTTGGAGAGAATCTTTCAAGATTCAGTGTTCAATTTTTCACTTCATTAAAAGCATTCATTACTGTATCTCCCATATTAGATGAAACGACCATTAAAACAGGAATTTTCTCATCTTGGCACAGCAAATTATCCCTGTAATGCTTTTATACCCACCCCATAATGTAATGTGAATTGCAGCCATTACCTTATGAGACAAGGAATCAAATATTCCCCAGAAAAGTTTTTCAGTTAAATGTAACTCCTCTTCTGCTGCAATTCCATAGCTTCCCATTCCTGAAGGCAGACAGTAATATTTCCAGCACTGCTCATAGTGATTTGTCAGAAGCTAGATTTTCAAGAAATAAAAATGCTTGTGAAAAATTGCTATTTAACAAAATAAAACACTGCTACGCTAAACAGTTACAGGAGTAGTATTATTCATGTCTTTCTCTTCATTTCCAATGGCTCAGAATAATGGCCTTCTTTTCCTTCTTTTTCTTTTTGAAAGAGCAGCAGAGCCAATATTCTGAAAGTATAAAGCCTGTATTATCTCCAGCTCCAGCTGTGGGATTCTCAGTGATTACAGGGAGTAGCAAACTTTCAGAATTGTCACCATGGGAGTACAGACTAGCTCACAGGACAAAAACACAGATAATGAAATGGGTATAAGGCCAGACATGGAGGTTCTCATGAAAAGTTTTACAAATTCACATTGATTTAACTCCTGTCGTTTGTAGTTGCTTTAGTGTTCTCTAAACACTGCAAAAGACACCTGCAGTACACTCTCCTGGCTCAGCTCTGGAAAAATTGACAGAAAAAAAACTATCATACAGGAAATCTGTACAGTTAAACAGCTAGTATAGATGATTATGCATATGCACTTTCCATGTAATTTAAAATTTCTACCAGTTTCTTTTGTAGAACTAAAAATTCTTATCCCATAGAAATTTTAAAAATCACATTTAGTATCAGATTAGAATCTTGACATTTTATTTTTTATTACAATTCTGTGTAAGAAAGTATATATATCTATCTATATATATATATATATATATAGTTAAAAACCAGACTGAACACTCCCTCTACACCAGACTTTTAACCAAAAATTAATGATGCTCCAGAGTATGTGAATATGGCAGCTCTGTTTTAAAATATGATAAAATTTCAATTCTTTCAGAAAAAGATGCAGACTGTAGATCAGGCTGTTTTATCCCAAAAAAAAAGGTGAAACAAACCTGACAGAATAGTTCTAAATAAGATTCATTTACCATCTAACAATTGTAATTCTATTTTTACAGAACAAAAGAAAAAGAAAACAAAAGAAAAACTAGAAAAAAACTAGATAAAGCTTCAGTTACAGATTACTCAAAAATAAAAGTGAATTTTCTTCCCTCCATCTTGTCTCTTAGATTTCACTCAAAATTCATTCCTGGACCATGCATCCCACCAAGAGTTATTTTAGTTCATATAGCAGAAGAAGAAATCTCAAGATAACACTGACATTTAAATTGGTACATTGAAATACTCTTTTGCTGAAGCAGCAGGAAAGTCAACAGCTCACTATACAAAATATCATAATCACCTTACTCTTTGCATTAAGCATGATTTCAAAAATATTGCAAACATTACATTTAATTTGAAAGACTACAAAACAATAACATTATTTTCAATTCAGAAGTAATTTTACATTGCTTTAGCCTTCCCATTCTGCTCTTAAAAAGAAAAAAACAATATTTTCTTTTCAAGTTTTATGCTGGATGCATGTACAGAAAAGAAAGTATTTACCTTGAGAGGCATTTTACAGTATTCATTGAGCAGGGGCACATCAAAAACCAGCCTTCTCAACAGCTGTTGTAGCATAGAGGGACGCAAATGGCTGTAATTTTAAAAAATAGATGTTATCAGCAAAATTCATACAGTTCAATGTACATGAAATAAAAATTGAAGTCAATTTACATATTGGGAGACAAAACACTCATTAAAAATATTGTGAAAAAACAGTGTTAGGTGCTTAAGAAATCTCACTATCTAAGGATATAGCACAGAACGTTGTGCTGCTTCTGAAGCCTCTTAGTGAACAGACAAATCCACATTTCAGTTCTTGAGATAACACAGGTCATTTATTTTATATAGGAATAAAATTGTCTTAAGTCTACACTTCAGGCAACAAAAGAAGCTGTTAAAATACCTATTCTGCAGCAAAGAAATGAATTTGTACCCAGGAATCATACATACTGACAAATAGCAAGAAGGCATTCCTCAATAGCATCTCTTTGAGCTTTGGTGAGGGACCGTCCCTTGGATAACCGATATATGGTGTGAAGCATGGAGTCAACCAGAGAGGCATGATGCTCTGTTCCAGAAAAGAGGGGAGCACACCTCTTGAGCAGTGGAAACACAGCTGAGCAAATGTATCTATTTAGTGCAAGAGCTGCCTCTGTGGTGCTTAGAGAAACCTGTATGAAGGAGCAAATGAGCATTAGTGTCACACTGGATAAAGGTCACTAAATAAGAAGGCTATAAAACATACAAAAATGTAGTAGTCCTTAAGTCTCTGAGTGGCTGGGTACTAATGATGTTTCCAGTATCTACACGAGGACTAAAGTAATTTCTTTTTCAGCTAGAGAAAATTCAAGCCATCAATTTATGTTCCATCCCTTGCACCCCTGCACTCTGAACAAATAGCAGCACAAATTAATATGTAGCCTCTATTTTGAAACAAGTTAGAAAACCCCACTAGGCTTTAAATAAGACTCAGCATCTCAATTTCTTCACACACCTGGATTTTCACTGTAAGTATTGAAAACAAACATGAAATAAAAAGAATTATCAGGCCTACTGCAGTATGCTCAATGTACTTATTGAATTAATGTAAAGCCTGTATCAAAAGATTTTAAACTACTTTTACACTTTGTACACTGAATGCTTAAATCAAACTTATGCACGATCAATTAATAGTAAATTAATATTGATTTTCTTTTATAGTGAGCCTACAATGCCTTTTATTAAAGACTGTTTTGACTTGAAATTCCAGTTTTCTTCCACTTACAGAGCCATTACATCCAACCATTTCATCTAAACTCAATAGTGAAATACATACTGTATCCAAAGAGGCAGAAGCTCTTAAATCTGGTAAAAATCCAACTTCCAGTAGGTGAAGGAGGAAGCTTTGGTCCTTAATACCATAGACACGGTCCAAGAAGAGTACCATGGGTGCTTTATGATCAGGACAGAAACTGGCAGACATATCTGGCTCATTTACTGTGCCATCTACACAAACATACAATGCACTTTTTAATAGTAGATAACTGATAAAATGAGAAACACCAAGGTAATGAAACCCATCACAGTTACACTTAATATGTAAAATCACATGCTCAAAGAAAACTACATTCTTCTGTTTTGTTCTATGCTGAAAAAAATCAGTTAGAACAGAAATTTTTTATTCTTTAGAAACCCCTATTATTTAGCAATTTAATTATTTTTCACTCTTAAATGAAAGCTTAGAAATTAATGGTAAAATATTCTACAGATGACTGTATAATGTGGAAATACAAAGAGACTGAGGCAAGTTTAAATATTTTACCTAAGGAGATAATGTCTCTAAAGCCACTGCTGGAGACAAAGTATTGGCCCATTGGTGTGATCCTTTAAAGTGTTTCTTACGTTCTTACATTCTCTGCTCTACAGGAGCAAATATCTGTGCCACTGGAGCAGCTCTAATTGTTGCAGATCTAATAAAAATTTGAACAGTTCTCTGCTTACATTCAACTAGCAAAACTGCTCTGTTTTTCATTTGAAGACTAATGTGACAAAGGACTTTCATAAAAAATAAATGGTCTAATAAAAGTAAGAAGTTACCTTTGTTAACTGTGGACAACTTTAGTGGTATACTTATAATCCCCACCAAATCTTCAGTTGGCACTAGGGATCGAAGAATTGACCTGATTCGGATGGCTTCCCCTTTTCCACTTTGAATAAGCTGTTAGAAAAATTTGTCAGTTAACAAATTTAGTATTGAGGACATAAGAAAGTTTTCCTCAAAATATTTGTATTAATATGATTTTTTTTCAAACACCAGAAGAAAATGTACAGAAATTCAATTTATCCAAGAATGAATGCACACAAAAAGCAGCCCTCTATCACATTCTTATAAAAATTATTTTATGGTTTTCTAGAGAATAATAAAGGGTTAATTTCAGAAGTTATTATACTGGTCACTTAATTTTGCAACACTTGTAGTTCCTATTTGCTTTATTTCATAGTAATGTAAAAATTACCAAAATTTTAGATAAATAAAAAAACATAAAGGAATCAAAAGACCATGGTTCTTTATAAACATCTTGCAGCTTGTGTCTACTTAGATACAGCGAGAAACCAAAAAGTCTACTGTTTGAAGGGAAGAAGGCTTTGAATAGAGAAAGGTTTAGTGAGACATGTTTACAAATTGTTTACAGTTATGTTTAGAAATCTCCTTACATTTTCTGAGCAAGTGGTAGAATGAACTTACATGCATTTCTGGTGCACAGCGTCCAAGCAAATCTATGAGAGCTGAGTAAAAGGACATGATTGCATTTCCCATGTGCACAGTCTCCTCTTCATCTTCCTCCTCATCACTAAAAAGTTAAAAATAACAGTAAGCATTTTTGCTAATCTACATTTTATAGCTCTTCTCTGGAGCTAGATATATGATCCAGAGACTATTCACCAGACATAATCATCCCTTTGGCTCCAGACTAAAGGATTTTTGTCCCTAGTGTAAGCATGCAGGCTAACTGTAATAGCTGACTTCATATGAGCCTTCTACCTTCCTCTTTTACTTTAGCTTAACTTTAGCTTCATTCCACAGCAGTCTTCTCATTTGTTTTGTCCTTCGGGCTTTTTCTCTCTGTTACTCGTATTCCACTTTTATCTAGCTAATGCTTTATGAATACCATATGACAACTGCTTGTGGATGTGAATCTCTAATTCTCCCCGCTTGTCTAATGCCCTACGCAACAGGGTCTATTATCCACATACTGCAAGCATGATTGAACCAGCTATTAAATTGTCATTTGCCAAACAAGCATTCACATTTACTTACCCTTCTCTTTTATATGCCTGGGAAGGAAGGTCACGACTAGGATTCTCTGAGATCCTGATGGCTTCCTGCATGGCAGCCAGCAAACCATTTCCTCCTTCTCCCCTAAGGTCTGGCCCAAAGCATTCTGGCCGTCGAATGAGGAGCTTGACAACAACACTTGCATTTTCCTCAACACTTTCACCTGAGGACCAAAAAGCACTACATATATTTTCTCCTGAAAGGTATTCTTAAGTCAGAAGAAAGCTGCATTTTCCCCTAATTGTTGCAAAATAGAAATCAAGTCCTCATCCTAAGGCAACAGAGCAGAGATTCCCCTGCAGTCTGTGATGCAGACCATGGTGAGGCAGCTGTGCCCCTGCAGCCCATGGAGATTCACAGGGATGCAGAGATCCACCTGCAGCCCATGGAGGAGACCTGCATTAGAGCATGGGGATGCCTGAGAGGAGGCTGTGAACCCATGGGAGACCTGTGCTGGAAAAGGCTCCTGGCAGAGTCACCTGCAGACCTGTGGAGAGTGGAGCCCACATTGGTCAGGTTTCCTGGTAGGGGAACTCACATCGGAGCAGCCTGTCCTGGAAGGACTGCACCCCATGGAAAAATGCCCCACATTGCAGCAGTTTGCGGAGTATTTTTGCCTATGGGATGGACTCACATTGGAGAAGGTTGTGGAGGATTGTCTCCCATGGGAGGGACCACATGCTGGAGCACGGGAAAGACTTGTCTCACAGAGAAGTGACAAGAATATATTGATGTAACCCCTATTCCTGGTCTTCCTGTTCCAAGGAATTCCTAACATGATTCACTACCATGGCTGCAGGTTAATCTATTCAATTATGTGATTTGCAAAAAAAAATACAGCTAACTATGAAGATTCAAAAAAAAATTTACAATAATAAGCATACACCAATAGTCTTGTGTTTGTAATGAGGAGAGTATGCACTAATCTCTTTTCAGATTTAACGTATTTTGATGGTTAGGAAATTGATTTAAAGGAAACCTTTTGATGGAATCTGGATGCCAAGAAATTAGACTTACTGTTAGCAAAAACTGCAAATCGTAAGAATGACAGGTAACGTTCACCCTCTATTGGGTTCCATCCAATGTCTGGATATCCTTTAGCCAGCAATACTGGACAGCTCTGCAGGCCACAACCTGCCAGGTAGGTAACAACCTGCAATACAGAAGTAATAATTTATTCATATGCTTAGAAATATGTTTCTAAAAATAACTATAAACTAGAATGACAACAGTATTTTTTTTCAAGATTTTTATATTCTGGGCAATTAACCTACAAATCTAACAATATAGCTCATTATTTTATCAGTCATAGGGGTTTTTTTAATGAAAAAAACTCTCTGTTTCTGAAAATACCTAATTATATGATGACACAAAAATACAGCAAAATGAACAAATGTGGAATGTGAAAAACAGAATAAAATCTTGTATAATCCAGATCTTTTTGACAGTACATACATGACAACCATAATACTGAACAGCTTTAAAATCAGATCAATAACCATGTATGGCTTATTTGCTAAAATAGCAAAATAAAGTTTATATAGTGTAATTGTAATTGCATAAAAAGTTTATATAGTGTAATTCTAATTTTAATGGATATGAAAACCATCACAATTTTTCAGAAGAATGATAAATATCAATGAACAGCTTTAAGAGTCTGAAATCAGAAACACTAAAGAATTTTGGTAAAACAAAAATTTCTAACACAACATTTCTTATCAAAAGGATTATCTTTAATTAAGAGAAATCTTTAAGAAATTATGATTAATTTTTATTATATTAAACTGAATTTCAGAAATATATGCAGAATAATTTCCTCTTTCATCTAAAAGGAAATTTGCAGATAACTGTGCATTTCAAATAAAATAAGTAATCATATGGTTGTGCAAAGGACAACACATGAGCATGATTATAGCACTTAAAATGGGTAATGACCATGAAGAATCTTCTGTGAATTTGTAAAACAAAGATACAAATTATAATTTCTCAAAATGGCAGGCAGTCAAAATAGATGGCAAAAGGGAGATAGATGAAGAGATTATATTTAGTCATTATCCAGTGTCCTAAGAGAGAAAAAGTTGTGAATTTAGGAAGAATTATATGTCAGCTGATACAGTACACAAATTGCCTCCAAAAGGTTGCAACAGTGGAAAAAATGGGTTGATGTGGAAAACTTGTTTATTGCAGTACGAAGTAAGGAAGTTACTCAGAGCACTCTGAGGAAAAAGTATATAATTCCTAACATGACTTGATAGTTTTCAAGCATTTATTCAGAAGAAAAAGTGAATACATACTTGTGTTCCAGTCACTAGTGTTGTATCCCAAGGATTGAAGTCAATGCCATTTAATTTTTTATTAATGACAGGAGAGAGTGCATGCAGCAATTCTGCAGGTGATAGAGAATTGCTAATACTTCTCAAGAACATATTGCCTGGTAACTATATTGCTGTGCTGTCTCACACCCTTTCCATTCATATTCCTGCCTGTCTTCCCCCAGCTATCCCTGTAATATGCCCATTTATTTCAATTTCACAACTTTTCCTCTCCCACACCACGTACTAATCACAAACAGTCCCACAAGTTCCACTGTCATCTCAGGATCCTGTCATCATGCACAGAGACTTCCCCTGTGCTAAGTTATCATTTAGGTGTTTAACTACTCTCTCCATTTATATTAAACTCTGCTTTCTGTTTTCTGTACCCCAATGCTCTGCTAGCATGTCTAACTTCCTTATCTGCTTTCCTCCTCTTCTGACTGTGCACTTCCATCTCTAAATCTGTTTTCCTCCTATGATATACAACTTTTATGTCATTTTTTATATTTTAATGTATTTCCCAGTTCATCCTGCCTCTCCTCACATTCTTCTTTATTCCTAACTATTGCCAATGACTTAAGTTCTGGATTCAGTCTCCCATTGACCCTACCCTTAAAATCCTGTTTCACCTTTCTTCTTGAAATACCTGTCCTTCAATTCTCTTAGTTCTAACCTCCATGCCCATAAATCTTTATGATTTAAGCCAAAAGACCTGTGTCCTTTTCTTAATATTCTCTTCTTAATTCTCAATTTTTTCCTCCCCAAAAAAACATTTCTTGATATTCCTGTTTCATGTCTTTTTCTTGTTTTCCTTTCTACATGATAACAATAGTAAAAGGATGCAGAAAATAGAAATAAATCTCTTTTTGCTCTGCCTCCTGATAAGCATAAGGCAAAATCAGGGAAAATACTGCTCAATTAACCTCACCTTGAAACAACACGTAACTAGAGTGGGTATTTTTGAGGACAACATATTCAAAAACTACTATGATCAAGCTTGCCCTTTTAAACTCTTTCAGCACAAGTACAGCATTTAATAAATGGGTAAATAGGTGAGAGTGGCCACCTTATCAAGGTCTGGCTCTTCCAATGCAAGTGCAAGCTCGTTGTTGTCCATCACAGAGGCTGCTGCCACATCGAGTGGTGTCGAACCCCTCATTGAAGGAAACGCTGCAGAAAAAAGTTAACACATAATGATTAAAGGGAGCTTGCAGTAATCACATTCACGCAGCAGAGGGCAGCAATCACGCTGGAATCTAGAACGCAAATATATTCATAGAACATTTTAGGGCAGTTCTTCATCCAGCAACAGAGTCAACTCTTTTTAATAATGTGGAAATGCTGATTTTTTTTTTCTGGCTTCACATCCATATCTGTAAGCATACTCAAACACAGTGGCTTTAAATACAGATACTCAGATGAAAAATAGAATCAGTATTAACAATATAGCAAATTGGAGGACTACTATTTTCTTAGGAGACCAACATGCTAGCTACATAATTCTGCACAGCCTTATCAAGTCAAGATTTTAAAACATGCCTATCTTTAGCAAAGAGACATTTCAAGCTTCAATTACCTGTTTTCTTTCTTTAATATTTTCCGGTTTTCTGTGGGTTTTTTGTAGCCAAATTCATACATGAACAGCTAAATCACTGTGAAATCACAAGCTATCCTGCCTTGAAATATCTTATTGCTATAACCATCTATCCAGCTAATAAATTTTTCCTGTGTTACAAAGTCTAATGCACATGCATTAAAATACTGAGTCAGTGCTCAAAAGAGAAATATGAAATTTACTTCAGTAGCCTAAACTGTGGAGGCAAGGAAATTTAAACCAGATGAAAGAGGCAAGCACCATAAGGAGTCTATATAATCTTAGATTTCAAACCACAACTATTTTGAATGGAAAAATGTGAAACCATGTGTTCAATACTAATTTTTTCAAGGTGTATAAAAACACAGATTCAAGCTATTCTGTTCCTAAAAAAAAAGATAAATATTTAAAGGTGAAACCACAAGGGGTTTAAGCATGTTTCAGCCTGCTATACAAACTAGACACCAGTCTTGTGATATCACAGTTGCTCCTACTCTTGCTTTTAGGTGCTGCAGCTACATGGCATACCCAGTCCAACGCTGCTGTTTTCCAGTAAGTAGCTGAGATGCTCAAACATGGCCTTTTGGTTTTGCCGGCTAATGCGGCAGAAGTAGCACAGGAACCGACAGCAGCTTGCCACCATCTTTGGGAAAGCGATCTGCTGAAGAGGAAAGTTGACAAAGCAGTGAAATATGTTAATTACCAATCTGTTCCAGTTCTTCCTGCACTCCTCACAAGGAAAGTACAGTGAAGTTACCAAAGTGATAAGCAACTGACGGTTACTTTAGAAAGGACTCACATTTCCTTTTAACTCTCACATTCATGAGGCCATTAAAGTGTTGAAAACTCATTTTTCAGAGAACTGTAGGTGACATACCAGTTTGAACCGACAAGTTTTAACATTCCCACCATTCCTTCAGAGACAATATATGTCTCAATACAGCCTCATGATTAACCATTTATTCCAAGGAGCTGGAGATCCAGCTTAAAGAATCTGCTGCCACAACCTAAAAAAATGCCCAATCCCTAAGCCACAGACTAAATTTCATGACTGCTCATTCCATCTCTTGAAGCTACAACACTGAACAGAAAGAAATATTCATGAGGTACCTACTGTCTACATACAATTCATAAAAACAGAGACATAAAATAGGTTATTTTGGGTGGCCAAGCTGTTTAATGACACAACACCAGGTTACTAAACAGTTTTCTAAGTCTGCATTTCCTTTGAAGGATATAATGGTAATTTCTGTAAAGCATTTTTGTAGATCTGTGTTATTAAAATTTTCTAGGAAAACATTTTTAATAAAATTAGAAGGCATTGGGGGCTGTCATTGTTTTGGGTTTCAGGATTTTTTTTATCACCTTTGGCTCTATGTACAAGTTATAACAAAACCAGGGTGTTGTAGTACCTATAAATTAGCAAATTAATAATAATTTTATAATTAATTGTAACTTGCCTTGAAATGCAACAGATATACTAAAACTTGTATGCGAATATGTTGTAAAACTGCAATGGTATAGGTAGATTCAATGTATAAGCATTTAGAAGAATTATTGATTCAAGAGGCAAAGAGTGGTGCAGATGCACATAGAAGACAATCAAGTTACGAAAAATTGAAAGACCAAGAAAAGATAAGCAAAAGGTAGAACATTGGGCTGAAAATCGTTCCACAAATACATAACAAAGATGAGTGGCCTGGCAAAACGAGACATCTGTTTTTGGGATGGAGGCAACAGAATAAAAACATGAGGCATGAGCAAAGAGAAGATAGAAAATATGCACACTTCACTTCTCACTTTCTTCAGAAGTGAAAATTTTCAGTTAGGCTTCTCAAAATTTATGTCACTTTGCCTTTAAAATAACATGTATATATATATTCCAGCATGGCACAGAGAAAAGGGAGACACTGCAACACTGCAAGAAAATTTTTGCTTAATTCAAGTACATGAATTTGAGCATTAAAATATAAACTGGGTTTAGTCTCTTATTATAATTTATTGGTAGTAACACTTCATTTAAGATGAAGAGGTAAATTCTCCTACTAGAGCTACACCTTCAATAAATGCAGTTAAAGTCTATATTTAATAACAAAACATTTTACTATCCTATTAAAAGAAAAATAAAACACCTAAAATATCTCAGATTTTAAAAATCAAGGCTCAGCTACTGGGCTTCTCCCTCTAGCAAAATAAAAAATATTCTACTTTTTTCATTAAGGAATACTTTCATTTGGACAAGCAAAATCTAGCTTACATGGGATATATTTTTGTTCACTTATTAAATATCCTAATATATTTTTGGGAAGGTTCAAAATGCAAAACACATAACAAATTGTGGTGAAATTACCTGAGATTTGTCTCCTCCAAGCACATTCACCATCACATCCATAACAGTCTCATGCATGCCCAAGACTCTCATTAAGTTAGGATGCTGATAAAACACCTTGTTGTTCATTATATCCCTAAAATGGAAGAAAAGACAATTTGCTTTTAAGCAACCCCAAATTAATTTAAGTTGAAGCATTGAGATTTCAGAATTATGCATTCATTGTATTAACACCATTTAAAATTCTTAGAATTCAGCATAATACAAAAGCATGTGCGAAGAAAATGTTTCACATTTCAATGTTGTCATTCCTCTAATTCTTGTAGATTATTCATAAGAAGAATATTAACCTCAAAATTATTTTGAGATGGTAATTCTTCATCTCTAAATTGCTCCTACCATCTGTTCTGTTTAAATTTAAAAAGAAAAATCTATGATGATCTAAGTGAAAAAGAATATGTTTTGTTAGGTTTTAAGTTGAGAACAGAGTTCAAGAAAATGAAATCTAATCAATCATATTTCTGCAGTAACCTCTCAATTAATTTCCTCAGATCACAAAGTGAAGATAATAAATAGACTTAGTCTTTAAGGTAATCCATTATATGTATTTCATCACTATTTTCAAATTCTGTCAGAAGTGGCATACAGGTCCGTTATGAAGGACTATTTTAACTTTTTCACCTGCCCACCATTCTCTCAACATTTTCTAGAATCTGCTGTATTGATTTCATAATCCAGAATACAATTTATGTGTTTCAAAATAATCCAGGGACTTGATTTCAACAGAATCCAGGTATTTCTAACATTTTAGGACAACCTTTTAAAAACACATGGCAAATAACAGGCATCATTCCTGCTTTAAAGAAATACAGAAAACTGAGAATGGATGAGTCTCAATAGAGCAACTCTTGGAAGGTGCTTATATCCATACCATCTTTAGGCAAATTTATCCTTTATCCCTCATATAATTCTCAGCAAATTTACAAAATCAGCATCAAGGACAAATTGGGTAATACTGTTGCACACTGCCTAATGAGTCATTGTCATGAACAGATCAATTCATATAAAGAGATTAGTCTTTGCAATTTATACAAGAACAGTATAAATTTTACATTGAAATAGTAAAAATAATGGAACTTTCTTACAATTGTTGTAAGGGAGAGAATTTTTTTAATATTCCCAAAAAAGACAAATAAATATTGTTCTCAGGTAACAATACTATAATTCTCTCTCTAAATGCACCATTTTAATTGAAATAATTTATTTTCTGTGTTCTCTTTTCCTTCCAACATTAGATGGCCCAACCATCATTCAGTCACACAAGAGGAATAACAAACATGAAAAATGCACTGCAATACCACTGCACAACAGAGGTAATTTTATAGCAAAGATGCAGAAAATATTCTCACATCATCTGGTGCTATATAAAAGAAATGTCTTCTGAATTTCCAATTGAAAAGACACCAGCAAGTTTATCCACTCATACATTAAATATAAAATGGGCTTTAAGTTTGGGAAAAATGCAGTGTAAGTAGACACCAGCAAAAATTCTAGTGATCTTTTCCTCTAGAGCTGCTAAAACTTGTACTTTGATTAAGGTTTAAGCGTCAGGCTTAACTGTAGTAAAAGGAGTCCATTTTCTTTAGATAATGCTTTAGTTCACAGAAACTTTGAGCCTTCTGATACTGTTAGAGAGATAGCTGGAGCCACCATGGAAATATATGTGAAAGTGTAAATCACTAGTACATATTTACACTTCAGTATAGCAATAATTTTCATTTAGGAACAAAAATTAGAGGATTTACTAAGATAACAAAAGCTTCACACCAACTTAAAAACAAAATTCCATTAATTCCATACCCTAATCCATTGATCATTAGCAATTCCTCCTCTTTTCCCATCCTCACACTGAGCAGTGAGCGAATCTGGCCCAGTGCTGCAAGCAGATTAATGGTGTCCTTGACAGAGGCAGCACTAATGGTGTATGCTTTCCTCAGGGCTTGCAGGAGCTCCCCAATGCTGTCATACTGCCGACGGAGGAGGCTGTACATAATCCGAACTAATTCGGGATCTTGGATCTGATCTTCCTGGGACCAGCGCACCATTGTCTGCGATATGAGCTCTTTCAGTGTAGCTAAAAGCAAAATACATTACATGTTACTAGCTCTTCCAACAGAAAACATCAAAAACATGTATTATTGTAAAATATGTAACAGGAGACAACAAAGAGGTTGTAAAACCCACAAGCAGACTGAACAGGTTTTTTAAATTGGAAAAGCAACTTTCAGATTTTTTCAAGATAAATGTAAAGTTCTTGAGAGATAGAAAACAATAAACATCTTCTTAGGGTTCAAGTCCACACCAGCACTGTTCACAATGAAAACCTTTAATTTGACCATGATTTTGAGAATCATCCTTGTAGACTAAATGTAGACTAAAGCATTAGGCTTTCAATTTATTCTTTATTTCTAGATCAAGTCACTGTCACTTGGTAATGCACTTTCTAAAAATACTGTATTGTTTGTAACTACAGAATAAAAATTGCTTGATGCGCCTGTATTGCAGACATTGCAAATTCAGTGATGCCGAAAACAGTTTTGCTGAGCCCAAAGTTTAGGGAATTTACCTGAAAACTGGACACATGTTCCAGTCCTTGTTCCAACAAATGTTCATGCTTGATATCAAGTAGAACAGGAATAACCACCCTACCTCATAAAACAATGCAATGCAAATTTCTTTCTTCTATCCCTAGCAAACATACCCCTTGACTTTCCCAAAGTTCTTCCAATGGCATGAACACTCCCACTTCCCATCACTAAAGTGTTTATAGATAGTGTAGATCCATTGGGGTTCGTGTGTATGCTATTCTTTCACTTGCTAACACTTTCTTAGCTTATTTAATATTGTATTTATGCAAACCTATCATTAATTCTGAGGTTCTGTTCCATAATTAGGCTTTCAACCTGTGGGAACAAATTCTGCACTTCACAGAGATAGCCATACTCTTAGTGGTATGTCATGGCTTATCTCAGTTTTTACTTGATGGTTACAAAACCCTATAATCATTATTAATAATAATTATTTGCCTCTATGGGTTTATTTTCAGAGTTCTACCTTGTTTTTAAATACAAAATTTACTGATTCATAATTAATACTAGGTTGAAATTGCTGGCATTCCTCACTTGGGTATAAGATTGATTGTGATAAGAAATGAATGTAAGCTTAGAGTACAGGAAGATTTATTTGTAGCAAATAGTTCCTTCTTATGAATATTCACACAGTATGTGTGACTAAAACCAAGACAATCAAGGCCAGAGATTTAAATCTTGGAAATACACACCATGGACACCACCACACCTCTTCATGCACATAAGAGGATTGGGGATACCTCTGACATCCATTTCCTTTAATGTCTGAATTCCAAATTTTCTGATGCAGAAAGGGGAAGTGCACACATGGACTAAAAACCTCAGAGTGTCCAGCTACAGTCAAGTATATAACATAATATATCTATATTATTTTTCATCATGCTTTGAATGACTTAATCCATGTGCATATTTGTACTATGCATCACTCCAAGGCCACTCTTTAGGCCCAAGCCTAAAGAAATCATCTGAAATTTCTAGAAAAATAGACACTGTAGGATCATTTTCCAACCCCCATTTCTTGTAACCCAAAGTTCTGGTACATGAAATAAGTGAACTGCCCTGTTCCAAGGACCAAACACCATGTGCCCTGAGGCCTTATGAGTGAATACTTCCTGACTCATGACAATAAAATCTACATGAAACCTGGAGAAGAAATGATACTACCAGGTACTGAGTAGCTCCTGCTACTATTAAAGAGAAAGCAGATGCTAACAGATAAGTCACTGGAGAATGAAGCCCTGCTTCATACAGCATATCACACTGTTACAAGATTTAATGTACTTAAAACACATTAACAAGCTTAACAGATCAAAATATGCTTTCAGACCAGGCAAACACTCTAAGGTGCTTTCCAGAGCAAGCAGATTGTGTAAGAAGTGTCATGAGTTATAAAATAATTTTGCTGCCTAATCTCCACAAAACTCTTAATTATTGAGCCTGAAATAAATTAACCATTCCACATCTGTACATGGACCTATTGACAAACTGAACAACTTGGAAAAAAAGAGAACTGTTACTGGTTGACCAACCTGAAGTCACTTGGAGAATCCTGTACATGATATCTGTATGGTGTTACAGAAATTTAGAGCTAGAGCCCCAATCCTGATTCAGAAAGGCAAGAAGAAATCTCAAAAAAGAAAGTGTCCTAAAGGAAGACCTGGAGGAATTTGGCTTTTTGCCTTACTTGCTCCTTACCATCCCTAGTCACTACAAAGGTTTGAAAACTCATATCAACAGCAAAGACAAAGTTTGTGAGATTCATACCGTACATCACCCTCACTGGGATGAATTCTCATAGGGCATGTGAGCACAGTGGCAATGAGAATCAGGTGAGTTGTTCAAAGAGGCTCAACTAAAGGCTTGTGCAAATAGTCGAGGAATTGCAAGCACAGAACCAATCTCACCTGCATAGACCGTGAACATCCCTCGCATCTTATGGAAGAGGGTATGAGAATGGATATGTACATGAATACTGCTAAGAATAAGAAACACTCGTGATTACAAGTGTTTTGGGGGGTTATGTCCTTGTCTGTATTTGCTTCTATATGAAAAGGTAATAGAAGGAAATTGAGATAAGCTCTACAGAAGAATTTTTATATTTAAAAAAAACCCATAAAAATTAGATCTTCCCAAGTTTAGAATGCTTGAGTCTAGATTATTGTGCCATAATCAGCTTTTCACAGTTCTTTATGAAGAATATGTAAATTTTCAACCCCAGAGTTAATGATCTGGATCTAAAATCTTCCACTTGTTTTAATTTCTTGTTTAAAAATGCATCTGAGGTGTTCCATATACAGAATAATATTTCTAAGAGGCAGAAGAAACTTAAACAGGCAGTGTCCTTCTTCAGTCCCTTATAAAATTTTATTAGAAAATACACTCCTTTTGACTGTGTAAAACTTTAACATTTGCACCATGAAAGCATTTATATGGAAAGAAAACTTACTAGGAGCTTTCTCTTCTTCTTCTTTAGGCTCCAATTTTTCTGCTTTTGGTGGACCTTTGATTTTGTACATTAATGAACGGAGTTTGCCAGTCAAGGAGGAATCTTCTTCTTCCTCTTCCTCTTCTTCTAGTGGAATACCTTAGCATAAAATAAAACTGGTTAGAAACAAAACTTAATGTTTGAAGTTTAACTCCCTCAATATTTAAACCATATTAAAATTGCTATAGGAATATTTATTTTTTTCACCAGCAAATTTCATACAGGATAAAAGAAGAAGTAGTAAGGCCAGCAGCTTTAACACACAGTACCAGAAGCACTCCTCAAATTATGTTCATTTCAGTACACATACTTCTTACATCCAGATTTATAGTATTCATTTTTCACTATTATGACCAAAGAGGTGGTACTTTTTTAAGAGTCTACTATGGGAATTAAGTATGACTCACAGTCATATTTGATTAAATATGTGATCCTTTGTTTCATATTGCAGAATGTAGGCTAAAGAAAGAAGTGTATGGCTGTATCTTCCAATACAGTACAGTTTTTCAGTTGAGATATTTAGCAGCCATAAACAAATATATTAACTGAATTGAAAGCTGTAAGAAGGCAGAAATTAAGCGATTATGTGGATAATACATGCTTTTCATGAAAATTTATACAATGAGGCAGGATGTCATTTTACCAGGTGGTTTAATACCTGGCAAAATGACTAATTTAATTCAGTTCAGTTCACTACACTGCTTCACAACCATTCAAAGTCTCTCACACCTCTTAGTGATCATCAGACAACGCATGTGTTATGTGCAGAAGCAAAGAACTAAGCAGGCTCTCTCCAGATCAGAGATTGCGCCAAGCAGAAATGTAAGCTTTTGCAGTTTGCTTGTCAAAGAGAAATTGAGAAAAGGAAAAGTTTTTCAGACAGGATACTAGACATACAACCTGAAGCAGGGGGGAAAAGAAGAAACCGCAGTAGCTAAAACTGGTCCTAAACAGTTAACTAAGAAAGAAAATAGAACAGACACGTGGTAAAAAGCTGGAGAAACTTCGCTGCTGGCACCTACAAAAAGGGGAGGGATAATTATGACTAGGAGTGACTAAGTGATAAAATTCAAAGGCACTGAGAGGGAATGAAGGAAGTCAAAATTGAAATTGGACAATACATACAGAATTTAAGAAATGGGATAAGTGGAACTGGCTTGGCAAAATGAAAAGTTAAGAAGGGATACAATCAGTCTGAAAGAAAGAAGAACAGGAAATGTCACCAGCAATGAAAGGAAAGAGAAAGCAGACAAGGATATTAAAGGAACAAATATCTGGCACTGAAATAAAACCTGGGTTCTGAACACAAGAGAAGGACACTGGGAGAGGAACTGTGAAGAAGTTGAAATGGACAGAGAGAAGGAAATGCACTGGTATCATGAGTTAAAACAATGTTTGACTGGGGTAGATGAGGTCTGTGACTCCTCCAGGTGGGGTCTCATCTACTCTTCCATGTCACTCATTCTGCATCATCTTAGAGTTGCAATCCATTCAGAAGCTGACTGTCTGCTGTTGCTACTGGCTAATTGCTTCCTTCAAGTGGCAGAAGTCTGTGCACTGTGATGACTGCAACCCAGGTAACTGTCAGTTTGATATGATGCTACCAAATATGCTGTAAATTTCCTTGGTTCTTTATAAGCAAGAAATTGCACATAAAAAAAAATGACTGAGGACCATTATTTTGCTAGCAAAATTAACCACTCCCAGTTACGACGTGCTAGGATTAAGACTGCCTGAGTAACTGTTTGCTTATATTCATTATGAAGAAGCCTTTAATTACTTGATTGCATACATAGTTTTCCACTTAGATGGCAAAGTATACTTAGTGCTAAAAAGCTGATTAAACATTCCAAGCAGAACTCCTATTCATTTAATCTGCAGCTGTGATTGCTTAGTACTGATTTTCAGGACCAAGTCAGGACACAGATAATGAGGAGCATTTATCCACAGCAACCACCTCTGATAAATCTGTACAAAGTAATGAATATGGTTTTGCACAGAATCCAGAGGATCTTTACACTATTTTAATAACGAGACAGTGTTTTGTCTATCTTGAACTCTCATTCAAAATACACATGTACAATGTAGTAAACAAATAATAAAAGTATATCCCTAAAAAGCAAAATCTCAATGCATACAATAAATAGTGTTATGAAGAATGAGCAGGAGCTAAAATAACTCAATGATCAGAGCAGCCCCAAGGTTTTAAACTGAAATGAATTGATTGCGGAGTTAAGACATTTCCAAGTTGTAACGCTTTCATAATGTCCATCCTGGAGTCTTAGAGTACTCTGTGCTGCCAAATGCACATTACCCTTGGAAACCAGAGGTCAGATCAAGGGCTAAGTAACTGAACAATGGAGGTGGCTCTAAAAATTTATTATAATAGATATAATAAAAACAAAGAAAGATGAGTAATTAGGAGGATACTAACTATTCACTTTAACACGTGAAAGAAAAATTATGGAATGAAAGAAACAATTTTGGTAAGCAGTCAGAAGAAATTATGAATAACAATTAACAGAGGATTGTGAATAACAAGCAATGATAAACCAACTAAATTTCTGCCTTACAGACAGAAATCTTGATTTTAAGACTTTTAATACTGTCTTGTACAACACACTCAGAAGTAAACAGATGGAGCACAGCTTAGATACCTGAAGACCTACTCATCTTTGGCTGAGGCTGAGGCTAAGGCTGAGGTAGTTGAAAAATTACAATTGACTTATCATGAAATCACAGCTTGCTGGTTGCTTGAGATTCTAAGAGGGTACTCAGATATAGCAGTGCAAAATAACATCAGAAGTCTTAACAATATAAGCACAGAATGGTATAGGAAGCACCATGCCTCCAAACAGAAAACAGAAAGTAATTACAGGTCATTAAAAAGTACAATTCCATGAACCAGGTAACCCTGGTTTTAGGGATAACCAGCACAGGAAGATATATCAGACTGTACTGGTAAACATTTGATAATGACCTCAAGCAAGAAGGTGGACGAGGAAGAACTAACCATTAGGAATATCATGCTCTTCCTGGGGAAGAGACTGAGATGTTGTCAACTCACTGTAATAACATTGGCCCATTTTTTTTGGACAAGATGGATACCAAAAACCATAGAACTAAGCAATACACTGGAAGAGTAACTCTGAATATATCTACCAAGTAGGTCGATGGAAAAAGCTTGTTTATTTCAGTTTTAACTGCATAATTGCTGGCAATGAACAGTAATAATTAGATGACTCAGACTACAAATGTTAATAATTTCATGATTGTCTGAATTAGACTAAGATCTCAACAAACTCAATAAACTAACAAAAGAATAGACATCAAAAAATCCACATAAAATTGTACAGGAAATCCAAATTAAATGAGTGGGAACAGTTCAAGTATGCAGTGCAAGAGTGTTTTATAATGACTGACTCTCACAGTTATGCATACAAGAGAAAACTAAGTTAAAGCAGGCAGAGAATTCCACATCCGCTTTTTATTAAATTTAATTTCTGATGCTCAGCTTTGCAGCAATTTTGTTCCCTCAATGCCTTTTATCTGCATGTACTCATACATATGCTTATATGATTTTTTTAAGGTAAGCCAACCTACTTGTTTGGATTATTTTTTTCCCCAGTAAGTCTAAAACAGAATAATATGAGACAATATTTAATAGAGATTTAACCGTGAAACTTAAAACCATGCACAGGCTTCCCATATTTTTGTACTATACACCGAAGTTTGTCACTAAAGTAATTTTGTAGGCAGTAGCATATCTAATAAAGAAACCTCTCGTGCTAGTATATTTTTCAACTGATCTGTTGAGTGCCAAAAACACAAAAAAAACTTGTATCAACAACTTGCCACTCACCACAGTGAATTAGAAGATCATCATGAAATTCGTATAGCTCCTCCCGAATCTCCTCTGGACAGGGACAATCCTCTCCCAGTTGAAAATTCAGCAACATATTAATCTTTAAGGGATTTAAAACACAGTTAAACACTGAAATAGCTTAGGACATATTTTTCTAGTATATAGCAATACTTTACCTATTTATAACTTTGGTTTACAGCATGAGTTCTAGAACACAAGTTTCAACATTCTGACATTCAGTATTTTGCGGCATGGAATAAATTAATTTTCAAATTCATTTTGCTTCTCCAGTGAGTCAGGATTTTATTTTGTCCTCATAAAGAGTTTTTTTAATCTTTAATTCAATCTTTTTTTTTTTTTTAATATTACCTGCTCTTGAGGAGGAGACCGAAATTCTTTAGTCTTCTTGGCAGTCAATGCAGCAGACATGTTCAAGGCTTGCATGAGTTCATTGTACCTGTATTTCTGGTTATACTGCAATTTTGATACATAACGGTCTGCAAATGATACAATTGCTTCCACTCTATGTTGTAGTTCACAGTCACAAAAATAATTGAGTAAATGACACATCTAGGGTAGAGAAAACAGACAATCTCAACAGCTTTACAAACTCTGGGGGAGAACTTGAGCACACATTATACACTGCATCAGACTGTAAAAATGAGATACATTTTTCCCATATTTTTGTTTCAACACTGTGAAGGATAAAAAAATGATGGTTTCATTACCTAATTGTTACTATATTGCACACACAATCTATCACTCCATGCACCCAAAATATCTAGAAATCACACACTAGTTTGGCTTGAAAGGGTCCTTTAAAGATTACCTGGTCTAACTCTTTGGATCTTACGAAATAAGTATGTATTCACATATCTATTTAAGTGTAGATAGATGTAGAAAGAACTGCATCATCATCATTTTTTTTTTTTAATTTTTGAGGTTTTAAGGCAAAGTGGAATTAAAGACCTTGAGAATTTCAAATCTTATTAAGTAGAGAACAGACAAAAAACACAATCCTTTTTTCATCAAGAGTAGAATATAAGTAACATATTTATAATAAATGGTCACCTGAAGCTTAACAGATTCTGGTAATCTTGTCTGCAACAAGCCCTTTGCAGGAGCTTTTGTTTGTTTGATTGCTTTCTCCCCAGCTTCTACAGCTTTTTCTTCAACTTGTGTCACTTCTTCCTTCTCTGTCCTCTCTTCTGTTTCTTCCTTGTGGTCTCCAAACACAGCGGGATCAATGAGGAGTAACACCTGCTTCACATCATCATCATCAAAAACACCCATTACAAGCAGTGTTGCTATCAGTTTAAGAACAGGAACAAACTGGAATGCAACCTGTCCTCCAACAGGGTCTCGTATGTGACTGCCACTGCCCTGCACTGCCTCTGTCAACATACTTATGGCCTTGGATTTAAGTATCTCCAGGGGTATCTCTGGGATGGATGTCCGATGATCTTCGCTGGTCGCAATAAAGCATGGAGTAGAAAAATTAAAGGCTGGTTTAAGACAAGTGCTAAGCCCTACTCCAGGTAAACCATGTTTCTTTGTTTCATCGGGATATAATTTAATATTTCGAGTTTCATCTGTAACTGGAATGATAAACTCATTGCTCATCATGAGCTTGGCTTGCTTGGCGTGCTCCAAGTGAATACTAATGAGCAAGTCGTAGAATCCAGAACGCAGAAGTCCAGGTAAGTATTGATTATCTATTGTAAAAAATAGCTGAGATACATCCACATGGCTACAAAGTGCATAAGCAACTCTAGTGTTACCTAGAGCACTAACTGAGCTATAGAGCTTTAAAGTGTGATAGTGAAACATCATCAAATCTTCTTGTTCACATAGTTCCAAAATATCAACACATCTGTTATGAAATAAAGAAACAGAACAC
Organism: Melospiza georgiana; assembly: GCF_028018845.1. Lineage (NCBI taxonomy): Eukaryota > Metazoa > Chordata > Aves > Passeriformes > Passerellidae > Melospiza > Melospiza georgiana. The sequence goes on from NC_080435.1 coordinate 32,946,839, forward strand.
CAGTCAATTCCATGAATAAAGACTTTGAAAAAGTAAAGTTCTATAATTTCTGAACATTTTGATACTAACTAAGATTAGTTAGTATCAACTTTTGTATTAGTGGTTTGAAGAGGAACATTTTCTCAGTTCCTTTTCAAACCACTAATATAAAGATTGATGGTAATTACTCTTAGTGTGTGCATCATTAAAACACAATAAATGGTGGGAATAATTTATTGAGACTGTTTAAAATTATTACTCCATAGGAAAAAAAAACAAACCAAAATCTAAGATGGAGGTGCTTCTTTGGAATCAATTGTAAATTAGAACTTGTTTTTAAAATAGGCATATTAGGCTTGCTGAAAATCTGCATTACTACCGTTCCTAAAAAGTGCCTTTGTAGTTTACTTGGGATTGCTGGTTCATTTTTTCCACAAGACCCAGTGTTTTTCATTCTTTCCTTGAATTCAGCTTTATTAACAATAAATAAAATTGAGTTTTGAATCATTAAAAGAAATTTAATAATTACTAATAAAAGTACAGCGTTAAATGATCCTTCTGCTATGCTTCTGCTGATAGTTTGATTTTTCACTGGTAATGACATTTGACATTTGGATAGATCTTTATAATCCTCACTCTGAAGATAAAATTTAATGAAACTCAAAGAAAGCCATGATCTTGTCACTAAGAACAAGAACTTATTTCATGTAAATTCAGCGCAGATGGAACAGGAAGAGATTACAGGTTTCTATTACAGAAAAAATTGGCAAAATATTACTTGCATGTTGTAAATGCTTGTTTTTCTCAAGTGAGAAAAATCTCCATGTTTAAAGACACACAGATTTAAGAGATGATATTTCAATTTAAATTTAAATAAAACCAAATAATCATGCTTTGTTTTATGCATGCAAAACTTGGTCCATGTCATTAAAGTTTCATGAATACAATAATGTCTGATATGATATCAGGTAGGATCAGAAATTCTCAACAGCTATAAGGTAATTATTCAGAAAGGCAGGTTTAGTCAGTACACTGACACCTTTTTTCAGTATATTTTATCATCAAGTAATTTTATCTCATTTTCAGCATACCTGTTTTCTTCTGGGATATGAAGTGCCATCATCTGCAGAGGTTCCAAGCACTGCACAACCCAGCCATGACGCTCACTGACACGCTCAGTTTCTACTCTGAGGAAGCTGTTTGGCATCCGGCTCCATAAAACTGGTGTGATTGTTTGTACATCAAGGCGAGGGGGACACTGAGGAATAGGATTTCTTTCTTCACTTTTAAAAATTGCTGCTGATAAAGGCATGGTGTTCTGAAACAAATATATGTATTAATTATTTTTGAAACATGTAATTATTAATAAGCCCATAACACCAAAAGGAAGAATAACTTTTAAATAACAAGGAAATTATAGAAATGTAGAAGTTATTGCAACATACAAAATCCATTAAAATCCCCCAACATTAATGGTGTTATCCTCAAACAATATTAGTTTATTTTGACAACTGCACATAATCAATTAACTGCATATAATAACAACATTTACAGAAGTAAATATAGAAGTCAAATTACAAGTCATGCCTTTGATTCAACCCTTCCTAAGCAAATTTAACTGAGCAGGAATTTACATGGAAATAAACAGATTTAAAAGAGAACATTTACATAAAGATTGTTTTTCTACAGAATACAAAAAATACTTCCTACCTTCAATTTACCAAGTTCAAACTGAATCAAGTTAGTGCTTGTAGGCTGTAAAAAAGTTGCTGGAAAAAGCTTGGTGTTTGGTTCAACCTAGAAGTGAAATGAGATTAATTTTTTTTTTAGTTAAAAATGAAAAAACAAAATCATCTCTCTGAATATGATATAAAATAAATATTGTATACCTTACACTTCATGATCGAATAATTTATATAATTTACTAAATAAAGTGTGGAATAGTGTCTACCTGTAATATAGTAAAGTATTTGCAGTTATCATCATAGGAGCACCTGGTTTTTAAGACAGGTGTTTTGTAGCCTTATGTGCTCTCAACACCTGTAGGAGGAACCACTGCCATGAAATAAAGAATTGAAAATATAATTATAGAACAGTATATTAATTTTAAAAATTCAGTGCTCCAGGGTGGCTGAAAAAAGTACATCTCTGCAATTAAGTCAAAGTTTCAGACGTTCAATTAAATATATTAATCACATCATGGTGCATTTTGTGTATCATGTGCAGACACTGTACATAAGCTACACATATTTGTGCTGTGACGGAGTACAACTCCTAACTTTGAGGACAACAATCTATCAACTATGGACATAGACAAAATAATATAGGGGTATGAATTAACATTCCAACCTTTTTGATAAGTTAAAAAAGCCACAACCCCAAATCCAGAAAAAAAAAAGGCATTCTGTTCTGATTGTTGTGTTGGTTTTTTTCCTGAATATCACCATGGAATTCAATAGTTAGATCAAGAACTACAGAAAAATTAATTTCCTCTCTTAAATATGTTGACCTATAGGCCTTTTAAAATGAAAACAACAAACAAATATTGTCCTTCTATTTCAGTTAAGAAAGCTGAAAAGTATATGCAAAGTCTATAAGACTAGATTACCTAGACCAGACAAATATAAATTATTTGTGGCAGTTGGAGTGAGAGATTTGATTTATTAAAATATTTTAAAGGTCTTACATTATTGGAAAAATGTTCAAGACATGGAAATGAAAACTACATAATATTATTTTCATTACTTTCAAAAAGAGAGAAAAAGAATTAAATTACTCAAAATAAGCAAAAATATAAAAATATTTCACCCTTATTTGTGACAATCTTGTTGGGTTATACTATTTTATATCTATACAGAAAATGCTGGATAGTCTCATTTTTCAGCAGACCAGGTGTAACAGGTTTATTGAGAAAATATTTCCTAAAAGAACTTCTGGTGTTTTTCCATGAAAAAGAGAAGAAACAGAGGAGAAATAATGGTATTTTTTGAGATAGTTTTGCATTTAGTACATAGAACAGGATTATATTAATTGTAAATCATATAAGGAAAAACCTGATAGTGTTATTTACACTAAACTCAATAACATGCATCTTCCACATCTGTTCATACATCTCCTAGAAAGATAAGAACAGCTAAAGGCTGTCAAGGAAGAAAACCCCACAAACATCCACTGCAAAGGAACACACCAAAGTTTCATGGGTTTGCTTAGAAGCTTTTGTACTGATTTGTATCTGGTTAGAAAAACAACAAAGCTTACGCACTTTAACCACCTGTTTTCTTTTGCCAGTGTGCTGACATTCAATATTCTCCCAGGGTGGCACTGAAGTTACTGGCCACCATTACAAAATATTCCAAAATAACAGCTACTACATAACCTCCCACCCCCATGAACAGGCTGTGTGCAGCCCTGCCACTTGTGTTTTCAATGGAGTCAGTATAAAATTTCCATTACATTCAGTTAAGTAACATTACAGTTTTGTCTGTATTACACATTTGAGGGGGTTGATGTAGAAGAAAGCAATGAATTGTTGCTAATATTGGACAACCTCTTCCACAGTAAGCGCTTTACTATGGACAACCGATCTTACTGAGAGGAAATCTCAACCTGGTGCTGAAAACTCCTGTCACTTTTAAAATGACAGGAGTTGATTCACTTTTAAAATGACATCAAATGACACTTTTAAAATGATTCACTTTTAAAATGACATCATGTTTTGATGGTATTAATAACATTTAGGGCTCACCCCACTTATTTTGGCTTTCAGTATTAATGCATCTTTGAATTTTAGGTTTTGAAACTTATCAAATCACAAGGTCACTAAATCACAGCTATCTGCAGAAGACACAAACCCTGGTAAATAATGAAGTAAATTTTTCTTCTTAATTAATATCAAAAATTATATATAAAATCTAATTTTAACCTTCATCTAGTTTAAATATTTATTTCCCCTTTATTGTATAATAGTTTCAGTTGAAAAAACAATTTAAAGAATTAACTTTATTAATCAAGATTCTGAACTGCAGAGAGATGTAAAAAAAATATTTATCCAAACATACTGAAACAACTCAAAAAACATAGCCTTAAAAGGAGTGAGAAAAAGAGGGATAAATCAGAATGATATAGGAAAACATATTATTATCACACAAATGGTGTCCAGTTAGATTCCTGGAAAAATAACATAAAAACAAGAATCTTACTAGATAGCTTCCTGAAAATTTGATAATACCTGATAACAAGTGCCAAGCTCTCTTCCATTGGCTGTGAATGACACCATTCCAGTAGCCAGGTCAACAAAGCATCCAATTTCTATATCAACATTACTGCGACCCGTCCTCTGGGAATTAGCAATTGCATCTCCTCCCCAAACCATGTAGCAGTTGCTGCGCTTCACACTGAAAGAGCAACAAGAACAAAGCATAAGTCCCACTGAACTTGGTGGACATGCATTTTTCAATGGAGGAATACCTTTTTTCCCGTTTCATAGTTATGAAAAAATTTCACAGGCTTCTGTGTGCACTTGTTAGTTACAGCTAAACAAACTGTTTCATCCATAGGGAGTAAATACAGATATTAAATTAAAGAAGCATCTTTCATTTAAAATTCTTTCCAAAAGAAATTTTCTTCACAAGAGAACATTAATGATAAATTCACTTTAACAAGTCTATCTAAAAAACATTCAGATATAAATGAGCACAGAAAACTCATACTCCATAAACAATTTTCTTATTAGCTTAAATTAATATTTAAAATATCATTGAGCTTATGAACATCTGACTTTTAAACAACAGTATTAAAATAAAAATTTTAGTACACTATGAATAATTCCTTACCTTTCATGAACCCTGCCTCTCTCATCCCCTAAAGTAACTGTCACTGTACAATTTTTATTTAGGTCAAAATTCTCACTGTAAAAATGATAGTCTGGTGTTACCCAGCCAACCCAGACAGAGGATGGGTCTTGGCCAGCAAATATCCGTAGTGAGTAAAAATACTGAAAGGAGGAAAAGAGCATATTAGTAATAGAAATTTAAAGTATTTTATCAAGGAATAATCAAATCTCCTGTATATCAAACTTCAATAATAGTAATTCACATTCTTCTAATAAGTAATTTTAAATACTCTTAATAAAAAAAAAACCAGACTAGTGTTTTAATTTGATGAGGTTTATGTTTACACAAGTTGCAAATAACGCAGCTCTGGACCTAATTATTTATAAAGTGTTGTATCATAAAAAATTATTAAAAAGGCTTCTTTCAACAGATTGATTTCTAACGAATATTGATTTCTAATGAACATGTTGCCACAAATAAATCTACTTCAAAACTTCAGAAGAACTAAGCATCTCAACATATTTACTTACTGTAGTAGAAGGAGGAGCAATTTCTTGGCTGTGCTTTCTACAGATAAAGGAAAATCAGTGAATAATTAAATAAAACAAAAGTAGTGAAAAATTAGTCATTATTAGGCTAAGTATACTTAAAAGCTAACTACTGTAAGTCAGCTTACTAGCTAACCAGCTTTGCTTGGTATTGAGTATGCATTAGCAAAGACTTCAGGATACAAATATACAAGTAAAATAGTTAATTGCAATTAAGGTTGAGAGTGGGAGGTAACTCAGAAAGGTGCAGCGCCCATTAATACCCAGTATCTTTAAAAACTTTTCCCACAATCTTTTTTTCTTTTAATGAATTGGGCATTTTTCTGGTAGCAATGAGCTATTGAGCAATGATGTTGGTGAGCAATAATCCAAAGGGCAAATGACTCTGAGCTGGTTTTCCAGACTAGCTTTTGCAGATCATAATAATTCAGAAAAAAATGGAGCTGCTTAGGCAAAGGTCTATAGACCTTGTGATGCACTTATTTAGAAAAGGTTCTCTCTTGTCTGGACACACCATTTCATGGTAATCTGTTCCTAGTGCAGAGAAATTTTGAGTATACAATAATAAAGAATAATATAACAATACATTTACACTGAAAGCATGAAGTAGGATAACCAAACCCAGGTCTAACCGTTTTTGGAAAACATCAGAGGAGGCATTTTCCACACCCATGCCGAAGTTGAATGATGAGTGGAACTCAATGGGCATACTCAAACGACAATATATCATGTCTGAATTGCTGTTCTGTGTGCCAAATGTTTTGTGAGTAACTTTTAACCGAGGTGGACTCTCAATGGTCCCATCAATTCTCCATATCTAAAAATAATAGAAATATTTTTAAATAAGTCTATCCAACAAAATGCTGAAAACTTCCTAAGTTATTAAGCTACTAGAGGATGAGAAAATTGAAAGAGCAAACTTAAATTTTTCATAATTAATTATCTTCAAAACTGTGCAGCTTTGTTCTCTGACACTGAATTTAACCTGAAGAGCAAGGGAATCAACAGATTCAGTATGATTCCTGACTAAAAAAATTATTTTCAAAATGTTTCATTCGGGAGTAAAAAAAAATTTAAAAATACAGTTTATTAAACTAATTCACTTTGAGTACGCGAGTCATTAAAAAACTGCATCACAAGAATCAGTAATTTTCCACCACAATGAGAAGAAAAATCAATTAGAATTGTTCAGAGGGTCATTATGGACTTTGTGTTCAATATTACTTTCCCTTGAGCTGAAAAAGTGCATTTTCAAATTCAGTGATATTTTAAATATATTTTATAGTCAGGAATATTTTAAAGTCAGGAATAATGATGAAATAATCCTGATAAAATAAAAAAAAATGCTGAAATAAGAGAATAATTGGCTATACCTAAATTAAAATAAATGGCCTAGAGAGATTGTAATAAAAAGTCTCCTCAGGAACTCAAACATATCATTTTGGAATATATTAATTTGAAAAAAATTATAGAAAAGACAGAATATATTACTCTGCTCTAGGATAGATTAGTTAGGGAGTTTTGGAATTCTTATCACTGGTGTATCACAATGAAAGAATCTGTGACACCACAGGTACACTTAAATGTCCTCAGACTTCAGCTGAACAATTTTCAGATATTTAAGAAAAATTTACATTAGAGAAGGTTTAGAAAGTAAAAGTGCATGTAAGGTAGAATACAAAAAACCCCCATAGCTAACATGCTTCCAGTAGCTAACCCCAACATAAATTAAGTCACATAATAAACCAGATAGGTATATCTATAGGATATAAATGAAAAAGAAGATGGACAAGATCATCTGGAATTATCTAAGAGTTACTTAATAGAGTAATATGACAAACTATCTGATGACAGTAAGCATTAGTAAGGGTTTAATGTCTCAGCTTGCTAAACAAACAATCATTGAACAGGTGTCTCTCTGACATGTAATGTTACCTTAATGTGAGGATGATTTTTTGGGACATTGACAAATGTTGGTAAGCGTTTACTAAACCACATAGCAACATCTCGGTTCATGTTAACAGCAAAAGGTTCAAAACCTTCTTGGAGGCCACACATCGTATAATACTTGAATGTACTGGCATCCATTCCAAGGTTCATGCGACCAATCTGAGATAGGCCCAGTGCACAAATTGGAACAAAACCTAAAGAAAAAAACCCAGCAAAACTTAATAACTTGGTTTAAAACCAGACATTCTTTATTTTCAATCTGTCTAATGTGAACTAAACTTTAGCTCCTACAAGTAATGCACATGAAGTGATGACCGAAGCAAGAATTTAAAGCCACCTTAAATACCAATGTCTATGTTCAATATAATTGCTACCTGAGAACTTAGGCACTATCCCATTTAATTTGTTATCTTTCTCATTTTTAGACTAATAAACATGGCATTACGCAAAAAGATGGTCACTGGAAGCCAACCTTGGCTAGACCAAAGTTATTAACAGAAGTTAAATATGGTTTCTGAGAGTGCCAATTTTTTCAAAAGAACTTTGAGATGAGGTTCAAGTATCTCAATACATTTGCTTAAAATTTATTTTATCATGAGTAGGTACAAATTTTTTTGCCAGCATTCATTCCTCCATCATTCACAATGGACAAATACACACTCCTTTAATGCTAGCATTTTTTATGACTCAACTTTTTGATCTCCATATATGTTTACACAGGGATAAAAGGCTGTTGACTTATTTCACCATTTCCCAAAAACACAGAATTTGGAGCAAAGTTAGGGAAAAGCCCACAGTTCAACCTCTAAAGGAGACATTTTCTCTTCTAAATTTTGAGACTTGAGTACAGCTTTGTTAAGGCAGTCACTCATTCTTTGCCTTTATAAAAACTCTATCAATGGTAAGATCAAAGAAGAGCAATGAGCAACTGCAAAGTTTTCTGGCAATTACTAACAGGTATAAAAGCTATTACTGGCTGGTGGAGATACATTTACAAAGAAAAAGTAAATGAAAACAGAATGCAAATCCACTTGAAAATATTCCCCAACTCTTTTACTACAGTATGTAGATACTACTTTTTTGAAAAACTAAAGGCCAAAAACAGAAGAGGAAAAATATCCCAGGAAAACGGGATATTTGGATAAGTTAGGAATAGGACAGAGGAAAAAAAAATAAAGATTAGACTCACGTTGCAAAGATCTTTCTTTTGATACAAACTCTCACCGCACTGTACTCATTTTGTCCTTTGCAGATATGAACATAGTATATTTACACTCCAGTGAGATTATCAGAGACTATATTTTCAGGTTTTGGAATTTTTTCAGGACACTTATTATTACCACCTCTTCACAGCACTGAAGTCTTGACAAAGCCTAGCAACACTGAGAAAATTTATCCACTCTGACTTCTGAAACCCCATTAATGTGGTTGAAGGAGAAAAGAAATTCAGTTTGTGCCACACAATCACTCTCAAAATAACTTTTTATGAAAGTAATGCTAGCACAGTCTGAAGGCTCATATCAGTGAAATATGATTTCTCAGTTCACTGAGTCATGACAGACTAGTTTTTCTGTTTGTTTTTTATTATTTTGTCTTCCAATAACCCTGTGACTTTAAAGGGGAAGTTACCATTTTCTATTCCGAAGTCAGCAAATGCAAGTTCTGAACCTTTACTGGTTATAAGCAACTCTCCGTTCAGAGTAAAGATGATTGACTTGTCATCCAAGTTTATCATGCAACCAACTACATCTCCTGGTTGCCAGCTTCGTCCAAAGAATCCGCTGCCTTGATGCCAACACTGGCCCTAAATGGAAAACCAAGGAAATAAATACAGTGGTAAATTAAAAAATAAATACAAAATAAAATAAGAAACCCAGATATTTTATTTTCCAGATATTAAAGTAATTTGTAAACAGTACTTTGTAAACATGACTTTTGCCTTAGAGATAACAGGGACATAGAGAGACTAAGGCACCCTAACTTCAGCAATTTGGAACCTGAGAACTACTGTTCACTGGATCAACTTCTTACACACTGTCATCCTTCTAGTCCTTTAGGAGTAAAGCTGGGGAAGAAAGTATATGCAGAAAAAAACAGAAACAGGAAAACAGACTGAGGCTCTTTCAGTGAATAAAGAACCTTTTTTTTTATTTTCGTAGAACATCACGTATGAAAAATGGAAGTGAGTGCTGTATCCTGTTTATAATCATGGCAGACTTCTGTACTTGGATACAGCCTAGGAAGATACATACAAACCAACACTTCTTTGTTAGCATAATCTTATGACAGAACCAAAATGGAGGTACTATCCACTGTGAAACAGAGCTCAGAGATATCTTTATATGAATCAAAAACATGCTGGTAGTTGATGTTGAGTACACAGAGGAAACCTATGTTGTAGCCCTCTGTCTAGCCTGTTTGTAGATCAAAAGAGGTAAAGGTGTACTGACTTTGCTTCCTTCAAATACAAATGCTTGGTCATCAGCTCCCAACTCTATGTCAGGTCGACAGCCTGGCCTGGCCCAGCCAACACGCATGTCTCCACCTGTCACAGCTTCAAACTCAAAGTACCACTTTCCAGACTTCACTGCATAGGATTGTTCTACTCTGAAAAATCGTATCTTGTCAATGCTGACTTTTTCTACTGTTTGGTCAGCTGCAAAAATAAACAGAGGAAAAAAACCTCTCTTTTAATAATGAAAAGAAACTATAAATGTCATTAAAAAAGACTATGATTCTTATTGAAAATACATACCTATCTCTTGGTCAGGTGGCTCAATACTATAGCCATAGCCTGCAAATGTCCTGACAGCTTCACGGAGGCTGTCTCTGTTTGATTTTTTAGTACGTTCATCTAATAATGCATATGGCACCAGCCGAGGATTACGTTTGTTCTTAAGATCCTGAAAGGGATAATAAAAAACAACAAGAAGAAAAGTCTGTTTAGATATCACAAAGACTTTGAATAATGAGACAGAGTATACTTTGGCATCATGTAATGATTTCAGAAGAGAAGCAGCATTGATGAAGAAGAGTTCTATGAATGCAAGCTCAATTAATTATCTGTTAATAACACTGAAAACCTAAATACAAGAATGAAGGAGAAGGGTGGAAATATATTCTCATACATCCAGCAGCTGCAAACATACAGGTCTGACAATCCAGACTTTTATATGTAGGGCTTCTTTTCCTGCTTCCAATCCCCTCTGGCTTTTCCAATTATTACAGGGAAGTCAGTATTTGTCATCTTAACTAACACTCCCTCCCAAATGATGTTCTGGAATAAAAAAATCTCACATTCTTTACTAATCCCAAATGCATGTAAAGAAATTCCTACCTGTTGAATGCCATAGGTCCATCCTTGCTTTATTCTATCTTTTGCCCAGACATTATGAGCATTTTCTGCTAGTTTGTCAACTAGAAATTCCTGAGAAGGTAACAATTTCACTTCAGAAAGATCAAGAGGGGCAGGTTTATATCCATTTGACATCATGTAACTGTAAGTCAACAAAGCAAAACAGAGAGTCAAGCTATCCCAGTTATGGTATTTAAATCTTTCTATGAAGGATTCATAGGGTGGAAATCATTATCTCTCCCCACTTTTTAATCTCCTACTCTCCCTGTTCTTTTGCAAAAATCTTCCATTGCACTTGGTTATTGACTAGGATATAAATTGGATTCTAGACCATCTCATTTTCCACCTACTTTCACAATAGCTAATTAAATGTGACTCAGATCCATATTTACATGCCTAAACGGTTGTTATAAAGCAACAAAATTTTTTATTGAATGACAACTTTTTATATTTATATATGTTTGTCATTTAAACATTTCAAGTAATTTCTATTTTAAAGATCTGTATGATGACTTCCTATGAAAGTACCTCTCTTATGTATCATTAAGTATGGTATTTTAATTAACTATTCTGTAAGGACCTCATTGCCATTTTTTCCAACAGAAGAAAAAAATTTTAACTATTGTTCTCACCATTTTTGACTGAATAAAAAGTTTAGTAATTTTTCAGCAGTAGCCATTATCTTCTCCAACCCTTCCATATTGTATAAGGACAACCTGCCCTTTTAGACATATTCAGATTCTCTTTTGCTCAAGTCTAGTTTCCATTAATTAGGATGTTTCATATAGGCAGTAGGTATTTTAATGAGAATAATAGCAAACCAGTATTATGATAGACTCTCTGCAGTATGAATCTTGAGTAAAGCTCTATTTTACTTTTTTAATTGAGCCATCAATTTTAAGATTAAGATTACCATCTCTCGTATCACAAAAATATGTATTTTACTGCTCACTTGAAACAATTGACTTTGTTTCTCATGGATAAATTTCTTTCAGAACAAAAAGACATATGGTGGGTTGATAAACTGAAGCGAAATGGAAAGTGTCCAACTTGCTGTTTCTGTCTCCATAAAGTGGTAAACTCCCTTTCAAGTAAATAGATTTACCATCTTATGAATAGACTGTTCTTTACTATGAGGCAGAACAGCACTGCAATGTTGTATTGAGTTTTGGAGTCTCCATTCTAGGGTGATGTAACACTGCTACAATTGCCTGTATACTACTGTTTCTGCCTCTCAACAGCTTCAGAAGATGATGCAGCACAGCAATATTCACATGCCAACATCATCACAGCCAAGTAATGGCCTAACCAGAGATCTCTAAAACCTTATCATGTATGGGGTTCATATCCAGTATACTTTAAATGAATTTAAAATATTTTATATTTATAATAAATATTATAATATGTAACTGTTACCATAAGGCACATACTTTTTAGGAAGTTTGACTTTTTTAAGGTCTTCCTCAGCTGCTGGATGAGCATGAACAATGTGACATCCAAGGGCCAAAAGGGTTCTGGCATAAAAATGGCATTAGTTAAACACAACATTACAGTTCTCATGCATTGTAAAATTACGCAGAAGAAACCATACTTAAAAACATGGAAGTAATCTAAAATAATGGTATTTAAAAACCCAAATATTTTCATTTATCAGGATAATAAATAAGCCCTTCAAAGATTAAAAAGGCACAAATCTATGGCTTGAGATTTCTACGACTTCATTAAAACCAACAAGATTTGGTCTCTATAGAGACAAAGTTTTTCTACATCAGTCTGATTGGGTTCCTGGGACTTCTAGGAAAGTTAGCAGAATATCTTTGAAAGAGATATTTTAATGGTTTTTATATCTTACAACAGTATGATGCACTTGAATAAAAATAAAAATTTAAAACTTTATTTTCTTTTTTATTGAAAGCTCACTTGAGGGTTTCAGTTGACATTTGTAGATTATAATTCTTCTCTGTCTCAGGCAGTTTTGAGAATTCCACAAGACAAGGATGATGCCTTTTATTATCATCCCGTATCTGCAAAAGGATAGCAGAAAGGAGTACTTTCCTGATAGAATCAACAATCACAGTAAAAACTCAGTAAATTCTTTGCAGCAATGAAGTCAATGTAAGTGATACCATTTATCTTTGTTCAGGGACAGCTACTCATAACTATATAAATCTCCTTTTCCCATGATTTACTTGTAACGTACACTATAAATGCTCCTCCATAGTTAATGAAATAAGCAATTCTAGCTTACATGGTCACATTGTTGGTAATGTATAGACCACCACTGCATATCCTATTCAAATTCCAAGTCAAGGTTTGGGCTGGTAGGAGACTTAACCTAATACAGGTGATTATGCCCAGGCAGGTCATTCAAAACATACCTTGCCATATGTCCAGCCCAGTTCTATTTTATTCATTCCCCATAGTTCATGGATATTTTCAGCTAGTTTGTCCCTGATCTTTTCAAGATGAAAAGGAAGAGCAATCTAAGGAAAGAGCATAACAATTCCAGAAATAAGAAGAGGTTCCAGTTACCCCACCTTGTATCCAAGATCACTTAGTTTACTTAGTGCATCACAACAAGCAATTGAAGAATTGCTAAGAAAGAGTGAAGATTTTATATTGTGAATTTAAGTTTTGAATAGACATAAGTTATAGATCCCATTACTGCAAACTTCACATACCTGACTGGTGTCTATTGGACAAGGGATAAAAGAAGCTTGTGAAAGAAATTGTGTTGTACCCAACAAATCCCTCACTCCTTCAAAATCTCTTTTATATTCTTTGACTGGTTCCAATTTCATCTTCTCTTTCGGAAGCAATGCTTCATAACAGGGAGCATAGCCAGCAGGAGGCAGAAATTTAAACTCTCCATGACGTCCACCCAATAAGAAACGAACTCTGTGCAATTTTCAATGAAGCAATTAGACTCTTAAATAATCAGCATATACTATCACTATGAATAAATAGTGTAGAAGCCTACGTATTTGTTTTACTACCATTTACAAAAATGCATGTGTTCTTCATGTTTTGGTAAATACCAAAGTGTTACCGAGCTTTCATACTAGCAGATACTGTTCTTATTTAAAATCAAATGGCTGTAAGTTGTGATTTTTTTAATGGATTTAAGGCATTTGGAAACACAAATCTAATTTAAATTGGACTGTTACTTTAAAAATACTACTGGGACTATTGATACATAACTTGAAAGTTTTAAAGTTACGTCTCAGTGAACACATGCAGACAGTTTGGCATATGAGGAAAATAAAAAACCACTAAAACCTTAATACATTAAGAAAGCAAACAATATTATACTGAATCTTCCAACAGGGAATGAGTTCCAGAAGCACAACTAAGATTCTTTGTAAACCCCTAAAATTTTCTTTTTCTCCTCAGATATAGATTTGTCATATAAATTTAAGAATATACCAGGAGAAACAACAAAGACAAAAACTATCCAGCTGCATACTTTGATCCCCAAGTGACCAAACTCTAGAGGTAAACAAATGCTAAAAAAAAGAAAAAAATCCTGTTATCTCTAGAAATTAACCCCTACTTTTTTTGAGATGGAGTGACCAGAAGGCTATAGGAATAGTAGAACATATCAACATATTTTGTTCACATTTTAAAAAAGATTAAAGACCCTAGAACACCCTCCTTAACTCATGAACTCAAGATTCCCATGTAAAAGTATTTTCTCTGGTAGCAATAGACACAGACAACAACATACATCTGCTGCTAACATCAGCTATAATGTTACTATAAACTACAAAGAAAAATGCTCTCACAAAATATAAAAGCAATATCAAATAAGAATGAAAAAAAAGAAAATAATTACACCAATTTTGGCAAATTTCTTACAGTAAAATGTAATTAATATTTTCAAAAGCTTTGTATTAATGCAGCTACATAGTAGGGTCACTCCAGGAGAATAAATGAAATTTATTTACTAAATCTTTGCTGGCCCTCCTTTATTCTGTTTGATTCTTCAGGAGATTTTCTGAATTCACTGAACATAGACAGCTATATAAATTGTATACAGTAAGTTTGAATCTCAGTAATTTATCTATAGAAGAGGTGGGAAATGGGGAATATTAGTAAAGAGGTTCCAAAACTGCTTCTCATCAGTTCTGTTTCCTACTGTGAACACAGTATCAGTTTTCATGATGATTTAGGTTTTTTTACTCCCTGCTGAGAAAGCCAGTGAGAACCTTAATTAGTGCAAAATATGGTGCTGCATTTCTAACATGTTTTTTTTCACTGATAATTGGAATGAAACAAAATTAATTTCCCCTAGGTCACCAAATACCCATAAAATAATACTGTCCAGACATTGTGACTTGATGAAATAGTTTACAGGCTCACGTGACACTTTTAAGTGAAATCATCACTGAACAAATCATTACTTCCCTGCCTTCCTTCCAGATGCTATTTGGGCAGAACTGAAGCAGCAAAACAGAATAAATCATACTAGAATTTGGACAATATTTTGTGTGATAAGACAGCAATGAAAACAAAATTAAGTTGTACTTACTTTACACCTGCTGACAAGCTTACGACAGGGAAGAAAAACCCTTCTGTACTGAAGTTCTCAAACATTCCCTGTACAGGCTGCCCATTAATGCGGAATGAAATGCTGGGTACACCTAAATCCAAGCAGCAGCTAACCACATCATCAGATGCCAATAAATGCTGATTGACAGATGCTACAGCTCTGGGTACCCGACCTAGGATAAAAGCATTTAGGAATCAGAATATTAAGCAGGTTTAATTTTAAAAAATTATTTATTCAGCCATTTCTACTGGAGTATGTTACAGATGCCTCCTAGTCTTCTCCGAAAAAAGATAATTTCTGACACTGGATAATTGTTCAATAGTGTTGGAATAAAATATTGAATTATTTGGGTCTGCACACACATATTTTATATACAAAACCCAATGCTAGAACTATTTTAATAAATTAACAAAGAAAACACTCTCAGATTATGAATTATTAGAATTAATGTAATAAAATTTACTTCAGTGTATACAGTCTAATTAAAACACCTTTCATTTGTATGGCCCCACTCTATTATTTTCAGAGCAATTAAAGAATACCTAGATGTATATGGCATTTAAAGGCACTGAGAAATATGGGGAAACTAAGGATTTTGTCTTGATGCCTTGAAAATTGCACATTGAAACACAGGTCACATATTGAGCAAGCTAAAAATAACCATCATTTACTATGCATGCAAGAGAAATCTGGATGAAAAAATAATATGATCGTTCATAATTAAAGACTCTACACACAATGACTAAAATAATGAAGTTGATTAAAAAATTATTATTTTTATTGATAAAATTGATAATGAAATTATTAATCAAAACTTTAATTCAATTTTTCAGATCTCTCAACAGGTTAAAAATAACCCATTTTCCTTCAACTGTAGATTCAAAGTAAAATAATAATGCAAATGTCAATTTGTATAGACTTAATTTATCTGAGATCAATACATCCATTTATTTTGGACAGATAGAATTAATTCAGTATTGATCTAGATCTGGAAAATGCCATTCTGCGGTCAAAGTCATGAAAACTGGGAAATCTGCTAAAAAAGCCTAACTGGTACAATTCAATATTGGCTAACATCTCAGACAAGTAGTCTGCTCTGAACTTCTAAATACATTCTTGATAACCTGGAGTTCTGAATGTAGCTCACTATGAAACAGCAAGTTATATATACCAAAAATGGAAGGTAAACATAGATAAATGTTAACTGTAAGAATAAGTGGTAGCTCACAAGGCACTCACCAGACCACAGATGAAGGCCGTCAAACCCAAAAGAGTAGAGGTCATCACCAACACCATTGCCTCCCCATCCTTCTCCACCTCCAGGATAGGGGGCATAACCTGAGGTAGAGGCCCATCCAACCCGCAAGTGGGTGGGTTCAGCCGTCAAGAATGGATCAACCTGATCAATTATTAACTCAAAGTACCACTTCTTGTATTGTGCAGAACCCTCAGCAACACCCAAAAATATGTTTGGTCTTATGCTAAGAAAGAAAATGCAAGCCAGTTAGTGTAAACATAAAGTGTGACAATTATGTTGCTGTATAATTGTCCAATTCTCTTTACAAGTATGATATAAGTATAGGTACCCACACTTTGCTTGTAATATTTTTTTAAGTAAACCACTTTGCATAAATTAATAAAGCTGCTGTAGAACCATCTTCTAAGGTAGAGGTTCCATGCTTTGAAAAAACTTAGAGACAAAAGAGAAATGACAAAATCATTTACTAAAATCAAAATCAGGACTTTGATTGCCAGGAACTCAAGTCCCTCTTAAAATACAGAAGAACTTCAGAGTATATTTGCATACTCTGTTCCCTGTTTCAAGTCAGCAACAAGCAGCTTTCATGTTTCTATTTGATCCCAGGTTCCATACAAATGCCATATTGTCAGTAAAAATGTATTTTTTCAGAACTTAATACATAATACATTATCACCTCCCACGGTGTGTTTCTCAATATTGAAAGTTTGAGGATATTTCTTAGGTTATTTTTTTTATTCAATTACTTACTGAAGATATGGAAATTCAATTTTTCCTAATATAACAGCAATAATTTTCTCTAATACAACATATCACTATACCTTGTCACATCATTAATCAAACGTGTTTGCAAAAGTAAGTCTCTTCTGGGCAGTAAATTGTCACAGATCAAGTTCTGATTGGCACGGACTGCAACTCCATTGCAGACGCAGAGAGAGCAAAGCACATCGAGAACCTTAAAGGAAAAATCAGAAATACTAAGACAAAGGTAGCTAGGAGCATGCACTATTATTCAGTTGTCAGCTAAATTTACATTCAGGATAGCCCTAAGGGGAGGGATATATACACATTATTGTTTTCTATATACTTCTCACATATTTGAACCAAGTGTAGTCTGTACTACTGATAGAGGATATCAAACATTTGTGGAAAATAACATCAGAGCACAGGGTTTGAGGATGCATCAGAAACCTTCCTTTAAGAGGCTTTATTCTCATTTTGATCAGACAAAACAGTTAAAACAACCTTATGCTAATTCTTAAAGACTTTTTAATTAAATCTCAATGAAAATTTGAACATAAAATTAAATTCCTTGATAAATTTTCTGCAGCCCAAAAAAATTCCTGTGCCAAGTGGATAATTCTCAATGACAATGAGACTGATTGTTTTTTAGTCTCTTCTGGAAACAATGTTTCAATTTGAGAAATATTCAATTTTTTTATAAAATTAAATATGCTTTAAAATCTCACTATAAAGCAAAACAGAATTTCAAAAAGATGTTATTCTAAAACTTCAGATGTCTTTTCATTTCTTTTTTTTTTTTCTTGAGTGTGAAAATTGAAAGAGATTGATATCATTCTTACAGAGTACTGGAACAGGAGGTTTTGGAAGAGAAAACACAGTAACATGTTGCTTAATACTGAGAAAAGCTGCACACTTTCACAAACAAACAGAGAAACTTCCATGTGTACTTGACCTCTGAAAAACAGTCTTTGAGCAAGGAGCCCAAGTGGTCTAGATTGCTACACACCACCTCCACAACAAAAGACACATCTTCACACCATTGATTGTGTTATTTCTATTGTACAACTCCAGAAACAGCAGAATATGAACCTCATCTTAGCTACTCCTGTTGTCTGACTAGTGAACTGAACACAAACCCATCACTGACAGCTTACACTGCTTAAGCTAATATATTTGCTTAAACACTTTTCTATGTCCCAGCATTTTCCTTTCTACCCCTTCTGCTATTGGGCAGAAATCATCTAGCAGAAGCATAACCATTTAAAGAACCACATAATCTGAGCAGTACTCAGCTGTAAAGCATCTCAGTAGCATTACTGATTACCAGCAGCACAGACTTTACATGTGAACTGTTTAAATAACCTCTGTGAATATGCTGACTTTATTTCTGACCGAAGGCTTTTAATTTAAAAAGGCCTTCAACTCAATAATTTCCAGGAGTATTTTACTCATTATTTTCCTTATTTCCTAAATCTCAACAGAATCTCTAATCTAGCAGGAGAACAAGATATAGTGTTTGTGGAATAACAGATGAATTTATTTCTTCCCACCCACTCTTTAGTACTTGCTGAAGTATAGCCAAAGACACTACAAACAGAAATTAACAAATCCATTACCCAGTATAATTCTTGTCCTGTACATATTTTCTGTTTCTGCTCCAAGTTCTCACTATAAGATCTACATTGAGATGTTTCAGACAAAAGGTTCTTTCTAGGTGACTGGCATAACACAGTAATCTTGTTAAAAGATAAAAATATTAATCTGAACTTCCTGCTGTAACTTCAACTTTTTTTTCTTATGCCTACTTATATCAGTTAATACTCCTTAACCCTGCTTAAAAATTCTTTTCTCCTTTACTGTGTCTGTAGCTGGTTAGGTTCTCTGTATTAGTGATTTACAAGAGAAAGTAATTTCAGCTCACAAAAACTTCCTCTGTTCTTCCTCGAGGTTATCAGTCTTTCAAATAAAATTTTAATTGAGGAAGGAAACTCACATCAGAAAATCACACAAAAACCTATATCTTCGTCTGTGTTGTGATGTCATCCTGGTCGCAGCCAGAAACTCTGTTCACCTTCTTCTATCATAATAAATTGCATATGGGTGTCTAAATTAATTTCATCCAGTATATCTTCTGGAAACTCAGGGGTTTTTTCTTTCTTCAGAACACCTGTGTTTTCAGATATTTGGATTATTTTTCTGATTTCTCATTTTATTTCTTTTCTTTTCTGCTGCTATTATTATTACTCAAGTTAGGAATGATTTTGCAGGATATAGTTCTCTGTATCTGTGGATGCAATGGTAGTCCACCAATTCTCCAGAGCCCTGAATCACAAAGCAAGCTACTCTGCCCACTTTCTTACAGCTACCAGAATACTTCATTTTCTCATCAAATCCAATGTTCTGACTGGTTACCAATATTTCTTAACTGCTTATTTCTCATACAAATTTTTGGTATTTGAAAATTGCTGAAAAGCATTTATATATTAAACATTCTTTTAATCTCAACAAAGAAATTTTGCAAGTGTACTTTAAAGTTATTTTATTCCTTTAAAGGTTTTAGAATGAAATATTTCTCATCCTTTTCCCCCCACAAAATATTGTAAGATTAACATTACATTCTTAGTTTTTCCAAACATACCTTGTAATTGCGCCCATGTTTATCCAACAGTGAAATAATGGATTTGATGTGTTCCTCAGATATTAGATTTAAAGCTTCTGGGCTTTCAATCAAGATGCAGTGCAACACTTCCAAAATACCTACATGAAGGCCACAGAAACGTCATTAAATCACTCTCACCACTGAACACAACCTAAAAGCTCAGTAAAGTAGTATCTTACAAGATGGTATGGTTTCTCTGGCCTAAAAAGAGAACTAAACAACTTCTAAGGAGTAATGATATGAACATGGTACATTAGGAATAAATGCATAATTAAAATGCTAATTTCTCTTTTCTTTTGAATATAGCCACAACTTCAAAATCACTTGAGAAATTTGCTAGATTAGCTCCTTCTTTTCAATGGAAGATGTAAAGGGAATACTGTATAGAATATTAATATTTTGTTGAATACTCCACTGTAAAAAAAAAACCTATAAGTTACATCTATATGGGGTTTATATGCATGCCACAAATACATGTAATTTCACAGTACACCACTCTTGATACTGTTTGACCCAACCCCTTAATTCATCAGGGTCACGTTCAGCACTGACTGGATATAGTATTGCACATAAATGTATTGAAGCAAAACAATGTCATATGAGCATCTCTTTTAATATATTACTTTACCTAATTAAAATAACCAACCAAACAAAAAAAAAAAAAAAAAAAAAAAACAACCAACAAAAAACCAAATCCAAAATAAGGAAAAAAACAAACAAAAAAAAACTCAACAAAAAACCAAACACCAAGAGTGTGTTTGTTTTCTAATATGTGTTGGCTTCAAGGAAAACTGGTATGTAAATAATGTAAAACAGGCATTGACTGATAGTTAATTTACATTGTAAAGGTGAGTCTCACCTGAAGAAGATTCTAATCTGTCCAATTTACTGATTAGCCAATCAAGGTTACAGGAAAATTGAGCACAGTTGTTTCTGTTGCCACGAATGAGAGCAGCTGGAAAAAACCACAAGGTATCATTTTATAACAGCAGATTTCCATTTTAAATCAAAAAGTTTATTATATGTATTTTAACACAATTTTCAGAGTAACTCAATAAAACAATGAACAGACAAGTCCCTTTATGTTACCATAATAAAGAATTGGAATTTCCACTACTTTGAATATCAGCAACCGACATAATTTCTAAGGAGCACATAGTTTTTGAAATTGAAGAGGGTCTCTTGGATAAACAAGAATCTCAGCAAAAAAAATGTTTTGTTTATGTTTTATTTTGTTGCTAAATATAAATAGAAGTTAGCCAACGCCCTTGCTTGATATCAAGCACAGTCATAATCATGGGGCTGAAACTTTTCTTTTTCTGTTTCTTCCTACCAAGTGTGGGAAGATCATACGCAGAAGTTTGAGTTCAAGTGCAGATTAGGCATATTGGTGTTTAGTTTTCCTTTCTGATAACAAGGTTGTAGAATGCACAGCTTTTAGTCTTTCAGTAGTGCAGACTGCACTTTGAAAGTTCATCAACATTCAAGTCCCTCAAGAAATATTGTTAATTTTCTTCCTTCTAGAAGTCATAGATGGTAGGGGGAAAAAGAGTAACAAAAAATACATATTTTGTATTCAATTGTCAATGATTTTTATTATGAAGCACAAAAAGTATTATGTCAGAACCACTGTGTTCAAAATGTACTGGCAGATGAAAATCAAGATAAAATCTGAAAAAAGTCCACGTAGTACTAGAGAGAGCTTCTTCTCATCCTAGTTTTCTTTAAACTTGTAAGACTGTAGTAAAATGCAGCCAGTAGTAACTTTTTAGTTTCTAAGGCAATGAGATTTCATTAGAAGCACCTGCATGTCTGCTTGATGTGAATAACCTCATGCTTCAAAACACTTCCCTTGGTTTCTTTTATTCTTGCCCTGACTCTCAACTTCCTTGTTTCACTATGGATCAGGACTACCTTCCTTTGTGATGAAAATAGAATGTATTTAATCTCCACCAGAAGACAAGGCTCTCCTAAATGAGGAATAATGTAAACTAGGTATCAAATAAGACATTTAAATACACATATACATACTTGTTCTGCTATATAATTATGGTCATTCTACATCACAGAAGTAGTTTGTTCTTGAATAGCAGTGCTCTAGAAAATCTGACCTTGATACTGAAAAAAACTGTTTTACACTTTTTCTAATTTTTAAAATGATAATTCACATCTGTTTGCATAACACCGGTACATTTAAATTTAAAAATAAAAAGGTTTTGACATGCTTCACAAAACTTTTTCCTGGCTGAGATCTAACTTTCTGATGTATCATTGCTCAAGAAACTATTTAGCAGTAACTATATGTAAGAAATTCTGTAATTTACAGAATAAACTGAATAATACTCAAAGTATTCTTTGGTGGTGAGGCAGCAGGAAGGATTCCATGCTACTGGGGTACTCTGGGTTTTTTTTTACTTTAGAAGGTTTTTGAAGAACTTACCTAACAATTTGTAAAGGAGATTCAAAATTTCTTTCCATGATGTACCACCATGTTCTTCTCTTGCAATTCCTGCAAAATGAGCTGCGCTGTTGTAATCATTTAGGCGATCAATGCAATTTAGAACGAGTGCCAGCATTCCCTAAACACATATGAGAGAGGAAAGTGAACTGCATATGAAAAAGCATTGGCTATTGTTTCATTGAAGACTTTTTCCTGTATAAATTGGAAGGCTGCATTATCTCAAATTAGGAAAATCCCAAACAACAAACCAATTGCACTTAAAAATTTGAATATGTATTTTTCTGTATAAAAAGAATTAATTTTAGAGGATGATTCCATATGGTTCCTCACACAAATAAGTATTATGAAAAATAAGGAATAAAAACCTGAAAATAAAAGCCTTTTCAATTTTTAAGGACGTTCTTTTTTGCATAAAATCTCCCTTACATAAGGAAAAAAGGCTTTAAATTTAGATAAAAAGGCATTTTCATTGATGAAAAAAGGTGGAAGTTTTGCTATCTAATAAAATATCTGTAAACCAAAGACTTTTAAATACTCCAAGGGATTTGTAACTTCACTTTGATTGCATATTCAAACAGTATTGAAAACCTGGAAGCAATTCAAATATGTCTAAACACATAATAAAATATGTTTATTAATTCTACAAAAATGAAGTTATTCCATTTTCAGAGAGGAGCAATTCAACAATTATATAATACATAACTTTGATAATATGATAATATGCATTCATCTAAATTTCTCTCAAAGTCTGTGAGACAATCCACTTGAAATAATGCAAAAATCCCTTTCTCTGTACCTCTTCTTTGAATAGATTTTGTCTGTTTTTGAGTGAGCGAAGTTTGTTTTGCTTGTCTTCATGTTGCAGGTCTTCTTCGGGAAGCTGGAAGTAAGTGATCAGGTCTTGCAGAGTCTGAGCCATCTCCTCAACAGGCAGGGCGCTGGGTGACAGTGCTCTGTTGTTTCCACTATGGAAAACAACAAGACTGGCAACATTAATCAATTTCCCTCTGTAATTTACAGTATTATGCGGCAGCCTATTCTCTTTTGGTACCTAAATCAAGTCTTGCTACATGTATGACATGTGAATACAAGCAACGGATGATCCGAACTGAACATCATTCAAATATCTATTATTTGGCTGTCCAGCACTCAGAGCTTCCTGAGTGGAATCATATTTCTCTTTCTGTGCTGATATAAAAAGAGAGAGTGGGGTTTTTTAAAAGAAAGAAAAAAAAGAAGAAGCAATGTAATTCAGCAAAAAGAAGAAAAAGAGATTGAAGTTCTTTTTCTACAGTAATTGATTTTGTTTAGATACTTTAAATCCCACTAAAGGTGTGATGGCACAATAACAGGAGCAGTTATTGAAGCTATACACTCACAGCCTTCTGGGAAAGTAGCAGGTAATCCTAACCACAAATTAGATCTTCTGTATCTATTTTATACTGTAAATAAAAGGGTGGGATTTAAAAATAAAAAGCATTTCAAGAAATCTCTGTTGTCAGTAAAATAATGTCTTTTTCTGTTTAAGTATTTTCTCAACATTATGCAATAATCCAGTTTTCCACAGCCTGACTACTATAAATAGCATCATCTAGCACGCACTGACTGCTGGCAAAGGTGGCTTTGTTTTATATCCTCAGCCCAAGAAATAAGGAGTGGTGCAGGTTCTTGAGATACTGAAGTTTTAAACACAGGCTGATACGATGAGCAAATAATTAATTAAAAACACCTTTTTCTTTATTTTTTATCAAATATTTCATCAAGTATTACAAGGGTGAACACTTCATCACCATAATTAAAACTTCTGCCAAGCACTACAAAAGAATAGTTTCTTCAGTAGAAAATACATTCTTATAGATTTAATTACACAAAGTTCTAGGTATCATTGAGTACTCACTAACAGAGTAAGACTAAGATCAGTTAGCATCTTTTTTCAACCTGAATTACTATCCAGCTTGCTTCTGGCGTCAAGGTATTAGATTTCATGTAAATAATCTTACGTAAACTGTTCTATCTATTTAATGGCATTACTTATCAAAATTTCAAATTTCAATCACTAAAAATATATTTCTAAGAGCTTCTAAATTCAAACACTTGAAAGCAGGACATAAGGATTCTCTTAGAGAAATTCTTATCATTTCAGAATACTTTAAAACCAGGGTGACAATTACCTTATGAAGTGGCTGAATAAGCTTGTAGTATTGCGAATGATTCGAGCAGCCTGGGATTCCTCACGCTGGCATCTTTGTAATGTGAGACCATCGTCCATGTGACCTTCTTGATGTAATATAACCTATTGGGAGTCAGGAATTATCACAATGATTACTTTAAAACACTTTTTGCTTTTAAATTTTTTAAGTTTATTTCAAGACTGCACTGAAAAAGGTAATTTGCATATATATAGATATGTTAACCACTTTATCTAGACGCCCATTAAATAGCTACAAGTTTATCAGTCTCGCATAAGTTATTCAGAGAAGACAATGCAATGTATTTTTGTTCTTCCACAATCCATTTTAAAAGATACTCTTAAAAAACATTTTCAAGATGTTACACAAAATGTCATTTTTTTCTATATTCTAGCTCTTAGGGAAAGAGGAACTTCACTTTCTTAAGCATCATTTATAAAAGGATTTGTGCTTTAAGACTATTGACAAGAAAAATCAAGCTGGAGTGACAAACAAATACAACAATGCTGCTAAAGGAGCAATACTGTTTATGAACAACTTCTGATTCATTTCTACACAATATGTTGTATTCTTATCTGAACCAGATAAGAACATCATGTGAACTTCAAGCAATAAGAGAGATCCTTTGGTGGGATTTTAATCTTTCACTTTGAAAAAACACACTAAGTCACAGAAATCTAGCATCACTTTTAGGTGTCAGAAAAAAATGTCTTGGTCATTTTGAGTCATTAAAATCCTACATCAATTTTGTTTGAAGTAAATGTGAGTTATCCTGCTTCTTTGCTGAAGAGGCAATCTACTGAATTCTCCACCAAAAAAATGTATCATTTCAGTTTGGAGTTAATAAAAATTTGCAACCCACGTTCCCAGTTAGCACAGTAATTCTGAGGGTGTGAATAGTTAACAAAGAAACAAGTAATGTTATACAGGTGGTTGCTGCCACAAATGGGAAAGTTATTTACCAACAGCTTTTGTACATACTAGCATATAGGTGTATCAAAGAACTGGAAAGTGATGTTTTTCTATGTTTGACAGAATCTACACTACACATGTGCTCTGTTCCTTCAAACATGCTGAGTTTATCTGGACAGCAGAATCCATGGAAATATGGATGGAGAAGATTGGGAAGATATTTTTGAATTATTACATTAATAATATTTTTTAAAGGAGAGTAGTTTAAAATTTGGCCATATTTCATCTTTTTTCAGATACTTCTTTATATAGAATCACCCTGTGGGTGACTTTGCTAGCTTAAATATTAATGTTTACATGGAGAAGGTCCTGAGGTCGTGAAACTGAAAAGTGAAGTTCTACTCTTCCCATCACAAAACTAGTAAGAAAAACATTTGACAATTAAAGAATGTGTCCTCAGGCCATTGTATGTAGCTCCAGATTTTGGAGCTACAGGAATGAAAACATTTGACAAATAGGGTATTAAAGTTATCACGTCTTGCAAAATAATTGCACCTTTATTACTGAAGAGCAGATATGCACTCTTTTTCCTAAGCATGCAGTGTGGATGAGGGAAAAGGCTTTTAGAAGCACATAATTTTCCTATTTTTCTGACAAACAAAAGCAAAAAAAAACAAAAAACCCAAAACCTAACCAGAGAATGAACAAACAGCCCAAACCTCAACTAAATCATCCAGAAACATCACAATGACAGGAAAGTGATATTTAGAATTCCAGTAAGTACATCACAGGGAGAAGCATCCAGCACTGGCTACATCAATTCCTCAGATGAAACACTTCTCTGCATGTAGGAAGGGGCATTTGGCACTGCCTTGCTTGTAGAAGTACAGCAAGGCACAGACCAACACTGTGAGCAATGGGCTCCAGAGTGTGGATCCAAATCACGTAGCATGTGTTTTTCTGTTCCCTGAGCTCTAGCATTTTGGAGCTCTACAGGAGTTCATTGCTTGCACAAAAGCAAACTAAAAAGGTAGACATCCATCACTCACTGGATGGTGAAGGATGTTGACTACAATACTGATGTAATCACAATTACCTGGCAAAATCTTGAATCCTTGGTTACCACAATCTCAGAGAGACAGACAAAAAATATAAATTCTGGCAGAAATCATGAAAAAAACCCCTCACAAATGATACCAGAATTTCTTACATATTTTTAGTATAATAATTAGATACATGAAATTACACCAAAGCCAAACAACAGAAATTTTTACTTTACAGAAATTTTTAATATTTTATAACAGAACTAATCTTATAGTTCTCTCTATGGCTTTACAGAAGCTGATGATGACAACAGCTAGGTTATATCAGAAAAGCATCCTTTGCCTCTTGCAAAAACAGGGTACTTCTCAATCTTCCTAGGGATAATGAGTCATGTTGTAAAAAGTGCAGGCCAGCTTCAGAGAGAATTACAGTGAGTGAAAGTGAAAATCGCCTGACACAATGGCAGAGGATGAATACCAAGCAATTACTTCAGTTCTAATGTACAAAAATTAATTTTATATGAAATTTAAAGTGACGTATATATCAAATTTCTTACAAGATTATTGCCTAGTGACATATATTGCAGGGTATGAAAAACTGTTTCTTGCCTTCACAGGAATATCAACTGCATGAAGCTAGAAGTTTGGATTGTCTTCTGTTTGAAGGCACTTAACGAGACAGCATTTCCCAGCTGAGAGGGCAACAAAGGATTTGAAGTCTTTGAACATGAAGGAAACCATTTCAAAGGAGAATAAAAGTGACAGGCAATTATGGAGGTTCTTTTAGGCCCTTGCTGCTGAGCAGAAAACTGGAGAAAAAAATACTGAATGCCACAGGAAGCTATTGTAAAATTCTTCATTGAGTACAGAGGAAGAATCTACACATTGCCTTTTCAAGAAGTAAAATTGGACCTTCTGAGGAAACAGAATGACATAGCCAGTTGTGGCATGGGAAAGGAAGAGGCCATCATTGAGTGGTTTAATTTTTTATCAAGAAAATTCTATATGAGTGGCATTTAAAGAGTTTCTCTGATCAGCCAGATTGCTGAGAAGTGAAGGGGTTGGGCACTTCCTGCCCATTGATGATGACCATGTGTGCTGCCTATGAATAAACGTGATGTTCCTGGGGAGTGTGAGCAGCACCTCATTGTTCTGTACTGCTGTGCTTGTGTATGGGTACTCTCCTATGAATGTACATGTGTGCAAGTAAGTAAAGAAGAATTCCAGCTTCTTTTCAGTAATGACTTTTTTTTATTTTTTTCTTTTTCATGTTCTAATGCTGGGTTTAAGTTGTGAAAATCTACAAATAGAGAATAATGGTAATGATGAAGCTATGTGAAGCTAGTACCAAACCCCGTAACACTAGATGATATATGAACATAATATTTGAAAATATAACAAGTCATATGCCACTTAAGAATATAATTGTACCCTAAAATCAAAAGACTGAGAGAAAGACCTTCTTGATGTCACATCACAATTACATCTAACGTTTTGGGAGGAAATTTTTCTCTAGTATCCCTTAAGAAACTTGATTATTTTCTAAGGCCCTTTCTTAAGTGAAAAATTTAATTGCCATTTCACATAATACATCTAATCTAAAATATCTGAAACATCAGTGAATTTAGATTACTTATTAGTTTACACCTGTTGCAACAGTTAAATTTAGATTTTAAATAATTATCAAAACCAGGAATTTCTGTCTTTTATGCGTGTAAAAAATAAAAATTGAGTACAAACTAATAATTTCTTCTGAGAAAAAAGTAGTTGAATACATTTCTTAATGACAAAGTTTTTCTTCAATTACATGGTTACATTACTATCCAGCACTGTTTTCACTTTCGGAGTGAAATATTCACATTTTCAATATTAAAAAAAAAAGCCACAAATTGATTTCGCAAGTAAATAAAAACCCCCCAAACATTACCTTCCTTTTCAAGGGACCTAAACGTGCTGATTTAGCATCCTGTGCTTTGTAAGTCAGCCATAAGGCAGTGGCCACATGTTGGACAAAACAGATTGAATCTCCATACTTTATTTCTGGGACTCCCATTCCATCAATGTCACGTTTGAGACTAGATTCCTGCTTTTCTTTCAGCTCCTAAGGAGATAAAATAAAGTTGGTATTTAATCTCTGTATTGGAATAGGATAAAGCATTGAATTCTGCACTGACATGTATGCCAATACTGAACAATATTTATGCTATTTATGTTAAGATGCAGCTAAATTTCAATTCACATAACATCAGCTTCTATCCAATTAATCTTTCAGACTGTGATTAAAAATAATATAAAATCTGAAGCATCATTTTCACTGAAGCAGAAAAATTCAAGCCAAATCCATTATAGTGGATTAATAAAAAAAAAATCTTTAATTTATTATTATATTCAATAACCGTTTAACAGTCTGTAGAATTCTATATAGTCAAAATTTTTGAATTTTAGCTTAGACATGAAAAAGAAAAATAAACCTGTTTTGCAATGTAGCTAAAATATTTTTATGCTGAATTTTTTTTGTTTTTTATTTGTATATACAGGTACACACTTTGCTTAGACTAATGCCTCTACATTGAAAAACTGAAAAAAGAAAATATTCATTATTTTGAAAAGACATTTTGGCTTTTATATTTACTTTACTTTTGCACGTCTCCATTTTTTACATTTATTTATATAAATAAATAAGCAAATAAATAAATAAATAATGTTTTTGTTTTTCCACTTTGTAAGAAGATTTGGATTCTTTCAAACCGCTTTTAAAGACATTGCTCAATGCTTGGCTGGAACACAGATTTTTTTAAGCCAAATTTTTTTCTTAATCCCATTATTCTTCATTTAAAACTGGGGATTTTAAGGCTTCAGCACTTTAAAATAAAGTAGCTGTCCTTTAAAAAATGAATTCAGGAATAAGAACAGAATTATGCTGCAAAGTCTGTAACAGCAAGTCATGGATACATGAGATTGTACTGGTTTTATACGTGTGACAAGTTTTTTTTATTTCATTTCAGTTTATATAATGTTCAACATCTGGGGACCAAACAGGAGTTGTATTATATCTATGCTAATCTGCTTTTATTTATATGTAATTTATAATTTATAATTTATATGTAATTTATAATTTATAATTTAACTGTCACATTTCAACAATAATGTCACTTGAAAGAGGTAACATTATAATGCCAAGGTGAAGGTGAGTGAAATTACATGACATTCCTTGGAGCTACCATTTCATTGTCAAGACTATGGGGAAAACGTCGCATCGTATTTGTGTGGACTGCACTGTCACTACAGAAAATTATGAACTATTTCAATACACATTTGGAGTGAAGAAATTAAGTGAAAAATACAATAAAATAGGACAAATTCACTGTCAACAATTTATTGTTTGTCTTTACATCAAAACCTGAAGATAAACTTTTTTCTTCACATATTGTGTCTGCATCAACAACCAAGCATCAACAAACACTTCAGACAAAAAAACCATAGTGTGGTAAGAAGTAATCCTAATTAAGTTACTTTTATGAAAAAAATTGAGAGAACTGATCCCTTTTGAAAACACTAAACATAGTGAAAAACCCCAATTTTTTCCATTTCAGAAATAAATTTTTAGAATTATTTCAGGGGCCTGAAGGCTGTTTTCACTCTGGAAAATACACCACGAATTCCTCTTCATCATGTTTTGCTCTTTGCACTCTGTCCAGCTTCTCTAGGATTTCAGCCAAGTAATTTGATCATAGTGTGCAAAGTCACGGTGTATTTTACATCAGCTGAAAAGTCTAGTCAGATAAAGATTACTGGGGGAGAAGAGGGGAAAAAACCTTCTCTTATCTAGATATTTGTACATATCTTAACAGTAAAATAGCCAAACAATTTGGCTTTTAAAATCCTCTTTTCACAGCCTAGTCTCAATTCAACTCCCTGAGGCTATGCATTCAATGAAAGAAAAAAAAATCACATCATGAGCCTGGAAGGTCGCAAAGGAAAAAAATGCCAACAACAACAACAACAAAAAATACCCCAAACCAACCAAACAAAAAAAAAAGATGGAATGAACAAAGGAATTTGAGGGCATAGCTGTCAAAGATGATATTTTCAAATGATATTTAATATACTAGAGGAAGGGCAAGAATTAGAAAGCAAGATTCCTACGTGATAAAAGGAATATGAGGAATGGCAATGTGAACAGAACAAATAAACTCAACTTTCTTTACAAAGATTTTACAATAATAAAAACACAGGGGAAACATTTTTGCCAGTTTAATGGCTTGTTTAGACAGTCCTAAGAATGGCAAAACAAACTGTCGGCTGACCTCTTACTAAATCTAACTTTCATGAGCTAATTAAAGTTTTGTCTTTTGATATACCACACTGTTATTGTGCTAAAAGTATAGCCATAGATACTCCAATACAACAAAAGAAAAAGATAAAAGGTCTACAGATATAAGAGCTTGCTAGTGGCATTATTGTACTCTGTATACTTTGCTTTATACATTTGTACATTCCAGTAGACAAGAAAAAAAAAAAAAAAACAAATTTCATTTAATCTTTTATTTTCTCTTCCCATAAAAAATAAGTAGAAAAAAAGGGTTTAATACTGCATTTGAAATGCAGTGCTTACTAGGAAAAGATAATTATAAAATATTAACTTAAAAATAAGTACTGGAACTTTTAGAGACAAACATAGGTAAAGGCCCTTGCAATTCCTATGATCACAAAACCAAATTAAACTTTAGGATTACTACCATACTATTACGACACCCTAATGCCATGTTGAGTCCCTAAGACAGCTACATGTTGGCAGTAATATTAAAATGATATCAAATCCTTCTGCATGAGTCATCTATGACTTTTTAATGTGTCAGAATGTTATTTACCAAGACTATAGCAATAACGTGTTAATTGTCAATTGTACCTACCATCACAAAAATAAAATATGAAATCTCAAATATTAATTCTGGGCTGCACTAATTAAAATAAACAATTATTTTTAAATATGCTCTTGTTTCCACTGTGCTTAGTCTCAAGGAAATTTGTAAGCAGACCCAAGACTCTCCTCAGCAGTGTATACTGAGCCAAGTACTGTGCTGGAATGAGAACATCCCATTTCAAAACAGGATTCCATCTGGTGTAGAGAAACTGCTGTCTCTGTTGTCACAAGGCATTACAGATCTGTTGCCTTAAAATACAAAGGTTGACATTTTAAAACTTGGTCAAATGTAAGCTCTATATTAAAAAAATATAAGATATAATTTGGAGGGGGAGGTGGTCCATCAATTTCTGATGCTTGTAAGATTAGTTTGCAGCAATTAGGAAGCAAAACAGGCATGTATTACATATGTTCTTTTCAATGAAATTAGCACCATAATGTTCTTTAGCCTATACCTTAACTTTTTTTAAACTTGTCTTCTTTTCTTAGTTAGTAAAAAAATGTTAAGGTAAGCTCTAATTTGAA
This sequence comes from Melospiza georgiana, assembly GCF_028018845.1. NCBI lineage: Eukaryota > Metazoa > Chordata > Aves > Passeriformes > Passerellidae > Melospiza > Melospiza georgiana. The sequence goes on from NC_080435.1 coordinate 32,978,770, forward strand.
TTTTTTAATTTAAAATTAGTGTTTCAATTTCCAGTGTTCTCCATCAAAAGAAAAAAACAGTGAAAGAAAATACACTATGAATGCAATCATGGGTTTGGACAAGCAAGGAACACACAAGATTGCTGAAGTGGAATATAACAGCATTGAGGAAGAAGGTGCTTTTTTAACAAGAGGGTCTCTATAACAACTGCTGGAAAATAAGACTTTATTTAATTCATGTGTTACATACTCCTGGGTAGCCTTGAGGATTTGTATATCCACATAGCTCTGCTTTCTGGCAAAGACAATATTTTTTTTTTTTTACAGAACCCTTTTGCTGGCTTCTAAATTGGAAAGAATACCACAACAAAGAAGTGTTTCATTTCCTTTTAGATACTCAGCAGCAACGCTTATTGTAAGCAACCTGGTCTGAACTGGTGTTGACCCTACCTGGAGCAAAAGACTGAACTAGATGGCTGCCCAAGGTCCTTCTCAATCAGCATAATTCTACTAGTCTAAGGGATGGAGTGCTGTCAACAGACAGATATCCAGCACCCTATTTTTAAGAATCTGTACACAGCTGGAATGAAGACATTAGACATTAGAAATTTCCCTGCATTCATGCCATGTTAAGTTACATGCGAATGAAAAGGTTTCTTCATTAAGATAATGAACCAGGAAAATGTTTACAAGTACCTATATGCAGAAATTAAGATAAAATCACCTGCATATATATATATATATATATATATTTTTTTTTTTTTTAGTCTATCTATTACATCTATGGTCCTTTTTCCCCTCAGTCTGTGTGCAAGCAGCACTTTGCTTTAAGAGCCGTTTTCTTCTTACAGTCCAAGTCAATCTCTGGGGTTTATTCCCTTCCCAAACATTACCTTTCTTTCTTCAGAAAAAGTTACCACTGCTTGCTCCCCTCACCTGGAAACACTAATGTCTCCACTCATGGGACAGTGTAGGTCTTACGTGCCCAGACAATAAATAACAATTATTTTCTTGGCACCAAATTCATACCCTATCATGAGGTAAAAAAATTATTTTCGCACAAATGAGACATGATGATGAGACACTGAGCTTTGATTTAATATAAAAATGTACATTAACAACCATATTATGTATAAATACAGTAGGCATGCATAATCAATTACTACTGTACTTCAGCTTAGTCATTTTGGGCACTGCACTTAATTTCACTAGTGTGCCTTTGAAGCACACCTCAACTAAAAGAGTAAGAAAATCAGGCATGTTTACTCAACATAACATAAATAATTTTATGAATGTGCATACATAACCACTAAATTTACATACTCATTTAAATTTATTCATGTAAATTTACTCATGTAAATTTACATATACATTTATAGGCATAGATTAAAATATTGGAAAACAGTGGGCCAGCTGGTGTCCAGTTAGGCAGTGAGTACATCAGAGGAATTTTAACTCAGTATTTAACCAGCAACTGTGGCACTCCTGTGATACTCACCGTTCTTACCAATGATTTTCCAATAATGGCAAAAAATTACATCTGTAATAAATGCTCCAGCATAACATCATATGTACAATCTATAGTGCATAGCCTTTACACTGAATAAAAAATGAAAAACTATGTTGTAAGTAAATCTAAGCAATCTAATAAAATTTCCTGATAGTTTTTCAATTATTGTAATTGGTCAAAATAAAAATTCGTGAAATACCATATACAGTCACACTAATAAACATTGATATTTTTAAGATGTTAAAAAGAAGTATTTGACTTATTATACTAACAAAAGTCTAGCATTTGTCAAGACTCTTACTGTTATATTTTATCTAGCTATAACTAGTTTTAAAGACTCTTTTTCACTTTGGGATTTCTTTTTTCTTAATGATCATATAGCATTCAGAATTATGTGGAAAATTTAGTGCTTTTTTAGTTAATAAGAAACTCCATTGTAACAGCTATGGCAACTATTTATAAGTAAAATCATGAAAGAACATAAAAACTTTTAATCATCTTTGATTGTAAAACTTTTCACATTCTGGGGAAAAAAAAAAGTTATTAATTTTGCCTACCTCCATAATCATTCTTCATTTTCTCTCCCTTGTAATGTTTTACCAGCTGGAAATAATGAAAAAGCTAATAACATGCAATTAGCAGCTCACTAAAGAGCATAATTTGAAAACATATGGTTTAGAAATCACTGCCATATTTGCCTTACATTTAGGAAAAATTTGATTGAGTTCAGTTCTTATCAGCACACTGCATAAAGAATAGCAACTGAAATGAATTAAATTGAATTCAATTATGACAGATAGAGCTGGAACATGTAACACTCTAATGAGATTCCATCCAACTAAAACAATTCTATAATTATTAAAGTATTCACATTAAACTACCATGTCTTGCACTGTATTTGGGTTTAATCTACTTTTTAAAACTGGCTACAGTTTAGTTTATTCTAAAGTTTGTCAATCACCCTTATTTTTCCTCCATGAAACCTTTGTTATTCTTGACACATTTGACTTTAAATGCACAATCTCTAGCATTAACTTCATTTTAAAAATTACAAGTAATTTTACCATTGTTCAAACAATTCAGATTTAGTGTTTGAGTGCTCCACATTCAGAACAAATCTGCATTGTTTTTATTTACCTTTGTTGCTCTAAAACAAAAGGCTGTGGATGCTGTGTCTGATTTTTCTCTGTCTAATATTACTACTCCTTCATCCTCGTTCAGAGCCAAGTATTTTCCCGTTGTAATGTGTCGAAGACGAAAAGGCTGCCCCCATCTGATGTTACTTCCACTCCAGCTAAACATAAGAGACATCAAAAAATAGCTGAAGTAAGTAGAACTAGATTTTTTTCTTTAGGTTTTAAAGGATGTTCAGAAAATAGAGTATGATATATATATATATATATGTGTGTGTGTATATATATATATATATATATATATATTCATTTTTTGGTTCTGATTGCAATACTTGCATTAAATCAGATGCAAAACTGTTAATGCATTTGCAAAGGAAACCCTGGAAAGGAGTATGGCTTCCATCTTTTTGTTTCTACCCCCTCTCTCCATCTTATCAGGGTGTTACATATGGTCTGCATAAAAAAATCCTATGTGTGTAAATCAACTACTGTCTTTTAGTTGACTGACTAAACAAATTAAACCTAAGTGGAGACTTGACATGCTACATCTGTGTTAGCTATGAGGGCATTTCACTTACAAACACACTAAGGGTAAAACACATAGTTCAGATGGCCATCAAAGGCCACACATACTCTTATGAGATATACTGAAATTTCACTTGCAGGGAAATAACAGACATATAATCACATAGGAAGGAGATAATCTTTAACAAACCCCCAAAAGACAAGAAATACAGAAGGGGTAGGTATTATTGCTCTTATTTCCACTCATGCTTATAAAACTCCCAGTAAAACTAGGAATGCATTTTATTTTGCTTTTGGAAAGAAATGATGCTTTAAGTACACATATCTCATACGTAGTGCTGCTTTTGATATGGGAAACAGAAAAAAATCTATTCTATCACAGTACAATGCTTTTTATTATTGACAAAGAGCCTACTAACACATATCATAAAGTGTGGCAAATATATATTCTGTATTAAGGGTCTGTAACAATCAAATTTCTATTAATATAACAAAAGTTGCTAACCAAAATATAACAAAAAGTTGCTAACCTTATTCGAAGGGGTTCAACTCTCCACAATGATCTTGCTCGAATGCCAGCTCCTCCAGTTTCATAAAATACTTTCCTACAGAAAAGATTCAGAAGGCCATCTTATGTTTATTTGTGCTTATATAGTATTTACAGCTTCTCTGGAAACTGTACATGACTCACTACTTTTCCCCCAGTAAATAAATGTCATTGAATGCACAGAAGATTCCTACTCCTCGGTGAAACTATGATAAATAAACCAAATGTCCCAGGTAAATTAGCTTGTTTCCACTAAGGTAGTCTCTCTCAGGAGCTGATAAAATGCCTAGCCTTGAAAGTGGCTGGGAAACTATTCCTGCCATTTAATCAGCCATAAAAATATGTAATTCCTACAGTTCTCAATATATTAATCTACAATACTAATGGTTTTAAATACATACCATATTTTAAAATAAAGAGATACATTTTCAGATGAAAACAATGAGAACACAACATCAGTGACTTCATTCCAAAAATTATTTCTATGTTTCTTATTAAAGGACCAGAAATTGTGGTGATAACAAAAATTCTGTATTGTAATCCTCACAAAATTGATAATGCATTCAGAGAAATAAAAACAGGAAGTGAGAGGCTTAAGCCTTTACTATAATTTAGTTTTCTTGAACTATAGCTGAGGATTGGTAATGTGTTCTAGTTCAGGAAATAATATTCCACTCAATAATCAAGTACAAGCAAAGAAAAACTATGGTGGATTAGCCCTGTTAACAGGAAGTTTTTAATGTTTTTAATAAACATTCATGTCTTGTCACCAAATCACCAGAATCTGTATATACTTTCTCATTTATAATGACTATAGAAATATAATGGAAAATAGGAAAGGTCTGAATGTCTACCAAAAGCTTTCTTACATATTATTCCTCTGAGAAGGACTAATCCACCCTAGCATGCACAGAAACTGTACCTTCTATGGTAGTTAAGTGTCTGAAAAAACGCGCAGCAAGGGAATTTAAAATCTGCCTTCCTGCTCTGGCAAACTTGACTGAATACAGCAAATGCAGGCATAAAGATGTCACAATCCAGCTGTTAAATAGCTGAATTAAAGTTTGAAATGCAGATTTTCAAATTGTCAAATTATTTTCCTATTTTTGACAGCTAGTAGGCAAAAATTTTTTAAAAAGCTGTTTAGTATTGTTCTTATGCAACAATAGACCTGAAAATCAACTTTTGAAACAAAAGTTTTGTTTTTCATATCTGAGCAAGTATTTCTACATATTTTCTTCTACTGAGAACATTTAAGGGTCTCTTTCCTGAGCAAAACAAATTAAATCCTGGACAAATCATGAAGCATAATGGAGCATTGGCTAATCATTTGCACCCAACAGCTTTATAAGATGATGGACTTGTATTTTCACCTCTACTTTATTTAGGAGTCATATTTAAGGGCACAGATGTGATATCAAATATTTCAAAAATGTTAGTTCACCAGAAGAATAAGAATAAATATTCCTCATAGTAAAGGTAGTAAAATTCCCTACACATCTTATCTTGCATGAAAATCTATTGGTACTCTAGAATAAAAACAAACAAAAAAATCGCTACCTTTCAACAAACTCATCTTAATTTCCAGTCTCTATGAATTTGATCTTTCAAGGTCATTTCCAACCTGGGCTGTTACATGATTCTCGGAATATACTGAATGCATAATAAATATCTAGAGCTCTCCATTTTTATTCTATGTCTCTAGTCCCACTGACCTTACTGATTTTACTTTTGGCAGACTCTAAATCCTAGCTAAGCTCAAAACTATGTATTAATTTCCACTCTCTCTGACCTCCTTCACATCTCCTTGCCCCAACACAACCATTCTGTCTCTAAAGGACTGTCATGGTGTAGTTCAGTATCACAGAGACAGCTCAGTTCACCTGATATAGTCATAGTCTCTCTTCATCTCTTACACTTTAGATTTCTATACTTTTAAAAAATTCATCTCTTTTTCCAGCTTTCTCTATGTGCAATGCTGGACTAGAATTAGTGACCTGCTCTTTGGGTAACAGAGCTGCATGTAAAAAAAATTGCTGCCTTTTCCCAACAACATTTTTTTCATCTAATTGATTCCATGTACCCATCTGTTTTTTTCTTGCCAAGCTAACCTTTGTGACGTCCAATATGTCCACCCCAAGTATTTCCATTTAGCCTGCAAAAAAAGACTTTAGGATTCTTGTCAGAGAATAGTCTCTATGTGAATTGTTAAAGAGCCTTATTTACAGAAATGTTCAAAAATAAGATTTTTGTTTTATGAAGAGAAATCTTTACTCTCATCTAACTTAACTTATTTAACATTCCTAATTAAATGTATAGAACTGATTAGGTAAAGAGATGGAAACAAACACAACCATTTTCTACATCTCTCTCTGCTATTCTTATTACTATTTGGGGGCTTTTTGTATTTTCATTTTGTTTTGATAATGTAAACATAACTCCTACAACTATGACACAATAAAAACTTGGCCATATATCTATTACACAGCTCATAAAGCCAAAAGACAGGACAACTTCAAGTCACCTATCACTATCACACTTGTGAAAATGTTCAATACAGCATTCACAATTTTTCCAATTTTGGGATTACAAATATATAGATTTCATTCATACAAATATATATTTTAATTTTACCCTTTTATTTACTTAGCATAAAAAACATGGAAGAAAATCTTAAAGCAGTATCAATACACATCAACCCTACACAAAGAATCACATCACACTGGGGAATAGGTTGTTACAATTAGTTTTAATATTAGCTATATCTGACTTCCAAATAAGCAAGAGAAGTAGCAGAGAGCAGCATTTCTGAACACACTGAAACATCTCAGCATCTATTTTAACCTTTTTAAAACAGGTCCTTTATAAAATAAGTCTAAATGCAACATAACATATCTGCCACTGTTTTTATACTAGGTTTACATTTTCATACACAGTCAAAATATTTTTCTTTTTCTTTACACATATGAAGAAAACAGCCACAAAAAATTCACACAGTGAATTTTTCTGGTTTTAAGTTTGGGTTCTCTTTAGGACTTGGAGACATTTTTACTCCTCAGAAATGTAAACATGGCAAATTTAGAGCTGACAAGTTTACCTGACATAATTCAATGTTACTTGTGATATCATATTACCTAAAGCATAACTTATTTGCCACAATAGGTAGAAAGATCTTATTTCTTTAAGATGATTTTAAAGCTAGCAGGTTTGCGCAGCAAAATTATTAGTTTGCTTTGCTTCTGATTAACGAAAAATTTTTAAATACAGAAAAATTCAAATAATAAATCAACATAATAGATGACATCCGTAAATAGAAGTTCAATAAAAAATTAGTTTAGTCTAGCTAGTATGATGTAGTTTTTTAGTATGTTAATCAAAAAAGAGAAAGCTTAAAATTTGCAAAAAAAGGTGCAAATTATATATAAAATATGAAAGTTATTGCAGAGGCCAAACTTACAGAGATTTTTCATGGACTTTTTTTTCACATTACCATCTTCCTGCTAACACTTTCTTACCTCTACTTGTAGCAGTATGAACTAGAGACAAGCAATATACCAGGATGAAATATCAGTGAGAATCAACTACTTAAATTTCAACAATGAAAGAACTCATGACAGATTTTCAGCTTAGTAGGTCTCAATTTCTTGTACAATGTCACTGCCTAATTACAGACTGCTGTAAAGAGTGTTAGATCTACCTAACCTGAAATTCAACTGACATCCTGTTTCTTTTCTGAAAGAAGGAAATATTTAAAAAATGCACCATCACTTACTTGTGCTGTGAATCATTCTGGTCTGTAGATGGAATCGTCAAGCACTCATCATGGCCATGGAAAAAACGTACTACATGCCCACCAAGAAGATATCCTGAAAAAAAAGCTCATTTACAAGCTAAAACATTGACTATGAATGAATTAACACCCCCATAAAAGTTTAAAAAATTCAAGACCCAGATAAGATCTATTTTCCAAATTTTCACTCAACTCTAAATCTAAACAAGAAAAAAATTAACGTGTTAACATACTACTTTTAGTATCTTAAAAAAAATTATTCTTCTGAAAATTAAAACAAAACAAAACAAAAACTTTTAACATTTAAAACTCAAATTTGGATTCTGAGACAGAAAAGGAAGTTAAAACCTTCTTTAAAACAATAAAAACAATTATGAAAATTGAATGCTTTAGGTAACAGCCAAATAGATAATACGATACTTTCCTCCTCCTTAAACAGTTTAAATTATTTCAATACAAAACAGTTTCATATTGTCATTGTTTTTTTCTGAAATTTATGATTTTTGTCAAAATCAAAGGTGCACAGCTGCAGCAGGAAACAGAGGACAGAAAAACACTTTGCAGATCTGAAGATTAAGTTTAATGGAAGCTAACTTTCCAACCCATTTAACACAAAGAGTACAGGTCAAAACCAGGCACTCTGCCTCACATTAAAAATGAAAAGACAAGGTGTAGGAGGATGACTCATCAGATCGCAGTCCAAACCATTCTGACCTTGTAAGTAAAGGTACTGCCTTTTAAAGGAGCACACACTAAGGAGAAAGAGTAGAGGGGAGCTTTCATACTGTGCAGCTGATTCAACATAAATTTGATTTTGTAAATGAGGAAAACTGTAACTAACAATTACCATCTTGCCAATTAATATAAAAGTCAAAGCAAAGAAATAATGGGGGAAATGTACTTTCCTGTTATTTATGTTTTCTTGATGGCTTTACAAATATCACAGAAGCAGCATTGTCTATTTCCTAATCCAGCTTTAGACTCAGGAAATCCCACTCTCTCTCTCTTCATTCCTCTTGAGCTAGTCTGCTATGTCTTTTGACATATAACCATCTCTCACATAAACCATTCTGAGAATGTATATAAAACCAAAGCCTAAGTAGTTGAGAAAAAAAATTGATTGACACACAAAAATCTACTTCTCTTCTTATTCACCCAAACTTTTTTTAAAATTACAGTATTTTGGATTATGCAAATAATTTTGGGCCACTCAGTATAAGAGTGCCAAATACAGCAAAAGGCCACTAAGATGATTAAGAGCTGGTGCGTATCACAGGGAAGGGAAGGGAAGGGAAGGGAAGGGAAGGGAAGGGAAGGGAAGGGAAGGGAAGGGAAGGGAAGGGAAGGGAAGGGAAGGGAAGGGAAGGCAAGGGAAGGGAAGGCAAGGCAAGGCAAGGCAAGGCAAGGCAAGGCAAGGCAAGGCAAGGCAAGGCAAGGCAAGGCAAGGCAAGGCAAGGCAAGGCAAGGCAAGGCAAGGCAAGGCAAGGCAAGGCAAGGCAAGGCAAGGCAAGGCAAGGCAAGGCAAGGCAAGGCAAGGCAAGGCAAGGCAAGGCAAGGCAAGGCAAGGCAAGGCAAGGCAAGGCAAGGCAAGGCAAGGCAAGGCAAGGCAAGGCAAGGCAAGGCAAGGCAAGGCAAGGCAAGGCAAGGCAAGGCAAGGCAAGGCAAGGCAAGGCAAGGCAAGGCAAGGCAAGGCAAGGCAAGGCAAGGCAAGGCAAGGCAAGGCAAGGCAAGGCAAGGCAAGGCAAGGCAAGGCAAGGCAAGGCAAGGCAAGGCAAGGCAAGGCAAGGCAAGGCAAGGCAAGGCAAGGCAAGGCAAGGCAAGGCAAGGCAAGGCAAGGCAAGGCAAGGCAAGGCAAGGCAAGGCAAGGCAAGGCAAGGCAAGGCAAGGCAAGGCAAGGCAAGGCAAGGCAAGGCAAGGCAAGGCAAGGCAAGGCAAGGCAAGGCAAGGCAAGGCAAGGCAAGGCAAGGCAAGGCAAGGCAAGGCAAGGCAAGGCAAGGCAAGGCAAGGCAAGGCAAGGCAAGGCAAGGCAAGGCAAGGCAAGGCAAGGCAAGGCAAGGCAAGGCAAGGCAAGGCAAGGCAAGGCAAGGCAAGGCAAGGCAAGGCAAGGCAAGGCAAGGCAAGGCAAGGCAAGGCAAGGCAAGGCAAGGCAAGGCAAGGCAAGGCAAGGCAAGGCAAGGCAAGGCAAGGCAAGGCAAGGCAAGGCAAGGCAAGGCAAGGCAAGGCAAGGCAAGGCAAGGCAAGGCAAGGCAAGGCAAGGCAAGGCAAGGCAAGGCAAGGCAAGGCAAGGCAAGGCAAGGCAAGGCAAGGCAAGGCAAGGCAAGGCAAGGCAAGGCAAGGCAAGGCAAGGCAAGGCAAGGCAAGGCAAGGCAAGGCAAGGCAAGGCAAGGCAAGGCAAGGCAAGGCAAGGCAAGGCAAGGCAAGGCAAGGCAAGGCAAGGCAAGGCAAGGCAAGGCAAGGCAAGGCAAGGCAAGGCAAGGCAAGGCAAGGCAAGGCAAGGCAAGGCAAGGCAAGGCAAGGCAAGGCAAGGCAAGGCAAGGCAAGGCAAGGCAAGGCAAGGCAAGGCAAGGCAAGGCAAGGCAAGGCAAGGCAAGGCAAGGCAAGGCAAGGCAAGGCAAGGCAAGGCAAGGCAAGGCAAGGCAAGGCAAGGCAAGGCAAGGCAAGGCAAGGCAAGGCAAGGCAAGGCAAGGCAAGGCAAGGCAAGGCAAGGCAAGGCAAGGCAAGGCAAGGCAAGGCAAGGCAAGGCAAGGCAAGGCAAGGCAAGGCAAGGCAAGGCAAGGCAAGGCAAGGCAAGGCAAGGCAAGGCAAGGCAAGGCAAGGCAAGGCAAGGCAAGGCAAGGCAAGGCAAGGCAAGGCAAGGCAAGGCAAGGCAAGGCAAGGCAAGGCAAGGCAAGGCAAGGCAAGGCAAGGCAAGGCAAGGCAAGGCAAGGCAAGGCAAGGCAAGGCAAGGCAAGGCAAGGCAAGGCAAGGCAAGGCAAGGCAAGGCAAGGCAAGGCAAGGCAAGGCAAGGCAAGGCAAGGCAAGGCAAGGCAAGGCAAGGCAAGGCAAGGCAAGGCAAGGCAAGGCAAGGCAAGGCAAGGCAAGGCAAGGCAAGGCAAGGCAAGGCAAGGCAAGGCAAGGCAAGGCAAGGCAAGGCAAGGCAAGGCAAGGCAAGGCAAGGCAAGGCAAGGCAAGGCAAGGCAAGGCAAGGCAAGGCAAGGCAAGGCAAGGCAAGGCAAGGCAAGGCAAGGCAAGGCAAGGCAAGGCAAGGCAAGGCAAGGCAAGGCAAGGCAAGGCAAGGCAAGGCAAGGCAAGGCAAGGCAAGGCAAGGCAAGGCAAGGCAAGGCAAGGCAAGGCAAGGCAAGGCAAGGCAAGGCAAGGCAAGGCAAGGCAAGGCAAGGCAAGGCAAGGCAAGGCAAGGCAAGGCAAGGCAAGGCAAGGCAAGGCAAGGCAAGGCAAGGCAAGGCAAGGCAAGGCAAGGGAAGGGAAGGGAAGGGAAGGGAAGGGAAGGGAAGGGAAGGGAAGGGAAGGGAAGGGAAGGGAAGGGAAGGGAAGGGAAGGGAAGGGAAGGGAAGGGAAGGGAAGGGAAGGGAAGGCAAGGCTCTGGAGGGATCTTATCAATGTAGACTATGAGATCAAAGTCTCTCCTGCTGTGCCCAGAGAATGGAACCAGAGGCAATGGGCCCACAGTGAAACATTGTAGGGTCTGAACATCGGGAAACACTTTTTCATTAGGAATGTGCCTGATCACTGGCACAGGTTGCCCAGGCATGTTGTGAAGTATCCACCCCTGAAGAGAGTCCAAACCTGTCTAAATATATTCCTAGGCAACATGTTCTAGTGGATCAACCGGACAGTGGCTTGGACCAGATCCTTTCCAACCTCAATTACTCTAATTCTGTAAGCTCCTAGAAAGTTTAGCTGCCAAATCTCTTCAGGTACAGAAATCTAAAATATACCTCTGGTCTTCCATGATCTCTCTGTGTAGCTCATATTTTTCATATGTTACAAGTTTTAAACTTTGCTGTAGGATGGCTTTTCTCTTTGCTTCTTTTTGTTTTACCTGTAAAGGCCGAAAAAACTCAGACTTTTTGAGGGCTGATCCCTGTTCTATTTCTGACCCACAAGGATAGGCCTCCAGACAGCCATTTTTAAATATCAAACTCCAGCATGCCAAAGCAATCAGAAAGTATTACAAGCAAAATCCATATCCCATATGATTTTAAAATTAAAACCTAACACTCTGAGACAGGTTTCTTATGGGCCAGTGCACAGAAATACTGTGATATGCTGATTTAAACCACTTGGGGTTAGAAAAAAACAACCATAGATAAAAAAAAAATGACTACTAAATTAAGTCTAGCACCAGGGTAAGTCATCATCTATCAAGACTTACTGTAGCTGATCCAAGGGAAGTGGGATATTTCTCTCAGTTCCCTTAAAGCTCCGTTAATGTCCTATGTTATTGTATACTAGTATATCATAAATGCTAAGTTTTACAGATAAGTGACGCAAAATGATCCTAACTTCAAGACATTGTTTGTGGATGTTGAGTGCTGAAACTTGCAATAGAGAATGGCAAAGGTGAAGCACAGTGTTTGCTACAACAGTGTTAATGACAAACTATGGCACTGAAATAAGGAGAGATACTGAGTGAACCAGACTTTCCAGTAGAGAACAAGACATTTCTCAGAATAAGGTGACCATGACAAACATGGTCAATGACTCAAACATGACCATGAAGTGCCATATAATTTCCCAAAAGAAATCCTGACCCTGTGGTGTAGGATTTAGGCTGAATAAGATAATACAGTAAGGATGCATGTCTGTATGTCGGGATGTTAGGGAAATGTCTGTAAAAAGCAGAACTAAGAGACTGAAATAGGAACTTTGAGAAAACTGCTTTTCATTTTGCCTGTACCTTCCTCTCTCTTCTGTTTTGTCTGTAGTGGGAGAACAGTATTTAGGAAAATTGTATGCAAAAACCTAAGTTTTCTGGCTTTAGGTATTCTGCAGCTTCTACTCCCCCAAATTAAACTAAGCCTTCATTGATCATGCAGCTTTTAAAGGTTTGTTACTCTAAACTTACAGCACTCATTTAGCTTTTCTTTATTTTCTTTAAACTGTTTGGTTGACATTCTGAGGGGAATTTGTTTTTTTAACTTTCCTCTTTATCAAAAGCATACAAATTAGTCTAATTTATATACATGTCTAAATAAAATGGCAAACCTTCTGTAATACTGCTTCCTGAACATATAGGATGTACATTCCATAGTGTCTGCATAAAGGAGGCATCCACCTGAATATTTCCATTTGACACGGAGAGATGCTGAAAAAAGACAATGGTAACAGGAAACAATGAAAATTATGCACTTAGAATTTTTAGTATGTTAATTTATAAACAGAAGAGAATGTATCATAAATGAAATATACAAATTTCTTCTAAAATTAGTATTATTCTAAAATTTGGGGAAAAAGCATGGAAGCAGTCTTGCTTCACACACACACAGCCCCCTTTCAGTGTGGAAAAATAAAAATGCATTACAATGAGACATTACTCCATAGATTAGACAAAAATAATTCATAAGAATTCCAACCAATCTCCTGATATCCCCACAGAACTTTGTATTTTCCCACCATTTGACCACTATCTAAAGAAACAAACTCACCAGGTATCTCTCAGAGGACACGCTGACCAGGATAAGGTCATCACCTATTCGAACTTTTTCTCCTTCTGACCTTTGCTTAGAAGCAGGGTGTATTGTCCACCAGCATGCCTCACCTAAATGACAGAGGCACTAATCAAGGTTCTCCAAAACAGACAACTCCCAAGAAATCTAAGTATTTCTTTATACATCACTGAAGTATAATTATAAAAATTGCCTTATAAGACATTCACCTTATAAAACGACATTGTTTCTATTTTCAATCATTTTTAGTGTTTTCTTTTTGCTTGAAACTTTTTGTCATATAATCTTTGCCATATATGATATTTCCCTTTTCAAGTACTTCTAAAGGGATTCTTTACAAAACACTACTCAGAACTGCTCTCCCTTGGAGACTCTCCTTGCCAGGAAATTGCTGACACCTACCTTGGTCTTATTTATCACTTTTTGTCACTTCTTTTGTTTAATTGTCATATTTAATTCCTAACCTTCTGTATCACATAGCATAACAAACCTAGAAGCAGTTCCACTAGCCCTACAGACCATAGAATTACAAAATAGCCAAGCCTAAGGGTGACAACCATAGAACATTTCCTACACATGAAATATAAAGTTCCGGGTTACACACACACACACACACACACACACACACAGAGAACCACACACACAGACATTCTGAGAAGATTACCTAGTTCATTTCACAATGTCACACTCTTCAGAGTGTGAAGATAAGTCCTTGAAGAAAACAAGTTGAATAAAACTTTCTAACCAGACAATGCAAAGTGGGGGGGGGGGGAGGGGGGGAGGGGGGAAGGGCAATTTGGTAGAATCAAAGTAGAAAAATTTGTTTGATTGATTAGGATATTTCATGTAAAACCTCCTTAAAACAAAATCTGAAGGTTATGAAACTAATTATAGTGAAGACAATAAAGAGAAGTTACGACCAAACAGATGTAAAATGCAAAATCTTCAAAGGGAATAATTTTTTATAACCAGTGGCTTTTCCCTCTGCTACATGAAGAATACTTCCTGCAGCACAAACTGATTCATTAGCACAGTTTCATAGGTGAGGGAGTAGAGCAAGGGAAAATGATATTATAGTACTCAGTTTATGAGCTTTCCAGGCAAGCAGTTGTTTCCAGACAGGCCCTCTGTGCAGAAACACAATTAAGCTTTTTTGAATCTTACCTATGTGTATATGGGTTTTCTTGTGTATGTACAGTTAAGCAAATATCAATTAAACAACTACATATACTTGTTTAAAAACCTTATAGAAACAGATATATGTACAATAATTCTAAAAAAAAAAGCTATAAAATTTTAAAAACAGATTTCACTGAAGCTATTTTAGTAGCGATTAAACACACATATTCCTTTTATCTCGTACATTCCTTTTCTCAATATTCCTAAAGAAAATGTTCTCCATCTAAGGCAACAGTCAAAGACAGCCAAGTAGCAGGCTGCTACTATCTGTCTAAAGCAACCTTCTGTATGGCTATTAACAACTGAAAGACAAACCTCACTCATTCAAAAGACAAACTTTTGTAGAGAGTCACCTGAACAGGTTCAAAGATTATGATTTACAAAGGTTTTAACACCTACACTCCCAGTGCCTCTCCATCATCAATTAGTCTATTTGATTTTAATTTTCAAAAGAATGAAAAAACAATAGAAAACCCAGATTTATATTAACACAAACAGCATTTCATTATTTGAGCTTTACATGAATGAAGTGTGTATACAGGTACTTAGATTTTCCCTTCAAGACACATGAATGGGCCTGATTATTACAGAGTCACCTGTTACTTTCTGAGGAGTACTCATAACTTTCAGTAACCATGAGCACTACGTACACAGCAGCATTAAAGTCTATTTCTGGCTCTTTGTGGCTAAGTTACCTTTAAATTTATTTAATATAGCTCCAGTGGCAACTCATAATTTTTATGTACTTTCATGGAAGCACAATTTTTTTTCCACTATATTTCCATCAGCAGTAATGGTAATGGCAGTACTGCCAGAAATACACTAATTAGATTTTAAATCTTTATCATAATGTCCTGTTTGTGTTATATCTCCTTCACTTTGTCCCATTATTGGTTTGTCCATATTACAAATGTATTTCTATCCAGCTCTTTTAGCAGTGTGTTCACGACATATTTTCTGGTTTCCTGCACTACAAGTTGCAAATTTCTTTTCTTACCTGGTTACAATGTATATTGTGAATACACCAGTATATGGCTTTTCTGTACTCTAAGTGTCAAAACAAAAAAAACCCTAAACAAAAGCATCAAATTTGTTTTATTCAACAGAAATATTTTACTTTGACCATTATAATGCATTTAATTGCAGCTGTGTTAAGTCAGTTTAATTGCAAGACTCTCTCACATTAATCCTAACAGTCATTTCTTTCAGTCACCTTTTTTCTGATGAACACAGAAAGATCCCATTCATAAGCTTACAGTTGCATTAAACACAATGTCTCTTCTAAAACCAGAAATGGGTAATTCATTCTCCTTCAAAAATAACTTGCCATACCTGCTGCATTTTCTCGTAATCCCACATCAAATGCAAGTTTATCTGTCTGGGATCTTGATGATGTTAAACATGTCAAATACTGCAAAACAGTGACATTATTGTAAACTAAATCCCAACAGTATCCATTAACATACATGCCAAATTAATACATTCACATTACTTCGTCTTACTATCATATTTAATTTTTTGATGAGTTAAAGATGATGTTGTTATTCAAACAGAAGCTCTTCCTGAACTTTAAACATCAAAATCCTTTTCCACTGCAGCACATTTCCACTTCAGCTGTGCAATTTAGCTTCTACCTCCTGAAGTTTCATACAGCTCATCAGATAGGAACAGGCAAACATCTAATTACAACCCTATCATAATAAGTTTGATTCATGAAAACATTAAAAACATACCAAAAGGTAATAATTATACTTGCAGCTCTGGTATATCAAGGCAACTACAATTTTCAAGGTTCATAAACATAAGCAACATAGAAGATTAATGTAGCATTTCAAGATTAATGTAGTGTTTTCTAGTACAGGAAAAAAGAGGGAAAGTGTTTTCCTGACTTCTCATTTCTTCTGCCTTGTATTAGGTGTATTTACATGGGTCCTTGTAGGTCAAAGATACAAGGCAGCTGAAATCTACAAGGCAGTTGTAGAATATAGTATGATGAAATTTATACAAGGCAGCCTGAAGACAGCATCTTCGTGGACATAATCCATGGAAAATATGGGATGTCAAATGGAATATCTTATCTTATAAAATATGATGGGGGAGAAAATAACATATATCAGAACAAATTAATTTGCTGTAGAAGTTCTTGCTAATGGAAGTTAAAGATTCCTTAAAGACGCAGAAATGATAGATTTTAGGAGCTTTTCAACTACAATTCTGAGTTAAATCAAGAATATGAATTTAAACAATTCTATTGTGTTGAGACACCACAAGTTATTAACTTCTTTCTCATCTAGCACAGAAGATAGCTTGGAAAGAGCATTATTCCAAATTTTTAGTTTTTTTATTTTGGTGAAAAGACATTTCTCATTCATGCTACTCGTTCTGTGCAGGTGGTGCTCCTTCACTTACCATTTCGCTGAAGGAATGTCGAAGCAGTATGGCGTGGCCATATAGCAGGGTCCGGTGGCCACCCCCTTGGGCTGCCTGCAGAACAGGATGGAGAAGGTCAGAACACCACTGCTCTGAGTGCACCATGATCAGAACTACACAACAACATGAAGAGCTGTGGCAGTTCAAGGAAGGAGTGCAAATATTCCAACAAATTATGAAATGAACACACTGGGGAAAAAATAATAATAATGAAGTCGATACAACAATAGCCAAATATCTGCCAAAGGAAAAAATATTGTTTTTTGACAAAGAACTTTTATTGTTACCTGATTTTTATTATGATTTGGTAAAACACAGAATTTCCAAAAACATATTTTAAGTTAAATAAGATACCACTTACCTTTCTTATAAACTTCATGCAGGCATTAAAAAAAATAACAACATAAATACATATATATATACAGAAACTGAAATCTGAAAGAGAAAATAACATGCTTACTGCCTAGAATAGTTTAAGCATATACTGAGAATATCTACTTGCTAATATTAATCTTTAACATAATTCAGATTCATTAAAGCAAGTGCATCCACAGTTTCAACCAAGTACCGTTATTAATTTTGAATATGTAAAACTATGACAAGACAGGGAGAAGCAAAACTGGATTTTTCCATTTGCTTCCTTTAGAGCAAATTTCTTTTATGTTCCTTTTGGATGGCATTTAAGGCCAGTTCTCATCCTTGGATTCATTTGAAAGAGACAAAGATAATTAAAGAATATTCCAAGAGCTCAAATAATGGTTATACATGTGTAGGCAAATGGTTTTACATGCTGTGAACAATACATAAGTTAAACTACTGCCAAGCTTATTCAAAACATGCCATTCATAAAAACTTCTTTTAATCCTGCAGAAGCTTGTCACTGTTTGGTGAAGAAAACTGGAAAAGCATGCAGCAATGACTATAACACCTCTTTTATACATTAAAACTTTTTTTTTAATTAAAAAGGAAATAGTTCGCAAAAAAAGTCAATTGTAATTACAAACAGTTTGTCAAAAGAAAATTACATGTATTCAGTTTGCAACAAGTACATGAATACTGAGAACAAGCAATGAAACCCTTCTGCTATTTTATTAGTGAAAGTTTTTAAATTAATCACTTGCAAGTTTGACTTATAAAAATAAAAAACAAAAGAAGAAAACAACACAACCAAACCAACATAACAAAGCCTCCAAATTGAATAATCTACAGTCTTTCTCTAGAAAAATCTGAAACTAGCAGCAGAACTCTGGTTCAAACTAAATTTAGTATGAAAAGCAAATAATTTTTTATTTCAGCCTTGCTTTTAGTATGAACTGCTGTGTTCCTATTACAGTTTCCTCAATGGGTTGTACCTAAATTTAAAATAAATGAAGGACAAGATAGTTTCAAAATAAATGCAGTACAACAGATTACATTCTTTTTTATTGCCTTCTGTTCCTTAAGCAACAGTGATCATTTTAATCAGAGATTATATGTCTTCAACTTCCAATTCCAAATTAAATATTCATATATCATTATTAACCTCAGATTAAATCTTTCAGCTGCAGTTTGGGGTGAATATTTTGAAATATTAAAAATTATGTCATTTCTTAAAAATTCTAGAAATTTTTAAATTGTTCTTTTGATTTCCTAAGCATATGTTTTTATTTTCATCAAGACTTATTTTATAGAATGCAATGTAATTTCAAAAATAAAGAATACGACTTTTTTATGCAGTGGAAAACAAAAGATCTGCATTAATGAAGTCTGAAAACCATGTATGCAAAGGTTGACAATGCAAGTTCAAAGGTGATATAACTCCATCTTTTGCATCTGTGCAATGATATGTCCCAGTTAAAGATCTGAAGCACAGAATAAGCCATTACGTTGTAAAATAAGTAAAGACATAGTTTTATCATGCTCGGTTTGTAACAGAATGAAAGTTCAATTCAATTTGATTGAGCTGAAATTGGAAAATTAGGGTCAAAACAACCAAATTGATGCTGTTTCTGGATTTGTAGATCACAATTGTCAAAAGAGTTGCACCAGCTCCTCACTGCCAAAGAGAAATTAATGTGATTACACAACTGGAGCAATAATGTCCCAAGAGTACTATGACATCAGGAACCTCTTCTAGAAAATCCTGGACAAGAAAAGAAATGAGGAAAATCTGTACTTAGATTTAATGTTCTTTGAGGTCAATTTACTTACCCCTTCACTAGCATTTTCCCCTGTGCTGGCCAGCATTTCCTGAAGGGCTCTGACAGACAGTGATTGTTCAAGGACGAAATTACAGACACAAAGGTCTGGAGGGACATACTGTAAAAATAAATTAAACAGTGCAAGAACAGATCAGCAGAATAGGTGAAACACAATGAAAAGTGTGTTGGAACGTGTTTATTTTAATTTTTGAATCTATGCTTAATGCCTATTCATCTGCATTTGAGGTAGATGCTACTTTCCTGTATGAAAGCAATATAAATCCATTCTTAATGAATTGACAACACAGCCATTTTACTTTCCTTGAGCTGTATTCCTTACAGTAAAATGAAGCTTCTTCAGGTTCAAATGCAAAAACTTTCTCCCTATATATTATTGTTTTCCTGCCTTTTAGAATGACACCATGGACATTGTATTTGCTCTGTAATGTCACTGACAAAACAGTGTCAGTGTCCAGAGAAGGTATAAGATCTTATACCATGTATGAGGTTGATAGAAGATATTTACAGTAGTAACTAGATGGCTGAGATTCAGAATTTAATGACATAATAATATGAACTCTTTAAGGAAATCCTAATTTCTGAATCAATGTGTCTGCTGTTTATGAAACATGAAACTTCACAACAGATTTTTTTTTTCCAATTTCTTGGCACTGATATGTCCAAAGAGAAAGATATGTTCAAGAGAAAAAGGTCTCAAGGGGAACCAACAATGTACAAAAATATATGGCAGAAAGCACAAAGACATCCAGAGACTACACAGCAGAACCCAGTAAAAGGACAAGAGTAAATTGATACAAAGTGAAATACAAGAAAATGACAAAACACCCCTACTCTTACTGTGAGCATGGTAAACAGTAAAACAGGTTGCCCAGAGAGGCTGTAAAGTCTCCACCCTTGGAGACACTCAAACTCTGGTCTGAGAGTCCTAAGCAATCTGTTCTGTCTGAAGCTATTCTAAGCAGATTTTGCACTTAGTTGACCTTCAGAGACTCTCCCCAACCTTAACAGCTCTGTGTTCTGTGGTTCATGATAAAGATCATGGCTGAGGATGAGCTTTAAAGTGGATATGCACTTTTTTTAAAAATCAGACTGACAAGAGAGAATAAAAGTCCTGATAATGCTGCATTTTAAGGTGATGAAAAGTGAAGAAATATAAACAATTAAGGAAAAAGATGCAGAGAGAACCGAAGAGAAAGAGGAGGTCTTCCTCTGTTTGGTTTATTCCTAACATTATGCTTTAGTAGAGGTTTACAGTTTCATCCCTTCTCTCCTTTCCCCTCTCCGGCTCTGACAATTACCCTTGAGGGATTTGGGCTTTTTTTTTTTCCTTCACATCTCTCTGGCTTCTTTTTTCAATTTTCCATTTTTAATCTTCTAAAATTTTCTTTTACTTAATCATTCTTGTCCCTGTACATTCAACTTCCTGATTGATAATGAAGTCAGGAGTAACACTTAACACCAGTAACTGGCAGGTGACAATGCTTCTAAAATTATCAATCCAGTGTATCAATATATTTGAACCCACAGCAGTAACAGAAATAAGGGAATTCAGTGAAATTAAATATTAATAACAGTCTGGAGACCTAATCTTGAAAATAGGTAGTGTTTCAGTTTCAGGAAGTTTCTTAGTTAAAGAATAGCAGCTTTTCACTCTTATCAGGTGTGCCTCAAAATTTATTTGGAATCTCTGGGAAATTTTTGCAAAAAATTCTATGATGCAGTCAGGAAGAAAAGCATACATAAGGTCCCTCTAGCATCATATTTAAGAAACCATAATTAAATGTGCTTGTGAGTAAGTAGGTTAACATTCACTGATCAGTTACACCAGTTGAGAGTATCAGCTTCTTACTTTAGCTTCTGATGTTGGCTCCAAAAAGCACAGGCGATTCCCAAGTCCCTCAGCTGCCAAGCAAAACTTCCTTTGTTCTTTGTGAATGCTGGCAACACACTGAAGTACTACTTCATCATCCTGTCACAATACAAAGAACAAGAAAAAATTATTTTGATGTTATATGCACACTCTACTGTTAAGAAATCCTGCAACATCTGTTTAAAATTAATGCTATATACTTCTAAATCATATAATGTACATATGCAGAGATTCTTTTGATGTACATCTATGACAGATCTACAAACATGTAAAGATTTCTATAGAGATTTACATTCCAGACTTTATCAAAGTGACGAAGACTGCGCACTGTCTTCAAGGCTTTTGCAACTGTTTTCTTCTTTTGTTTCTTTACCAGTATAAAACAAACTGTAAGCACGCTGTTACTCAGCTAAATATTTTAATGCTTACAGTAAAAAACCTTTACTGCAATTTTGCAAACAACAGTGGTATTTGTTAGCACAGTAAACTATCAACACTATTCCTCAGAATGCAGAATCTTAACTTTTAAGTTTTCCTGTAATATAGAAATCTTTGTGTACAACCAAAGATCCAAGAGGCATTTTTCAGGTGAAAGTTCAGTCATACGAGCTTGATCCTCAAAAGACATATCCCAAGAGTAAGAACATTCTAGAAAAGCGCTTTTACAAATCACTGCATAATACAATGCCAAACACATGAAGTGCCAAACCCTTTTTCCCCTCTTAATATGGACACTAAAGCTGATATAAGCAAGCCAAAAGAGATTAATTTTAGTGTTTGACTGTGTCAAAGCCATATACAGAATTAAAAATAATTTTATTTTCCAAAACTTGTCCACTAACTAAGAAAAAACCTCTGAGAGAGTAGCATGTAGAAACACTTATTTTTGTTACAGGCATGTATGTCACTGTTTGCCAAAAGACACTGCCTGACAAGTTTTTAAGGGGGCAGAAGCTGATAAAACAGGAGTGATATGATATGTCACTGTCCCCTCCAGCTACAAAGTCCTACTGGTGTCACTTATTATTATCAAAGCAGATACACAACAGCCGCCTGCACTGAGTGCTGAGATCTGTTGGACAATTATGTTCTAAAAGCAGCGCTGCTATTTACACTGCCCTTATGCAACTGCACTGCTATGGCACTGCCACGGCTCTGGGCACTTGAAATAAAAGCTGGCAGAAGGAAAGCAATTTTCACCAAAGGAACCAAGTGAGGAAACTAAGGGAAATCAAAAGCATCAATCAAAAGTTTTTCACTTGTGTGATTTCACAGGTGAATGCAAGTTACAGGGCTTTTTTTTAGGTGACCCTTCACTGCCTGCTTACCACTTCTTACTGAAATAGGCAATTATTACATTTCAGATAAATCAGCAGTTATAGACAGTATTTTTCTTACCTAGCTTTGCATGACAATCAGTGGTGGTTTCAACAGTACAGAAAAATAATTCGAAACATATTTGCAAACAATTCTAAAAAATGTAACTGTTAGAATTAATTGATGCTAAAAATTATCTTTCCTCCTGTTGCTTCTGCTTCTATTTCTATGTAAGATAAAAATAATGTTTAAAACATTTTTCATCATCTAGTTCCTGTATCAAGATTTGAAAACACATATTTTAGAGGCAAAAATATTAAAATACTAAAATATGAATTTATGAATACCAAAATTTAGAATAAAATTGAGATTTGCTAGTTAGCACACACTTACCATTACATTAAATTACTTCTATATAAATGAAATTGTATTTATTTTCCCTACTACACTAAAGTATTCATCATTCCACAGAGGTGTACATTAGTAGCCAATATTGTAATTCATAGTTCCCTAAAAAATAAAATTATGTCTTCGGATTTTTTACAGGGGCACATCCTATCTTTTAAAGGACAAGGGGTAACAGCTTCAAACTGAAAGAATGTAGGCTTACAGTAGATACACACAGGCACAGGTTGCCCAGAGAAATTGTGGATGCCCCATCCCTGGATGTGTTGAAAGCTAGGTTGGACGGGGCTCTGATTAATCTGGTCTAATGGAAGGTTTCCCCACCCATGCACTGGGATGGAACTGGATGATCTTGAACATCTCTTCCAATCCAAACTGTTGCATGATTCTATGAACATGCGTAAAACTTACTTAAAATGAGAATTAATCAAATAAATTAACTATTTTATTTTTAAATCCACATGCATAAAATGGCAAGAGTTCCTAATATAATAAAATTAATATTTTCATGTTCTAGAATTCAGAAAAATAAGCACTTAGAATTTACACTGGCATCAGAAAAACTTTATCAATCATTAAGTGCAGTAATCTCAAAATAAAAGCACTGAATGTCTTAAGAAATTTATGCAGCATTCAACACTGATGTTTTATGTTATTCCCCTAAATGGCCAATGTGCCCTTTCCTTTGTGCTACAACACTTAACAAGCTGAGTATTTGCTATGTAGGATAAAAAACTTCAATCGTTTTTTAAAGTGGCAAGAATATTATATGATATTTCAGAATGTTTTGCAGCAAAGCTTTAAAAAGTAGTCATTCATGACTGAGCATAAAGAATTAGCAAAGCCAATACAATCTGCAAATGAGACAATTATTCTCTGTTAAGACGATTCAGTATTAACATATTCTCACTGAAAAAACCATCATTCTGGCTGAGGTCTGTAATTGCTTTTCTGGCCTGAAGATGCTAATAGAAATGAGTTTTATGGAGTTGCTAGGCTATCATGAAAACACAGACCATGTCTCAGCAATACCTTGTTCTCAGTGCCTAGTTTTTGAACCATTAATTCAACAAATTTAAATTATTTTGATTCAGTAAGTGTTTAAAGTGCAATTTTTTTCATCTAGCAGCTCTGACATTTCCATTTTCTACTTCATTTATCTTGGGAGGTGGGGTTTGGGGTTTTTGTGGGGGATTTTTGTGGGGGTTTTGTTGTTTGGTTTGTTTGCTTGTTTGCTTTGGTTGGGTGGTTTTTTGGTTGATTTTTAATAAAACAGGCTTAGAGTTCACACAATCACAGGGAGGAAAGAACATCCATAAACAATGGTCCACTACAGATGGGCATTTGCACAAGAAACTGCTTTTGCTATTCTTCCTCAAAAAGTACCCACATTCTAAGCATCATTTAGTAATAACTGGTTCCCACCAGTGGCATCATCAAGCTAACCATGAGATACATTCTCTATTACCATCATTCCATCTATTCACAAACACAGATGCATAGCAATTCTTAACTTTTTTATTCTGAATGAAGAGGAAGTGGAAGTTCTCCCCTTCAGTTCAGAAATCTTTTATCTGGTTAAGATTCATCTCTCAGCCCTTTAGCAAAAGGACAGTCACAAAGTAACTCCATCCCAAATCAAAGAAGGTTTATGCATTAAAACATGTTAAAATTGCTAAAATATATTCCACATGGTCTGAAATACTGCAGAACTTACCTAGTGTCATGTAGCTAATCCATTCATGTATTCACAGGCATAACTTTTGGAAAAAGGAAAAAGACAGTTTGGGGGATTTGGGGTTCTTTTTGAAAATAGGTAACCACATAATTTTGTGCACTGCAAAAGTAAATTTCTACTTGCTAGAGCTGAAGCTGTATTCCAAATTTGACTATATAGTAATGTCAATATAAACTGAGAAACAAAGGTATTTCTAAAATAGTTACAAATTCAATATATTCTAATTGTAAGAATAAGTTACAAAAAATAGAAATCAACTCTACACAAAAGTATGTCTTTTGTGAATACATTAATTTTTTTTAACAGAAAACTTTTATTCCTAGTCTTCAGCAATACAAAATTAAGCAGTATACTATATAACTTTAAAAATTAATTTTTAAAGGACCACAGTCCAGTAGTTCATTACCAAACACTATTTTGTCTTGATGTTCAGGCTGTTTTCATCCTCAGATTTTATAATATAAAGTGATGGTGAACTTAAACTGAGCTTTCTGTGATAAAATAATAAGACAAAACATAAGAAAAATTGATTTTTATGACTCAATTACTTGACCTGCTGCAGACGAATTCAGTGATCAAGGTGAATTAATTTATTGTTGACATGACCTTGCTACAGCTCTGTTCACTAGTTTTTCAACACTGAATTTGAGAATAAGAAAATTCCAACAATTAGTGAAACTCCTTCTTCATTTGTGCTGTACATATATTCCATAATTTAGAGTATTAGTGATTTATATAGTACACATAAATCTGAATAGGGGCTGTATTCAAAAATAGACACAATTCAAAATATTTTATATTATCAAGCACTGAATCATGAATACGGTAAATATATAGAAGCAAATATTGCTGGAAAATTATACCATACATTTAGTTTATTACCTACTGAGTCAACATATACCTAATCCATATAATATTCAGTGCTGAAAATAAACTGATAAAATAAAATGGACATGGCATTTAAAATTAATCAGTTCTAGATAATCAATTTTGTCATTATATTAGAAGAAGAAAGAGTTTTCTCAAAAAAATTACATATTTGGCCTATAATTTACTCACAGCTATGATAAACATTCAGGTAGGTACTTTCACAGGAATAACTAACTTAAATGCAAAGTGATACAGAATTTTTTAAAAGTACATTCTTCTGTAAAACCATGGAAAACCATTATGATAATACATCCTTTCATTCAAGAAATATTTATTACTTTACAAAAAGCCAACATATATCTATAAAACATGGTAAAACAAGCAGGCAGATGGAGCTGATGCTCTATACAGGCCTGATTAATGAGACACTTGCTGATTATAGATCAGTGCTGCAAAAAAATGAACTAAGTAAAAATCCACAGCGACCTTCACCTTTTCATAGACAACATTCTACTCACATCTCTCCCTCTATCACAAAGCACAGAATGAAAATAAACATTTGAACACTGGCTACAAAATGATTCTTCTATAGGACTGCATTTCTTTAGAGTTTTCTGGAATAATCATGGAAAACAAGTGAAGTTCACCAGAAATTGCAATCTACAGCAATCTACTTTTTTCTTCACAAAATAAGGAACTACATGCAGAGTTAATAATCTTCTATCCAAAGATGGATTTGGTAAATTTGTTTGCGCCCACCAGTTCCTTGTTATTGCTGAGCAGGGCTTGCACAGAGTTAAGGCCTTTTCTGCTTTTTCCAAGGCCACAGGGGCAAGGAATTTGGGGAATTTGGGGAGGTGGGGGAGGTTGGGGAGGTTGGGAGGTGACACAGCCAGGGCAGGTGACCCCAGCTGACCAAAGGGGCATTCCAGACCATATGACATCATTCTCAGCATATACATATTCATATACATATTTCACTTAGATGGAGGAAATAATTATTTTTAATCGTCTTATTTATGTCCATAATAATTATTAAGTCGTATTCTCAAAAAAAATAATGCATCATAGCCAGTTTTTACAAAACAAGGGAAGATTATATATTCAATATCCACCTACATCATGGGAAATACAGCAGCTTTAAGAAAAGCTGTAGCTTAGACATTGAATGTCTAGACAGTGCTTTGTGGGAAGCAAGTCTAAATCAACAGGAAATGGTGAAAATATAGAAGTAAGTAAGTCAAAATGCTTTTTCACTTAATCTATTTTTTTTTTTTTTTGGTAGAGCGATCAGTCTCTGTGCTAGAGTCAAATTTTACACCTGATATAAGGCTGATGATGTATATGAAACATCTGGCACATCCATACCTTGTTTTACTCATTAAAAAAGGTAATTGAAGAAAGGTAACTCAAATTAGCAAGCTGATGAAGCATACCAAGACTTCTTAAATACTAGTATAAAGTGAGTTAACTATGTGCTTCTGTTGTATAAATCCATTTAAATGATCCATTAAAAAACTGTCCATAATTAACTAGTTTCCAGCTTCTTAGTAGATATAGTCAATTATTCCACTAATCCTAAAACAGAAGCTTCATAAAACACCACATTAAAGGATTCCATAACTTCCACATTTGAAAAGAACAAAACTTTTCAAACCTCTAAACTCATGCACTATTTTTGGGATTTATTGCTTCAGTTATTGTTACTGCAACAATTGGCAAATAGGTATTTTTTCTCCCTTTTATACTGTGAAAAATTAATTTCATAAAACTGATACAGAAAACCATTCTGGTATTGCATATTATTTCTGCTGCTGCTCTTCTACTTCAGATAAAGAATGTGGAAAAATTCTGGCTGCTGAATTTATTATTTACCAAGGCAACACAGTCTTAAATATTTACACTTCCTAATTAAGTTCATAAAAATTAAAAGCTTCTTTGATTAAATCTTGGGTTGTTTTGGGTTTGAGGCTATGATCCAAAAAAATAACTTAATGTATTCATTTGCCATCTAGCTAGAACAATTCAGTTTGTTTAGGTTCCTGTACTGCAAAAACAAAGTAATTTTCCTTCAATTAAGAACAACTGTGTATCACATATGTACACACACATCAGATTCAGAGCAAAGTACATGAAGCCTTGCTTCATGGTTGTATCACTTTTCCTCTGCCAAATAACTGAATTGTAACCCTCAACAAAAAAAATCCTTGGGGGAAATTTCCAAAAGCTCTACTGTATTAATCTTTATTTATTTGCTAAAGCAATTCCATTCTAAATAACGAAAATAATTGTTCATTGTTACACGGTGACTGACACTCCTGTGTCACTGGTGAGTCAGAGATGACACAGAATTGTATCAGAAGGCAAAATGGTAAAAGGTCTTGCGTTTATTGAGATCTTAGTCCGACACACGTGGACCTGACTGGTCATTTAATCAATGCATTTCACATGAGTGGTTAATTAAGAAACCACCCTTTGGTAAGCATATTTCCATAACACATTCCACATGTTCACAAACACCAGGTGCAGCAACTTAAGATAATTGTTTATAATTCTTTTCTCTGAGTTTCTCACAGCTTTTCCCAGAGCCATGCCTAGGAAACTATTTGTTTCTCTCTCTCAGCATCCACACTCATGAATACTATGCAGTACAGATTTGACTAATTGAAGTTTTGAATATTTGGACTTTGTTTTTGTTGGAAGATATTTCTCACTTGAAAAAAAAATTATTACAGGTACAAAGTTAGTGGAAGACGGATTTTTCATTTTGCCTACTCTTTGTCAAGGTAAAAAGAAACTTCTTTCTTTTTTTGATTAGTCATGAGAAAAAAGAAAGAGGAAACCAAATAAAACCTCAAAAATGCTTTTAAGTCTCAAAACTGACCCAAACCCAAAAGACATAGAAAAAAAGAAACCAACAAAAATTATCTACACCCTACTAGGCTTACACACTTACCTAGGTTACACTATAAACGCAACCTAGCAGGTCTTTACTGAAGGCTCAGCATTGATCAGCAGTCCCCAGACAAAACTACAATGTCTGTGGAATCCTGAGGTCCCCTGAACAGTGGGTGGCTGTTAGAGGCAGCTTAGCCTCACCAAGCACACGAGGAAAGGTGTGATACAGACATAGTGATGTGAAGCAGCAGCAGCCATCACCCTCAGCCTGCAGACTTTGACAGGAGGACAATTTGTGAGCCTCCTCTTTGGACATAAACTAAGAAGGAACATAGGCAAATAAAGTGTATTGTGTCTTCCAGGACAGTTTTGTTGTGTATTCTTTCATTCTCTTTACTTCTTCAGATCAAAACAATGACAAGTCACCAAGTTCTTCAGCAGCTCAAATCCCTCTTTTTAAATTAATATGAACAGTATGAACTTTAATCCTATGCTTCCTTATAAAATGATAAACAAACAGAACAAAGAGGCAATATACAATGTATATGATCCTTGTTGAAGCTGTGTGAACATTTAAAAAGTTCTGGAAATTAAATAATTATTTTCAAACTTATGTTTGGACATACTTTGTCCTAATTCAAATGCTCTTACAGGTAACCT
The DNA here is from genome assembly GCF_028018845.1 of Melospiza georgiana. Classification (NCBI taxonomy): domain Eukaryota; kingdom Metazoa; phylum Chordata; class Aves; order Passeriformes; family Passerellidae; genus Melospiza; species Melospiza georgiana. The sequence goes on from NC_080435.1 coordinate 33,007,488, forward strand.
TATACTTCTATTCAACTTAAAAGGCTGTGAAACAGGTACCCACATTACCATATTCTATTCAGTATTTACATATTTAAGAGTTTCAATCATATTATCAGGCAGCAGAAGTAAAAGCCTGTGCCTGCTCATCAAAAAATACATAAATTATAATAATAGGAAAAAATTTAAAGAAAACTGTAAACTGCTAAGAAAGATAAAGTTGTCCAGACAAATTTAATTATTACCTTTTGAAAAAAAAAAAATACCCAAACTACATTTCCAGTCATTAAACCATTTTTATTGGTTTTTCTCTTACATACACGCCAGCAAAGCAAATGTTTCCTGTTTACAGAACTACCAATTTTGTCTCACAGCAGTTACATTTTGCCATTCTGCCAAGGAGACATGAATCTTCTGTACCTTTCTTGAAAGCACTTCTCCTCACACTGTCCACTTATAATAATAAAGATAAAATTTTTCAATAAATACTAACATACTTGCTCCATAAATTTATATTGGAATATTGTTTACTAGAGGATGTATCCAAGGATAACCTAAAGCAAGGTTTAAATCAGAGTCAGCTTATGATCCAAGAAAGGTTCATAAAAGTTTCAAATTATATTTTTCACTTCTGTAATTAGAAGAGCTTACACAGGCCTGCTGCAATATGATAAAATTCATTAGGACCTCCATCCAGAAATCCATACTGCATGAATACTTTGGTCCCAAAATACAGACATCACAGTCATGTAATTGAAACACGAAGAGGTCACATAAATATATCATCTTGGGTTTTCCTCTGCTTAAATGTCTATAAATAAGTCTTCTGGTAAGCTTATGTGTTAACATCTAAAACAGAGGTGTGCTTGGGCACTTCATATTGTAAATCACCACAAAACCCACAAACAAATGAAGGAAACCAATATCCAGAGCAGATCTTAAATCAGTGGTGGTCAGGGGGAGGTGGATTCTCAGGAGATTTAGTTTTACTTCTAGTACTGGCTGTTGGTTGTTTTTAACATATTTTTATAAATTAAAAGCCTCTATTTCTTTGTAGAAATGTACCAAGGATGGGGCCTGTCTGAGGCCTGTCTTCCCCCAGTAAGCATACAAATTTCTCCCAGTAACTACAGCCTGTTCACTGCAAATGGATCCTTATGATGACAGCAGAGTTCTTTAATGGAAATTCACACAGCACCTTCTGACAGTTCTCAGAAGATTTTAAAAATAGAATTGGGGTTTTCGTTGTCAGTCTACGCCTTCAACAGTGGTTGGACAAAAGCCTAATCATAACTCTGTAACATATTCCCCTATCTTATATCAAGGCATCAGCAAGGCAGAATAAGCAAATATACAGCAATAAAACTCACACACACAAAAAAAACTCCACCAAAAAACCCAAACAAAAACAAAAAAACCCCCTTCTTTGAATAAAAAAATGCTTCAGAAAGTCAAGTAGCATAATATTGACCATTTAACTTCTTTTTTATTTTTAATCCAAATCCAGGTGGTTGCCATTGAAGAATTTAGATAGTTAGCTGCCCTTTGTATCACAGCTTTCTCCACCTTTCCCTTTATACAGTTCTTTGTGGGAATTAGATAGCATGAGAGAGTGACCACAAAGGGACCAAATGCCAAGACCAAGTGTAATATTCAAAATATTTATCTATCATCTATCATTAAAGCTGAGTACTAAATATTCTTTTAAAATTACTCCTTTGATTTTTAAACTGGAATGCATGAGAAAGAGAAGACTCATTAATAGAGCTGGGGTAAACTAGCTGTGCAGACCATGTAGGTGCATCTCAGGCAAAATGTCATGTCCTATCAGGCAGAGCCCTGTCATTCTTTAAGAAAATGTTCTGGATTCAGCAGGGGTAGAATTAATTTTCTTCACAGTGGCTGATAGAGGACCATGTTTTGGATTTGTGCTGAACACAGGATTAATAATACAGAGATGTTTTTGTTGTTGCTGAGCTGGGCTTGCAAAGAGCCAAAGCCTTTTTCTGCTTTTCATATGGCCATGTTGGTGGGGAAGCTGGGGGTGCATGGGAGTTTGGGAGATGACATAGCCAGGGCAGGTGACCCCAGCTGACCAAAGGGACATTCCAGACCATGGCATCATTGTCACTATATAAATTTGGGGGAAGAAGGAAGAAGGGAAGACATTTGGAGTGATGGTGTTTGCCTTCCCATTCATCATTCCAGGTGATGGGGCCCTGCTTCCCTGGGGCTGGCTGAACACCTGCCTGCCCATGGGCAGCACTGAATTCATTCCTTGTCTTGCTTTGCTGGTGTGCACAGCTTTTGCTTTCCCTATTAAACTGTCTTTGTCTCAATCCAGGGGTTTTCTGACTTTTACCCTTCTGATTATCTCCCTGATCTCACTGGTGTGGGAGAGAGCAAGTGACTGCATGGGGCTTGGCTGCTGGCTGAGGTTAAACCAAGACAGAAAGGAAGTGACATTAAGCATACATGTTAATTAACAGAATGGCAGATTGACTAAAAGCATGAAAATATACACCATGCTGATCAAGGAAGTGGAATTATCCAAGAAAGGTGTGCCCTGACTAAGTACCTTAACATTATTACTGGATGGACACGTTAGACCAAGGATGAACATGTTAGGTCCCAAGGAGGGCTGTGAAACAGTCAGAGATTTGGAGCAGCTCTCTTGTCAAGAAAGGCTGAGAGGGTGGTAACAATGGTCTCATCAAAAAGGCTGAGAGAGCTGGGGTTGGTCATCCTGGAGACGAGAAGGCTTCAGGGAGATCTCAATGAAGCGCTTCAATACTTAAGGGGACTTATAAGATGAAAAGAGGCTTTTTACCAGGGCCTCTAAGGACAGGATAAGGGACAACAGGTTTAAACTAAAGGAGTGTAGATTCAGGTTGGACTCAAGAAAGAACTATTTTAGCATGTGGGTGATAAGATACCAGAACATGTTGTCCAGGAAAGCTGTGGATGTGCCATCATTGGAACAGGTCTCTGAGCAACCTGATCCAGTGAAAAATGTCTCTGCCCATGGCAGGGGCTAGACTAGACGATCTTTAAAGTTCCTTCTGACCCAAACCATTCTATGATTCTATGAGTTGTGGTGTCAGAACTGGCATGCTTTGCAACTCTCACATTCATAACCTCTGGTAAAGGTTATATAAGCAAATGAAGAAAAACACTAGATATGTTAGGAAACGAAGATGTGATAGTTAATTTTGAAGGAGCATCCTTTTGGACAGAGGAATGAATGTAAGCTACATTGTTGTGTATATACATAGTTGCATATATTTTGTTTGTTTTGCCCATTTCTTTTACATCTGGTGCAAGTGAAGCAGTTAGTAATGGGAAGATATAACATTCTGGCAAATTTACAATAAATTTCATTGCAGAAATTAACTCATAAGTGAAGTTCACAAATGTAAGAAATTTTGGCATAATAAACTCAATCTGTAGGGTTTAGCTTAGAAAATTTTACTGTTTGAAAGATGACCATAAATATTAATGGAATGGCCAGTGTCTTGTCTCAATTACAGATGAACCAATTTAAAAAACTTGACACCTGACAGCAAGAAGGAATCCAAATAGAAGCCGTCAGCCTTTTGGAATCTTAGTGCATGACCACTACCAGATTAGTAAAGATACCAGCAGCAACAAACATTTAGATCATATCTATTTCAAAATGAGAATGGGTATGCACTTTTTTAGCATATTCTTTAAATCATGTGTTTTGTATATGACTAGTCTCTCTGAACTATCAACTAAAAATATTTCAGACATTTATTTAATATCTCACTTTGTTAAAGATGTAAAGTTTCCCTTTTGGACTAACAGCTTTTACCAGGAAACTGAAATGCTGACTTTTAGTCAAAAATCATATGGATTTTTTACAGAACCCAATACCATTCAGGATTTTAAACATGGTCTATATCAACTGTTGACAAAAGGGCTTTGAAAATAAGGGCCATATAATGAGACAAAAAATTGTCTTCTTTAAATTTTAGGAACTCAAAACAAATTGGAAAAGTCCTAAAAAATTAAACAAAGCAGAATTTGCTCAGTCACTATATGAAGTTGTAGGCTAGCTGCTTTCTACATGAACATAGAAGAAACCTTCACAGATACTATTTTTTTAAAATATTATTCTCAGAGGAGATTTTCAATGTCATAGTGACCTGAATTTAAGTCATGCTTGTCAGATCTAGGCAGCAGCACCACAGATAAACAGACAGTAGCATTTAAACACATACAGAGGGTTTGCAAGACTCAGGACTTTGCATCAGGTCTCAGAACCAGAGTGAGCCTGTGAATATCCAATAAGTTTCTACATGCTACCTATCCAGATTTTAGGAGGAAGGGGGGAAAAAAAGCCATGAGAGCTGGAATGTTGCCATATAAATAATTTTTTTGTCAATGACCCAAACATGATATGACATCAGTATGAGATAAGATAGATCTGAAGCAGAAATGCAAGGTATCACAGGGTCTAGAATTATTAAATGATTCTTTGTAACTATTTTATATCTTGGGGAAGACAGTGATGGGTTTTAAAGATATTTTAATCAAGAAAAGAGAGGCTTAGATTAAGGTTGAAGCTTCTTCTCCAAAGCTTCTATAAACAAGATATAAATGTGGCTGTGAACATAAAGCTGATGAGCTGCCAGGCAAAAAAGGATTGGTAAGATGGGAAAGATATGAAACAGGTTCAAATTTATATGTGTACATGGGAGATCACAAATTATACAGAGAAAGAATTCTAAAGGAAGTCCAATACCTGTAGTTATCCTGTACTAGCAAATATACAGATATAATAGTGTATATTTGAACATTCACTCAATATACAGACATATTAAGGGGTGTAGAGGACATTGAAGAACTTTGACAAGCAGTGCTCTTCCTCAAACTATTAATTCAACTTCTCTGATAGTATACTTATTGAGAGAATTTTAGAACAGTGTGACATCACATATATGGTGGTATATATTATCTAGACAAAAAGAATTCTGGGCATAGTTTTTAAAATTTACTAGAAAATTGATACATTTCAGTGGCAAATTCCTTTATGTGGGTATATATATATATATATATATATACAAACAAGACTCAGTGTCAGCCACAATTACTTCCCCAATGTTAAACCACAGAATTAAAGAAACTTTATCGTTTATAGAGCTATGGTGCCAACAAATTATTTTAAAATATGCTTAATATCAGGATATAATACCTTTGAAATCCAGCTGTATCTTCCATTTCTTAATCCATACTCCATTATGTTGATACTGCACTATGTATATGCACACATCTGTTAATTCGTTGGGTTGTAACTATCAGTAAAACTTTTTAAAGAAGTCTGCTAAGATGAATTACATTCATATTTCAACAAAGACTTCTGAAAACCATAAATTACTGTCTTGTATATTTGACCTTAACTATCCATTACAATCCTGAATTATGACTTCTGAAATTTATTGCAGAAGTGAACTCTGCTATTTTTGGAAATTTTTTTTTAAAAAAACTTCACTAATAGTCAGTAATCATCCACATCTGTTACAGCTGAAAAGCAAAAATGTAACAGATGCAGGAAAATTACAACAGAAATCTTTCAAACAGGATTTGAAAAACACAGCAGATACTTTAACAGTCTTCATACAAAATACATGAAAAAAAGAAGACTGAATAAAGTAGGAGAGCTAGCACAGAAATAAAATGGGAAAATTTAAGTACATTCAACTGCCGTCCATTCCATGTCAAGCATTCACACATATTAAAAAAGCTGGGTTATAGAAAGTGAAATACTCAAGGTTTAGACAAGAACTGACTGGAACAGGAGATTGAAAGTGCATAAATGAATCATATTCATCAACTGTACCCTCCAAAATAAAATATTCAAATCACCAACCAGCAGCTGCATGGCAGTTTTCCCTGCATAGTGGTTTAAGTCCTACAATTATTGCTACTCCAGTAGGAGTACAAATCTGCAAGCAGTAGAAATGTCCTAAAAACATGACAGATCACTCACTCTGGCAGACTGAGTGGGAATATGTGAGTTAACTACATGGTCAGTCACTGGTGTCATTACCTTGGATCAATAATTGAGGGCAAGCACAATTACTGAAAAGATTTCTGCAAACTTAGGAAGAATATTTCTCAGTATATACCTAATGATGTTACAAAGAATAATAAAGGCATATTCGTTTGCTTTGTGCTTTTTTTCATGAATTAGATGGTGCCAAAGGAAAGTGCACTTAATTTTGCAATTAAGTTGATTTCTGTAGAAAAGTCGGTATCGCTGTATTCCCCACTGCTCCTGTCCCAGATAACATTAGCAGTGCTTGCTTACTTCATAAGGTTCACTTAAGAGTTCTGATACCTGCTCTACCAAAAATCAGCCAACACATTCACAAACAAATTAGAGAGCCAAACCTTGATGTGTTTTCAGCAGATAAGTTCATAAAATTTAAATGTTTAATAATCACTTACATACTTTGCACTTTACAAATTCACACCAAATTATGTTCACCAGTCTGCCACATCATAAGAAGCAAAGAATATCTAACTGTTTTGTCACCAGGCAGCAGGGGGGGACCTAAGAGATGAGGAGAATGGAGCCAGGTCTCTGCTCAAGGCAATTGGTGAATCCCTTGGCAGCCTACCTCACCTTCCCAAGTGCCCTTGTACAATAGAAATGAGCTCTGGGAGTGAGGGTCAGGCACACGGCAACATGGACAGGTTGGGGAATAGTCCAGGGTGAATTAGTCTACCTGCCACACCATGACTGCCTCAGTTATGACAAAAAAGTCCTCCAAGATTTCCTTCTGAGACAAACAGAGGTATCAATATGCTGACTGGAACCAAGCCATAGAGATGTCTGCTGCCTCCTTGGGGTCCAGGTTAGAGATGTAACCAAGAAACTTTCCAGTCTGGTACAACCCTCTAATTATCATCCATTACTGGTTTTTCAAATGGGCAGCAACGAAGTCCCAAGAAGCTTGAGGAATATCAAGAGGGACCTCACTTCTTTGGGGTAACTCATTGAGGGATCTGGAGCACCAGTAGCGTTCTCTCTTCTAGCAGTTGCAGGGGAAAGTGGGAGTAGGAAAATCACACAGATGAATAACTGCTCTGAGCCTGGTGTTACCAGCAGGATTTTGTGGTTTTTCATCACAGATCAGTTTACAAAACATCAAGACTGTTGACAACAGATGGGGCACACCTGTCCCAAAGCAGAAAAAGGATCTTCACATAGGTTTTAGCAGGGCTCAGCGAAAGAGCCTTAAATTAGATTTGAAGGGGAAAGGGATAAAACGAGGCTTGCTAGAGATAAGCCTGGGGATAGCACATCAGGGACTTTATCATTTTCTACAACTACCTGAAAGGAGATTACAGCCTGGTGGGTATCAGCATCTTCTCACAGATAACAAGGGAAAGGTTGAAATGAAGGTTGAAAGGTATGAAAGGAAATGGTCTGAAGTTGCAATAGAAGTTTAGATTGGATCTTAAGAAAATCTTCACTGAAAGAGTGGTCAGGCACTGGAATATGCTGCCCAGGGAAGTGGTGGAATTGCCATCTCTGGGTTCGATTTGGCACTTGGGGACATGATTTAGTGGTGAACAATGCAGTGCTCAGTGATGAACAATGCAGAACTCAGTGATCTCAGAGGTTTTTTCTAACCTCAGAAATTCTGTTTCTGTCTTGAGTTGGAAGTGACCTTTAGAGACTGTCTAGTTCTACCCCTATGCTCAAAGTAGCATCAACATCAATGAGGTGCTCAGAACCATATCCAGTTAGGTTATAAATATGTCCTGAGACAGAGACTTCTGAGCCTTCCTGGACTACCTGTTCCATTGTTTGACTATTCCAAAATAGGAAAAAAATAATTTATCTTCAGGATGAGGATTGAAGTTTGTTAGTGAAGCTCTCAAGACTCACAAGCACACAAAAATTTGCAGTTCCCTGAATTATCTGCTTAGGCCCTCTGCCTAATACTAGGGTGTCTTACTTGCCAGCTTGAAGTTTGCTTTGCAAATTACACACACATGGCCCTCATGATCCAGGTGAGGGGAAAATGTTGACTCCAGTGTCACCCCCAGCAGTTGGTGCTTAGGCACATGGGCCCTAAGAACTGTAGCTTCCATGCCAGCTATTGGCACTAACACCCTCAATTCATTTCACCCAGACCCCTACAGCTTGCACGTAGGACCGATGACCCAAGGTCCTTCAGCAGCAGTTGATGCTGAAACTCCTGCGTGCTCTGGATGCTGGTACAGAAAATGTGTGTTCCTTCACCCAAAGTCTGATTCCAGTTCCTGCCTCAAATTCACTCACCCCAGTTCACTCAGTAACTGTCAATCCTTCTAAGATCCACAGAGCCCAGAGCCACTGATGAAAATGCTCATACTTGCTCCAGCTGCTGGCACCACATACACAGCAGAGCTTCATTTGAGGTCTGATTCCAGTTGCTAGTGTCACTCCTTACAGCACTCATGCACAGGAAAAATAATGAGTATTAAGTAGGAAGATAAACTGCTGTGATCAGGCATAGGGCTGCCAGGCAAGCACACTCACTGGGCACTGTTATGCAAAACCAGCCTTTTTATAGCTCCACCTGTCAATCCCCTAGCGTCACTTTTCTCTTCCCCACTCCCCTTCCACTAAACAGCTCTTCCTAAATTTTGCAGTCTTATTGATTACCTTCAAATAATTTAGAAACCTTCATATTCGCTGCCTTATCAATTACAAAGTCCAGATGTGTTTCTCCAAATGCTGCTTGTGTGTTCTTAATGGGCCATCACTTAACAGCTGAAGAGCCCAGGTCTTTGCCATTGTCTCCATTTTCCCATGTCTACAATGTTTGTATCTCTGTCTGTTTTGTTTATCTAGCAATCCCCCCAACCTTATCCTTTCTTCTCCACGTACACCTTGTTTTAAGAATAAAAGGAAAAACATTCAGCAAAGATCTTAGTTCTGCTTGTGCAAGGAGATTATATGCAAGAACCTATAAAATGCTTGAACTTTGTAACTTCAAAATCAGCAACAAGTGCGCTGCTCACTGAGCACTTAATACAGCAGAAAAAGGTAAAGTCTTCATAGTGTGTTAGGTTGGCATATGTCCCAACATGCACAGAACACTTGTAGGTTTTTTATGCTACACCACCATAAACATCTGGTTCAACTGATTACCAATGCAGCACACAGACGTGAGCAAGCAAATATTTTTTTTTTTATTTCTGATATCCTGTTTCAAATGCAGACACTTGCAGAATAACCAATTTTCTTCCTCAAGTTTACAAGTTATTGTGTGCTTGGACTTTCAAAATTCATACTGCCTGCTTCCGTGAAACCTTAGTTATCACTAAGAGCTAAATTAGATTTTCTTATTGTGAATACTGAGACCAATTTTATGCTTGCACATATGCTAAGTTGGATTCATCTCTCTTTTGATATATGAAGAAAAAGGAAATTACAAAGTTACAAAATCTATCAACACTTCAAACTGTCTTACAGGGAAACTGTTATATTCCCACTGTGAGTTTCTGCCACAGAAATTACTGCCTGACATCCATTATTTCAAAATGTTCATGTCTACAAAACTCATCTGGGGAAAGAGAATTACTAGAGATATGAATATTCAAGTATTCTGTGACTTTTTTCCTTTTTTTTTCCCCAAATCTAGAACCATATTTTTCTTCACACAAAACTTATAACTTTCTGTTAATCTAAACCTGCAAAGTATATCCAGCAAAACCTCTCATTCTATTTTTATCACCACTGGGTGGATCAATGATCTAAGTCACATCAATTCCACTCATACTTCAAACTGAAGTATCAGTGAGATAGACAGAGATTTAGAGTGCATCTGCTACACCTTCTCTTCATCATGAGTTACACAAGAAAAACATTTTTGTTCTAAAGCAAAATATAGAAAGATAATTAAATGTTCAGATTTTGATAGAATAATTTTAAAAGATCAAATTAAAAATTAATTCAATGACAAATCAGGTGTCTGAAGTTAGATAATGGATGAGATTTTGCATAGTTGTGTCCAGACAAGACCAAAGCCTTGGAAATAAATGACTAGAGTAATTAGTGCAGGTCTTAAATAACGAAGACACAGCTATGAAACATTAGCATGGAGAAAAATTTCTTCAAACTAATACACCTGGCATCACCTCCTGTAAAATCTAGTACTTGATTCCTTTGTAGCTTATCCTGGATTAATAAATGTTCTGTCTCCACTACAAAGTTTTTATTGTTTCCTTTTAAACATAATCTCTAATTATCACCTTGGATCCATAAAAAAGCCAGGACATTGAAGATTACTATAAACTGTATCACAGAACACAGTAGAAAAGAATGCCTGTAATCTCTGTAAAAGTTCAGTAATCATTAGGATGAAGTCCAAAGCATAGCGCTTTAAAGTTAATTTATCAGATTTGTTCCTTTTTTTGTGTTTTGTTCTTTTTAAATGAGATCTGTATATCCACATTCTGGTATCAGTTCTACCATTCCCATCCTAGCCTAGACTTTACCACCACCATATTTTTGCAGTCATGGAGTTTTTTGAGGTTTTTAGGCACTCATTCAAGATTAAATAAACAATATAGGCCATTTAATTTATTAATTTAAAATCCCCCACTATCACAAAATGAAATTAGTATACTACTTTTTTCATTGGTGGTAAGGCACAGAAATTTGAGTTCTTAAGTAAGATAATAAAGAGATGTTCAAGCAGTTACTACTGACTTATTCTCTGACACTGTCATCTTGGTAGCTTTTGTCTCAAAATTACAAGTGGTTTGACCTGGAAGTCATGAAACTTCAGAAAACTATCACTCATTGAACAGTCATATCCATCTTTTGTAAATTGAGATATTACATAAACAAACTCTTTACTGGACTTGGTTTCATTCATTCAAGTGTCAAAAATGAAGGCTTGATGGTACACACTGTGTATGTCAGATACAAATATTAGGAAGCAAAGACAGATTTTTGCCTGAACACTATTGTTGACGTCCACTTAACTTGGATCCCTTACATAAAGTTCCTGAAAATCTGAACCTGGATCTTAATTTCCTGCCACTAGTCTATTTGTGGGAAAAGTGAAAGCCATGATAATTTCTACTCCTGTTATTTGGGGAATGGGTGGGAAATCTGGACAGAAAACACTTAAGGTTTTGTGTAAAGTCTTGTTCATATAGTGAAATTTGTAAAGTGCTTTTTGATCTGAGGATGAGATCAGTTAAATATTTTACTTCAAATTATTTTGAGACCCAGGGGGCTCTGAATTGATCCTGAACCAGGTTGAGAATGTCATGTTAGTTGGTTAACATTGATATTTCAATCTAACATGAATACGTTATTGGCAGCCAAAATTAAAACTGTGAAATAACTATGAATGTGTATTAAAATGCTAAAAAAGAGAACCAAAACCACAAAAAAACAAACCCCATACATACTCCAAAATTATGCAACAGCACAGAAGTTATAACTGTGACATTAATCAGATAAAAATCATTTGATATATCAGCAAGCCCCATTACCCTTCTATTATTCTTCATTCTTTGTAGTCAACAATACACTCTGCCTTACAAAATATTTTTCAACATCTGTGAGAAACTGTGATAGAGCCACAATAAAAGGATGGAATTGAACCTATTTTTCATCATCCAAATTCTAATCAAATTTTACATATATATCTGTATGCATGGTGGTAAAAACTGGCTGTCTGTTGGAGATCTTTTGGAACATCTCTTTCTCCTCAGACCAGATTTTTAGGCAGAAGTAGAGAACAGTAGGATAAGAAGTACAGAAAAACTTCCACCCTTCCTTGACTGCTTAGTAACTAAATGAGCATGCAAAGATATGTTCTCTTTAAATGATAGCACCGAGATAATGAGTTGTACTGAGAAAGTTACAGGCACGCTTAGGGCAGTGTAGCCCTCAGGTACACACCTTCCATCAGGCTGCTGAAGAAAGGCACGTTGTACAATGCAAGCATACAGTGCTCAAGCATGCTTTCACTGAGCATACAATAACAAAAAGCCTTTTCACTTATCAGATCTTTACTGAATGCTGACTGTTCATGCTATCAGCTGGTACATTTCAAGTGAGAAAAAGCTACCAATGAAACGGAAAGTAGGCTGCAGAATGTCTTCAGTCACCTTCAGCAGCATGACATCTCTCGAGTGTGGTTGTTATGATAAAACCCTAAGGATAAGCCTGAGTTAATTGCTTGGAATAACATTTCCTTCACAGAGATAAGAGCCAAATAATTGAATCATAAACACCGCAGAAAAATGCCTAATAAATATATCAGGCTGAATGTTAAAATCATGAAACTCATAACAACCACACTCGAGAGATGTCATGCTGCTGAAGGTGACTGAAGACATTCTGCAGCCTACTTTCCGTTTCATTGGTAGCTTTTTCTCACTTGAAATGTACCAGCTGATAGCATGAACAGTCAGCATTCAGTAAAGATCTGATAAGTGAAAAGGCTTTTTGTTATTGTATGCTCAGTGAAAGCATGCTTGAGCACTGTATGCTCGCATTGTACAACGTGCCTTTCTTCAGCAGCCTGATGGAAGGTGTGTACCTGAGGGCTACACTGCCCTAAGCGTGCCTGTAACTTTCTCAGTACAACTCATTATCTCGGTGCTATCATTTAAAGAGAACATATCTTTGCATGCTCATTTAGTTACTAAGCAGTCAAGGAAGGGTGGAAGTTTTTCTGTACTTCTTATCCTACTGTTCTCTACTTCTGCCTAAAAATCTGGTCTGAGGAGAAAGAGATGTTCCAAAAGATCTCCAACAGACAGCCAGTTTTTACCACCATGCATACAGATATATATGTAAATGAAATATATTAGAAACATGTTTCAGCATTTTGTTCCAAAAAGATTCTGAAGACACTGATCATCCTCAAAAATTACTTCTCTGGAGTTCTATAGGAGAACTCAAAAAAGGAGACTTAAAGCTTTACCTGATAATCATTATTAAATACTTACCAAATATTGTTACCTATGGAACCACATTTTACAGTGAGGAAGAATTCATACTTTATGGCCATCTATTGTTTACTAATGCAGTCAGATAACAGTATTTTTACATGTACTGTAAACAAGGCAGTTTACATAAGTTTACATGTACTGTAAACTTATACTGCAGACAAGGCAATCACACTGCAAAGGCACCACTCATTGTCCTTTGTTAAAATGTTCAGATGAGAATGCTGACATTATTTTAATTATAACAAGAATGAAAAAGCTATTTCAAGTAACATTTTTTCACATACAAATATTTCAGACCTCTTTTCAGAACAATTGTTTTAGTCTCCTAAAAAGGTTATATGCTGAGTTTTGAGAAGAGTTATATACTAGACGAAAAGGCAGGTCTGAGAATAATGCTGTCAACTATCAAGTGTTTTGTACTGTCGTCAGAGTTTAAAAAGGCTATCCGCCACATTCAAGTGTCTCACACTCTCTCCTCCATCTTTAACAGAGCAGGTATTTTTAGTTCAAGCTAAAACTGGCTAGAATAATAGGAAACCTACAACCTACTACACCCAAAGTTAGCAAAAGCCTAAATTCTACAATCTTGCTTCTGTATCTTCTGTATCTTCTGTATCTAATCTGTATTCATTAGTACAGATTTCAAAGACGTCTGAGGCTCCTACATAACCATTTTCTTGCTGTATTTTGACCCATGTCCACTAAAAAAATATGCTTATGTGAACAATAACACTCCTGGAGGATCCTTCTATTTCTAGATAAAGTTTTGTGCATCACTACAGTCTTCAGTCATTTTTACCTCTTTCAAAAGATTGCATCACTAGCTGCAAAGTTCACAGAACATCAACTGTAAGTCTATACTAATAATTTTTACTGGTCTTTATTTTAATGGGAATTCAAACGGTGTCTCTGAAGATTCACTGGACCCCACCTGAATGAATTTCCATACAGAATCAGCAAAATCTTAGTGAATAAAATGTATTCCCCACAGTTGTACTTAGACATGAAGATTCTAAAAGAACTTTCAAAAAGTTGAACCTAGCCCAGTTCCTCTTTTTCAATTTTGCACATCCCTCATGTCCATTCCTTGCATCATTTCTCACCAGTCTTTGACATATATAGATTTTCTTCACTCTTTCTTCACATCAGTCTTATAACCTCTTCTCTCTGTTTGTGCGTTCTATCTGCCTTCTCCATTCCACATCCAAAGTGTCTATTTTAGTTGAAGAAGAGTCCTGGCTACTTCTGATATGTATGAGCATGCCAAATGCCTAGATACTAGTTTTAAGATGCAAACTCCCTTTCTTGATGCAGACATATCTTGCATGAAAATTTCATACCCAGCTAAAAAAAACCACAACTGTAAACCATTTTTAAAAAAGAATACAAGAAGCTGATCTAAACTTTAAATCAGTGACAGTTTTGTGGTTTGATAGTTGTCAAATATCCCAGCCAGACACAGTGCAGCATATAAACAAATGTGCAATATTTAATATACAATAGAGCTATTAACACTTTTTTTAAGCATGACAAAATGTTGGTCTCTTACTAAACTGTTTCTCTACTGAAAAAAAATATAACTAGCTTCTATACCAGGATGGTGCTAACAGGGCTCCATCAATTTAATTAATCTGTTTCTTATTTGTGATCGAAACACAAATAGCTCTATATTAGGCCTGCTCCTCAAGGTATGCCATCACATATATTCCATCCAGACCTCACTTCACATATGTTAAAGATACTAGTTTGATCATGGGTTCTCAGGATCAGCAAAATGTAGAAATGTGGCAGGTTAGAGACTTGTCTCTCACCAGTTGGTATCAGCTTGTCTACAGGAGTCTGAGAGCATCTGTTTGAGAGGCAGACACCAACAAAAGACCTCCACAGCATAAAACATATATCTAAGCCAAAACAGCCTGTGTCATGGTCACCACTGACAAAGAATGTCTGTAATTGTGATTTTTATCCCCCCTTCTCTGTCCCCTTCTCCAGCCCAAATGTCAAAAGGGATAAAATGTTCCAGTTTTCTCTACTTCTCTGCCACTGTGCCTTCTTCTACCTTATTATACAGCCCCCTAATGCTTAGCAGGGACTTTGTTTCCACCTCTCTCATCTCTTTTATCTCTTATTTTGCATGGGAAATTCAAATGAATGAATATGATGTATTTGCAAAAGAGCAGCACCTTTTTTTTATCTCAAAAGCTACATATCTATCTCCTTCATCAAGTCATTTGCCACACTGGAACTTTTTACCGCCTCCTTCTTTACCAAGATCTTCAGATTGAGGATTCCACCTCAATACTGTGATTCTAATTTTTTCTAAATTCATCTTAAGAGCATTGAAGAAAAATGTGAAATTCCATCTGAATTTATCAGAAATAAAATAGAAGCAGAAAATCAGGTAACAGAACCTGACAGCCAGCAAAGCAGAATGAGATTTTTTTAAAAAGTTTGTAAGCAGTTATTTCAGTAAATATATCGTACAAGCCAAGGGTTCAATTAAATTTGAAGGGCTTCTATCACCAAGCTGTTTCACTCCATGCATTTCCAGCATACAAATAATTGAGTCTAAGTACTTCAGAAAAAAATAAGTACTCACAGCACCTATGCAAGAAGATATACCAGCAACACATAGGTTGCTTTATTTTCTTAATATGTGAAACCTTAAGCCTGGGAAAGCTTCTCACTATTTGTGAGATACTGTACATTAATTACAGAAGTAAGATAAGTACTATCCATTCCTAATATTTTGTCTACTGATAACAAAATTCTTCCAGAGTACCATGTGCAGTATTTTGCTAACTGAAATAACTACTGATATATGAAAGAAAACTGTTATAGGAGTAGTATAAAAATTGTGTCTCAAAAGCATCAGATCAAATTATTGAATAATCTGATTTAAAAATCCAAAATATAGTTTACTTTTTTCCTCAAATCCCATTAGACAGTGAGAAGTAGAGTGGGGGTGAAAAATAGTCACGTGTATGAAGTTTAACAAGGGCAGGTGATGAATTCTGAGCTGGAACAGGGCAACCCTGGTTATGGATGTAGCCTGGGGGATGAGAGGTTGGAGAGCAATGCTACATAAAGTGACCTGGGGTCCTGGTCTGTGGCAAGCTGAACATGAGTCAGCAGTGCCCTGGCAGCCAGGAGGGCCAGCCCTGTCCTGGGGTGCATCAGGCACAGAATCACAGCCAGGCAAGGGAGGGGACTGTCCCCTCTGCTCTGAGCTGGGGCGGCCTCACATTCAGGGCTGGGGGCAGTTCTCAGAGCCACAGTATAAGAAAGATATAAAGTGTTAGAAAGTATCCTAAGGAGGGCAACAAAGATGGTGAAAGATCTGGAGGGACAGTTATACGGGGGATGGCTGAGGTCACTTGGTCTGCTCAGCCTGGAGAAGAGCAGACTGAGGGGAGAGCTCACTGCAGTTACAGCTTCCTCACCAGGGGAAGTGACAGAACCCAAGGGAGCAGCCTGAAACTGTGTCAGGGGACATTTACGTTGGATATTTGGGAAATGTTCTTCACCCAGACGGTATTTGGGCACTGGAATAGGCTCCCCAGGGAAGTGATCACAGCACCAGCCTGACAGAGTTCTAGAAATGTTTCATCAATGCTCTCAGGCATATGGTGTGATTCTGGTGTCCTGTCCAAGCCAGGAGTTGGACTTTGGTGATCCTTTTGGGTCCCTTCCAGTCAGAGTATTCCACAATTTGCTGAATATCTGATAAGGTATTACTGTGTTCTGATTTTTATTAATAGGGGCATTAAAAATTAATTTAAATTATAAATGAGGGAGTTTGCTATACGTAGTATTACAATACACTTCAGATTATACACAAGTGTACTAATAGTCTGCACTGGCATAATAACAAACAGTAAAAAAAAAATTATAAATCCAGTTCTCCAAAAAAAGCAGAGTTGATTTTAAGATGCCAAAAGTAATTAGGAATACTTTAAAGAGGCTGTTATATTATGAATTCCAAGTTCTTAATATTTTCTCGACAACAGAGTTGAGACACTATGAGACACGATGGTGTGTGATGACATGACATCAAATATCTTCATCATATGATGAAGGACAAGTTTTGCTGACTCACAGTGAAACCAATCACAGGTCTGATGGTTGTCATGTGGTGCAAAGCTGAGCCTTTTCCCTGCCTGTAGTGGAACTCTTGTGCAGCATATACATGAGAAAACCTCTAAGCATTTCTGGTTATACTGCAAGAATACCTGGTATATCCACTAGCCAATACACTGCTACATTATTTTCATATAAAACTAATTTTATTAGCAATAGTTCTTATATGAGAAATCATAAGGGAGCTGAGAAAGCAGTAGTTTTGTGCATGAAGCTCCAAATTATATAGTAATTTATACGGTAAAACTTAAAAAAAGTTCTTCTTCTGCAGAAAATAAGTGTTATCATAAAACTGTTGCCAAAGCTTTGCAGCTTTTACTGAGTAAATTAGAGAAGCTGTGTTTTATATACAGAACAATTCAAAAAGGTTTACATAGTCACACAGGCAATAAATATTTCTGTACGTTCTTGGAAGGTTCCACGTGGATTTATAGGTAAAATCAACATAAACAAAGCAGAGCTGTGAATGTTGGAAAGATAAGAACTAATCTTGTAATGCAAGCCTGATATAACTCTGTAACAGAGACTCCCTAACTTTCCAATCCTGTCTCATGGTAGTTGGGACATCAGATGTCTTTTCACATGACTCTTTTGTCACTGGTTCGAAATCAAGTATTAAAAAGACTTTGATGGTTCTAGTGCATGCCAGAGGAGTTGTAGGAGAAAATTTTCTGAATATAATAATTTGAGAATTATTTAATAACTCCAAATAAAACTAATTTTATATTAAAGGAATAACATTCTTCAATGACAAAAGACAAAATATTTAAGTAACTACAGAGTCATCTGCTACAGCTAGCACTATAAACTCATGGTGATTATATGTCATTTATAGAAATAATTGACTCAAAATTCTAAAATAGCACTTATTTTTAAATGCATTGCATTAGCTGGAAATCATTTAGGACATAAAGAAAAGCTGGCATTTAGGTTTCTAAGCCTGAAGGTGCTTAAAATACCTTACTATATTTTTAGTGAAGCGTACTTCAGGGAGACTACACCATTAGTAAAAGTACAATCTACAATTCCAGTATGCTACATGTGTGAACATTTTATGATTTTTAAGATAAGCATTCACAACTAATTTTTCACATAAGTCTATTCTAAACTCACATCTGAGAAAAAACTTATATCCCACAAACCTTAGCATATTCAGAGCAAGCAGTCATTTGTGACTTCAGCAGCCTTCATGGAATAGCCTTCTTGTTAATCTTAATTTAAAAATAAAAGTATAAAAAACTTTGTCCCAATATAGATTTCACTCTGCACTGGATAACATATACTGAGAACTTAAAATAAGTCTCATCTCCTGAAATAAGTGCTTCCCCTAAGAGTTTTTATTAAACATTTAAACCTTAGCACCACAGAACTGAACTGGTTGTTCTCAATATGATGAAAACAATTTGGCAATGATAGAGGTCTGTACTGCTTTACATTTGAAGATATTCCTGCCTCTCTTGTTCCCACAAGCTCCCGTTTCGCTTTGTCTCCCTTGCAGAGATTTCACAATACATTTTACTTAGATTTCTTTTCTTTTGCCTAAGAGCACAAATTCAGTGCCTTGATGGGCACTTTTCTGCTTTTTGTATCAAATGTACATAACTATACGTGTCTCCACAGTTTCAGTGCTAATCTCATATTTTAGTGCCAGTGCTTTTGTCTGAGTAAGTATATTACTTTAGTCAATGTTCTTTATCACTAAATCTCTTTACTGTATTGGAATTGGTCAAGCATGCTGATGTTCTCTTTTCTACTTCCTGTCTTCCATGTAATATATTTCAGATGTCAGTCTCCTCTTGGCTTTCACCAACAAGTTTGGAAAAAACACAGGCAAATAAATAAATAAATAAACTGATAATAAATATTCAAGGCAGTGAATTTAATAAACAAGATATTGATGGTGTTTGCATTATATTACATTTTATCACATAAATTTTGATTAATGTCATAAGAGCTATTTACCAGACAGATGTGAAAGACTGAATTTTTGAATTAAGACTGTCTGTAATCTGAGATTCAAGCACACCAAACATAATCAAATGTTGTTCTGAGATTATAACTCTTTCATGTAATTACAAATAAAAACAAAATCCAAACACCATCAACACTGCCAACAAAAAAATACAACTGACAAAATACATGTGGATAAGTGGACTGAATTTTCTGTTTTAAATTAGGAAATTGGTGAATTGGAGACATGAAGTGATATGATTTGCAAATCTGTTGTGGATTATGTGTTATCCACAATAGATAGGAGAAAGAGAAATGTAGCTAAATTGAATATAAACTTTGTGCTTCAATTACTTGAAAAACAAATGCAAAACTATCTTACTTAGCCTGAATCTCTTAAAGATGTTTTGGGTTTTTTAAAGGCAATTCCCAAAATTAATACTCAGAAGACTTAATGTTCTAGTTTTCTTCCCTCCTCTTCCTTGAGGTTCTATTAACCTCAATTTTAAATGAAATTCTTTGCTCAGCAAATTTTAAAAATACATGTTCAATTATCATTAATTCTAGTATGCCAGTGTAATAGATATCAATTTTGGAGATACAAAGAACAAGTCAACTTTTTAGTACCACAAAAAAGGGAGGTAATAAAACTGCTGGTCCCAGTTTATTCCTTGTATGCCTGAAAATATTCACAAAAGCTATTTTACCCCACTGAGGAGTAAAAGTGACCTGTTTTCACACACATTAAGACATGCATTTCTCACACTGTTTAAAGCCTGGATAAAGATTAATCACAGTGGCAGAGAAGCAATTTCTGATTATGTTCATTTTTTTAGCCAATGAGATCTGCTTAGCAAAAGCTAATAATAAAAATATAAAGGAAATTTTAAAATCAAACTCAAATATGTATTGTCACAGACATCTTTTATGGAAAATCGTTTCCTTAAGATTTTTCCTCTTGAGAGGCTGAGAGGCCTCAAGAACAAAATATAAACAATGGTTATCTGCTACTGTGGAATGCCCCAGGTGCATCTGTGACTAGACTCATAGAGCTGTTTCTAGTTAATGGCCAATCACATTCAGCTAGTTGAAATCTCTGTCCAAGACAGAAGCTTTTGTTATCATTCTTTCTTATTCTATTCTTAGCTAGCTTTCTGATGAAACCTTTTCTTCTATTCTTTTAGTATAGTTTTAATTTAATATATATCATAAAATAATAAATCAAGCCTTCTGAAACATAGAGTCAGATCCTTGTCTCTTCCCTCATCCAAGAACTCCTGTAAACACCGTCACAATGTATATCATAATTTCAGAAAGGAAAGCATACTTAGAGTATTTAGCACAAAACTTTTAAACTTAATTTAACAAAGCAAGATCGTGAAAAAACAGAAGTATGGCTCAATTCTGTGAAATTAACCTGCACTTTTTTGTCAGTGATGCCCACAGAGAGTATAATATACATTGTATTAACATTTCGACTGTTAAATACATTTATACATCCCTGGTCCTGGTACTGCGACCCCAGCTTCCCTCAAATGTGCTATTTCTGACAAACGGAAGAGTGGGGACTCCTATTCTGCCCATCAGTTTGTGGAGCTTGTTTGGTAGGACATGTAAGCAATTTCTCTTCACTGCAATGGTTGATGCCTCAGCTCTAGAAGGCATTGAATACTACATTTTCCTAACTTAGAGTTTCAACTAGGAGGGCAATTCATGCTCTCTGAGTATGTTCTAAGTAACGGGAGACAAAGACAACCAATAATTCAAAGAAATAATTTTTGTGTGTTTAGTAAGACCCAGGAAAAGAGAAGTGGGACATATTTTAAAGATGCAGTATCCAGAGTACTACATTTAGTACCACTAAAGACTGGTGATGCAAACAATCAACAAAGCAATTTCAGCTATAACAAAATGTGTGCAGTTTTCAAGTTGTGCCAGTTTTTCATAGCTATGTCTTTGACTAAAAAAGAAAAAATAATTCTGAATAACAAATACAACAACAACAGCAAAAAAAAAAGCCATCTATTGTAACTCCTGTCAGAAGAGCAGCATAGAGCTAATTTCAACAGAAATAAATGTGAAGGTCTCAGGCTAGTTGCCAGGATTTCAATATGGCTTCATAGTGAGTAAGTAATAATACAGTGAAAGTCAAATGGAAGTGTAACCAGAAGGACTAATATAAGATTAATTTAATGTCCTCTTAAACTACCAATACTTGATTTCTGCTTAGGAGAGAACAGATATATGGAAAGAAAACAATAAAATCTACACTCAGTATGCAGCAGACATCATACTTCAACATGAGACAGAACTTTCTTTCCCTGGCAATACACAGACAGCCTACTGCAAATTACTGAAATCCAAAAAAAAAATGTGTCATTAGGTTCAAGAGCAAATTATTTCAGAAGCAATGAAATCAGTGACATAGTTTCTGATATGTCACTGTGGTTTAAAATGAACACCATTACTTTGTGAAAAGTGGTAAGTATTCACAACCAACCTTCCTCCTCCTTGGACACTCCAAAAATTACCATAACAATCTAAGTCGCTTGTCTTAAAACCATTCTGGAAACTTCTTCATAATCTTAAAATGCACAGAGGTTACTTTATGTCTGTTGTACTAGGGTGGAGTGCAGAACTCCTTGCAAAACCCTTGCATGTTTCTTATTAGAAAACCTACATTCTGTAGTGTATTTTATTCTTTCTGAATGTGAAACTTTTACTTCAATATGATTCATAAGAATTTGTCACCTTTTCTCTTCAAAATTTATTTTATGCTAAGAAAGAGAACAGGCACTCCTATGTAACTTACAAAGCATCTCTGTCACAGAACTGTTTCTTTTCTAAAGGTCACAATTATTTCATCATCAATTCATGCAAGAATATTTCCATACTCCTAATAATTTTTCCCCCACATCCTGAACTTCAAATGTGGCGATGGTACTGTTGCTGAAAATCGTGAGACTACAGTCTGACTCACCATCTTAGTATTACTTTGTCCTAACAAAGTAATTCTCTTTCTGTATTTCTCTTCTTGTTCATGAGGAAAAAATGAAGAATTGTTCCGGAGTGATTGTCATCCTACACCAGAGGATCAATTGCATCCACACTTAACAAAATCTTACTTGGGGGAACTTGAGGAGGAAAGGAAGACAGTTAAAAGGAGGCTGGAGTAAATTTATATTGAATAAGAAGATTTTTCTACAGATTCTGAAAGAGTTAAACTGGATATGGTTACCATGGAGCCAAGACTCCCACAGAAAAATATTACAGCATTTTGAAACATTTGTTGGAAGCACACAGGCAGACAAATAAGTGACACTGCATCACTTTCAGGCTTAATTAGGTCACTTAAATTCTACCTGCAAGTGGAAGCTCAAGGGAGGGATTTTTATAGGCTTTTACTGACTATTTCAGCAATAGCCTTTCTATTTTAGAAATCTTTGGCTGAGAACTGCAGGTAAGTTTCTTGGGCAATGACCATATTAATGTACTTCCATATTAATGCACTTCCTTATTATCAGCAATGGTTCCAAGTGAACTGAGGGGCTTGGTTTAACTGTGAATGTAAAAAAACCCAACAACAACCAAACAATAAAAAATACAAAAGAATGCTGACTTTAATCTTTCCCCTTCTTAGTAGGAACTGCACTTCTACTCTTGAATTTGATTACGTAAAAGGCATTCCATGTCTGAGAGGATTACTGCTATAAAAATTACCTCTCAGTAGCTGAGCACAACACTGACTTTTGTGAATATGTTTGTGTTTTGTCTGAGACCTAATTAACATATACTCTAAGAAAAGAGGAGTTTCCAGCTCTAAAGGCATGGGAATAAGGACATAGTCAAGATTTTAGGGAATTTTAAAAATAAACTATTCTATTATCTGTTGAAGTATAGCAGTAGCTCTAGGTCTACTCTAATGCACACCGATTGCATGTTCCAGCCTGAATACAAGTTTTCACCATGAGCTTCATGAGCACAAGTCAATTAACATTAGGGCTATCACACTTTATTCTGCATAAACTCAATAATCAGGAATGCCATTCCTACTCCTTGAGAGTAGTTCTCTCACAGAAATCCAGCTATGACTGTAAGCCTGGTTTAGAGAGTTTTGGCTTATAGACAACTACAGTGCTATTCTTAAATTTTTCCTTCTGACTCAGCACTAAGGGCTCTTTCTCTGGCTGATTCTGTCTCAGAGGGCACAATTCTGAAAAATTCCTGTGCCGTATAAAATATTAAGCTGGGTGAGAAAATACTGTTAGAACTAAGTCATTCAGTGGTAACACATAATCTGTGTAACAAACTGCTTGGGGAAGAGTGGCTGGAAAGCTGCCTGTGGAAAAGGACCTGGGGGAGTTGGTCAACAGCTGTCTGAACATGATCTGACAGTGTGCTAGAGAGCCAAGCCACTCGATGGCATCCTGTCTTGTATCAGAAATAGTGTGGCCAGCAGGATCATCCCCCTGGACTTGGCACTGGTGAGGCTGCACCTTGAAGCCTGTGCTCACTTTTGAGCCTCTCACTACAAGACTCTGAGGTGCTGGAGCATGTCCAGAGAAGGGCAAAAAGGTGGTGAAAGGACTAGAGGTGTGGCTGAGGAAGCTGGCGTTGTTTAGCATGGAGAAAAGGGGTTTCAGAGGAGAACTTATTACCCTCTGCAGCTCCTTAAAAGGAGGTTGGGATGAGAATCAGTCTCCTCTCCCAAGAAGCAAGCAACAGGGCAAGAGGAAGTAGCTCCAACACACACCAATACAGGTTTAGATTGGATATCAGGAAGAAACTCCTCACTGAAATGTTTGTCAAGCATTGAAACGTGCTGCCCATGGAAGTGGTGGTTGTGACACCACACCTGGATGTATTTAAATGTTCATAGATGGAATATGGTTTAGCGATGAACACAGCTTTTCTAGCTTAACATCTGGACTCAATTTTAAGGGTCTTTTCCAACCTTGATGATTCTATGGTTCTTTCCTATGGTGCTACAAGGAGAAAGCATATTTCTGGAACTAATTCTTTCTGAATTAAAATTAAATTTCTTTCCAAACTAAAATGGGATATTTGAAAAAACACTCTTAAGAGCACTACAAGCAGTACTGCAGTCCTCTCTGACTGATGCCAATGTAAATAAAGACTTGCGACTGTCTGAGCACCTGACATTTCACCAGTTTCTCTTAGACAGTACAGAGAGATTGCACTGACAGGAGAACACACTCAGCATGAATCTAGGAAATAAACTGCCCTGTACCTATGAGAATCTTGCCAGAAATACCTTGGCCAGCCAGGGACTGTTTCCAATCGGCAGCATAGTTAATATCCTGGGGAATTTGTTTAGCTGTATGCATGTAGGCTGTATACCTCCACTTTGTCTCAAGGCTAGAGAATTAACTGTGGCAATTTAATTTGCTAACATAGTCAGAGATTTTACAACCTTCAGAAAAGGTTTAGATACATGGTCTGTCTTCTTTTTTTAGATTGATGTCTAAGTTGAATTTATATTCTCTAATATATTTCAGTATGGTCTTGCTATGAAAGGTGAGCAAGTCCTGGCCAAAAAAGAGGAATTTAGCATGTCACTATCCAAGTGGTTGTCACCAGTTTTTAAAGGAGTGTGAGACAGCGGGAGTATGAACAACGGACAATAAAATTTTAAGGAAACCAAATATCCAGTCACATGAGAGCAAGCTAAACAAACTCAGTTTACTTAATCCAGAAAAGACAAACTGGAGAGGGACTATAATTTTTCTTATATAAATATATTGATAAATTACAGTTGAGATACATTAAAAAATCTATAAATACATAAAAATATTTAGGCTGAAAAAATGGAGGAAGATTGCTACATTAGTGGACTGGTACCTTGATAAAAGGAACTGGAGAAAAAATATAATTAGTTCTAAACCTGAATTTCAGGTCAAAATGAATTCAATTCATCAAGAAGTTCTTCTCAGTCTTCTTTTCTTGTGATGCATAATAAATAAATAGTTCCCCATTAATTGAAAGCAAATGCAAGACTAATCTGAGAAAAGATAATTCAGATGAATACTATGTGATAAAAATAAGGTGAACAAAAAGACTGGAAAGTCTCAGTACTTAAAAAGTCTGAAGAGCCTGTGAAGACAGTCTTTGAGGGGTAATGACAGAAAAATTTCAGCATTATCAGCAAAGTACCTTTATTGTTTGTTGTATTCATTCCATATTTGCTTATTACTAAATGTAGATTCCACTTTGAAGCTGAAGAAGAAAAATACATAACTATTTGTAATTTTCCATTAAGAGCAAGAAAACTCCTGGTAATACCCACAATTTTGACAAATCATGCATACAAAAATTAATAAAAAGCCTGCAATTTGTTATAACTCTGTGATATCTCTTATGACTTTAAACAACAAGAGACAGCAGGACAGTTGTTCTCAGTGTTTTTTACACCCTCAGGTAGAGCTAAAGAGGAAATTGATATGAACTGGTCTGTCAGTCTCTCCTTAAGAATTTTCACTACTAATGTGACTGAATATAAAAATTCTTTGTCTCCCCGGTCAACTCCATACCCAGATCTCCCTTTTTTCCTCACTATAATATTGCTAGCCTTCTTGTCAAAGAAAAAATCCACCTCTGTGGGATAATTGTACCTTAGGCTTTTCCTTCTTATCCCATCCCAACCACATCTTTTACAACTCATCCTTCTGTTATCCTCAAAAATGAGATTCATTCTCCAGATGCAACAAGTCAATATTTATAGAGTTGAGAGTGACATTATTTATTTCTGAGCTGTGCAAGCCTGGGTTTCTGGAGGTATTCCACAAATCCAGCAGCACAACTATTAAAAATTATTACTGTTTGTACATTTTAGCAAACCAAGGAATTAGCGTTCTTTGGCTACAAGTTGCATAGTTCTCTTATTTATTAGTATTCTATCTTATGTTGGTTTATAAATTCCCATGCTGATTACTCCCCATGCTCAGGCTTTCTCTTTTTTGAGTTGGTGTGTTTCTTGTTCCAGTGGTCACAATCTCCTCCTGCTGGAATTGCCTTTTAGGCAGTTGGAACCCATTTCAGCACAGTTGCTGGGTTGGGTTTATTAGTTTCTTCTCCATCTTGGGAGCTCTGCCAGGTGGTCTATAAATTCTCTTTGTGTCCACTTTCAGTGGGCATCCCACTTCCCAAGCCTTGTTAACCTCCTGCTAGGTCTGAGACTGCTGAAGCATGTCCAGCTCTATGCCTTAACAAGGCAATTCTACCTACAAATAATTTGTGTTTCTAACTCATGGACATCATTTGGAGCTTGCTTGTTAGCTGCTCTCTGTTTCACAGATTGAATCTCCCTTCTTGTTGATTAGGCTTGAAAGCATTAAAAAAAATTAAAAATCAAAGAACATCCTTTCTTAAGGAGCTATTCCACATTTTGCAACACTTACTTTAGATCCCATCTCTTCAATGAAGCAAATTCCATTTCTGTTGTTTGTGGTACTAATCACAAATTTCCATCCACAAAACATTCAGGTTAGAGGCTTGTTTTAGATTTTCATTGGGGAATCATCTATGATCTCCACAGATGGTAATTCCCTCCAGAGCTAAGCCACTGGCCTTTTCTGATTTGTTTTAGTGTTTATTTGTTTGTTTGCTCTTGTGGTTTGATTTACTGTTATTTAATACCTTCATTTTGCAGTGTAGTATTTAAAATGTGTGATGACTTCTGCTCATACTGGCCATTCCTTGTACACTCATCTACAGCCTGTCTATTCACACATCCACTTTGTATCAGGGAATGCATGGTTTTCCTGCATTTGTACACAAATGATTCTAGCCTTTATCTGGGTGCAGCAGACTAAAAATCAAAACTATTTTTAAAAAAATCAAAACAAAGAATTTCTTGCCCAGAATGTCTGTACATTTGTGGTATATCAAAGGTACTATTTTGCTTACTTAGATTAAAACCACAGTTTGAATAACAGCTGCAAACATTAACATGAGAGTACTTCAAAGCACATTAATTAGGCTAAAACAGGGGTTTTAATCATGGCTCACTTGAGATGGTTTAAGATAATTCTTTCAAATTTGACCATCATTAGATAACTGGACTGAAATTACTACTTCTCATTGCAACATGAGGAGTGGTTGCTCTATTTCTTTAATGCTGAGTCAAATCTTAATTAAAAAGGCGCAGAAATTAAATTTCCATTTTTTAAATTGAACCACAGATGCAGTAGATCTCGCTTTCTGCATCTACAGGCTCTCACATTTAGATTATTTACCTTCCAATGACTATTTAGCAACAGTGCACTCTCATCACATATAACTACCAACAACTGCCTCTTACATATAGCTATAACATTTTATCAAGTGCTACAATATGAACATTACACTAACTTGTAAATAGCTGAAGACAAGACCTGCAGCCAATGATTCAAGCACAGCTAATAACCAAAAGAGCCCTGAAAACTATGTATGTACTAGACAGAAAGTAACCAGAGTGAATATGCATGTAGAATATTGTAACAGGAGAAGAAATACTCAGGAAGAAGCAGGTGTTGACATTGCTTCAGACCTTTATTTTAGGACAGATGCACATTGCCCAGCATTGTCTAAGACAATATTTCTGCAGGTATTGTAACTATTCACCTTGTATATCCCCATTTCACTCCTCAAATGCTAACAAATCAATGTGCAATTGTCCTATAATAAAACCACCAACCTTAAAAAACCCAAACAATGGTCAAGTGTACGAAGAATCCCAACTACTCAAATTTCTGCTAGAACAAAAGGAGGTGTAAATTACTTTTGGGATGCCATCTCAATAAAAGAAAACTGCACTTGCATGGTGACATGGTCAGATGGGAGCTAAGTCAGCACTGCTAAAAGCTCACAACTTTTGCCATGTTTATACAATATTAAAGGATCACAGAATTAACTAGGTTGAGACCATTGAGTCCAGTCTATGACCAAACACCACCTTGTCAAGTAGTCCCTGGCACCGGGGGCCACATCCAATCTTTCCTTATGCACCTCCAGGGACGGTGACTCCACCACCTCCCTGGGCAGCCCATTCCCATGACTAAATACCCTTTCTGTGAAGAATTTCTTCCTAATATCCTATTCCTAGTTTCCAGAAAATAACAGCTGTGTCTTTCCCTCCATCCTCTGCAGTTGCTTTTAAGAGGAAGAGCTCTGTGACTTCTATTGTAACAACAGCAAGCAGTTCTTACTGTTGCTGTGAAAACACCCAGCTTAAGAAACGACAGAAAGAGAAAACAGAATACACAGAGGCTGGTGTCAGGTTCTGGTGTTCTGATATAACTGCATTACACAGCTAGCTGATAGGGTGTTTCCTTACATCAGTAGTGCTGGAGATTTAAGGGATGCACAGAGTAAAGAGGCTGGGTATTGTTAACTGATGTTGCATGGAAGCAGCCTGAGGTCAGGATAATCTTTCATCAACTCCCATGTTATCATTGGCTGTTGATTTTATAAAAACAAAGAAAAGAGAGAGAGATGTAAAAAGATAACAGTAGTAATCAGGATACAGTTAAGTTGCATGAACACATCATAGAACTGTGTAATAATATGATTATTCTTCTAAATAGCACTAAAAATATTCTATGGATGTGATGAACTGTCTGCAGCAAAATATCACCCTTCTTAATATTTTTTTTCCTTGCAGATTTCTGCTCCCCCTCCTCCTCCATTTTTTACATCATGGTGAACACGTTTCACCCTTTAGAATGTTATGATTTATGATTCTAAATGGTCTTCATATTGGCAAAGGAAAGAAAGGTCATATTACCACTCTAATTAGCAAGTTCAGCTTCATAAACAGGCCCTTATGTCGTCAGCGATGTTATTTAAGCCTAAGGTCAACCTTGAGAGAAGCTGGCCTAGGAAGATCCCTGGTAGAAAATAGATGTGTCTTTCGAACAAAAATAAACTTCTGCCATGAAGTTCAATTTACATGTTCTGAATGAATCTAGAATCTTCCACATACCACCAAGCTTCCTGAATTTCAAATAAATCCCAAAATCTGTATGTCCTTGTTCAGCTTCTCTCAAAATTGGTGTTTTTTCAATAGCAAGGCACCAGTGGATACACTATTACAGCTTATTGCTTGTGACAAGCAAATATCAACTATGACAAGAAGTAGCAACTCTACTCTGGTTAGCAGTAAAAGGTCATTAGTAACTTATCTGCAGTTAGGCTAGCTAGGCCATTCACAATTAGTCATCAAATGTTGGCTTTTCAAATTAAAAAATGGGCAAAAGCCTTAGTAAGAGAAGCATTTTCCCTTCTGATAAAGTTATCTTCCTTAATAAAGATTTTTTTAACATTATCAATATATTTTCATATATTCATATCAATATATTTTAAATGCAGGTGATGTCCTTTTTTCCCTCTTTGGGGAAACTCTTTACTATCTAGTTTAGCAATCAGTGTGTCTTTTCTACTGGAAGAACAATCTGGCTGTATAAAAAATATTTGCAACATATGGCATATATCACAGTGCATTCTTTTGGACCTTACCATTTATTTAGGGCTAGCTAATTACTGATTTAACTTCTCTTAACTTTCACCACGATACCAACATAACACACAGAATCATTCATTTCGTGCATAAAGCAGATCAGATGCAAAATGTAGAAATTAAAGAATTCTGAAACTCAGGCTGATTTGTGTGATTAAAGCAAAGGTATTCTTCTCCAGGCCAGCTTTGATATGCTAAGCATTTACTATTTCACACATGAAACTGAAGCAAAAATGGGAAACATTCACTTCACTGGTGAAGGATATAATCCCATGTACTATCAAATAACACTGTCGTATTCCCTTCTGTGAAACTTAGTCCAGTAAGCTTGTCTTTACAGTGCAGCTTAAAATCACTACTAGAAAACCACTAGTCTTGAAAGAGAGTCATAGTAGTTGCTGACTTCTCCTTCTATTGTAATGCAAAAATTTATATTAACATACTACTCTCATTGAAGTTTGGGGTTTTTTTGTAGATTCTGTTATAGTTGGTTTTACTATGTATGTACAATAATATGCATGTTGGCTTTACTATATATGTACAATAAACTTACAGTACTTGGCACAATATGAGATGCAATGTCACTTAATTGTACAGGTGGAAATATTTTGTATCTGTACAAGACCCAAAATTTTACCTCATTCCATTTCATGGAAGAAATTTTAAAAAAAATTAGGGATATCTGGAGCAAAACTAAAATAAACACAGTAAACAAATCTTGAATTAAACCAAACACATAAGGCAAATATGGATGATTGACATTCACAGTGACCAAAGGAAGAGGTGTAGATTGACAGAAATACTTAAAAGAGTTTTAACAGCAGAAACGTTACTAAAATTTATAGATTTAACAAAGCTTTATTGAAACTTTTGAAATAATAATCAATGATAATAATCACTGGATAAGTGATCCAGTGAGAATACTTATCCTTTATAATCAATAGTTTCTTGCAGTTATTATTGAGGTACTACTGGGTATTCAAGCACTTGGCTCTTTTATTCACTCACACAATAGAGATGCATTAAAGATGGGGCCAGTTTGACCTTGCCTAAGAGAGTCACCTGGGTTTCAGTATAGTACACAGAGATAAGTTCTTGCGTTTTTTGTAAGCTTTGAGCTAGAATTTTTTTGTTATATTGTGGAACAAAAAAATTTAAAAAAAACCAAACAAACAATTTATTTTTTTAAATCTACCATTCCAGTTGACACATGAGTTATTTAGTCATCAAAAGTGCTAGTTACCCTTAGCCACTTGTAACTTCACCTATGCCAGATTACCTGGAACTATTTCCATACATTGTAACAAAGTAATTAAAATAAACAAAGATTTCCCACAGATCTGCAAAACTTTACTAGGAAAGCAAGTAAGTAATAACTTTTAGAGAAAAGGTTTAGTGTCTGCAGATTAAAGATGTTATTTTCCTATGCATTTAAAAAGCCCTCGCTCTATTAATTCTACTATATCAAATTAGTTCATAAAATAAAGGGCAAACGCAAAGATTTTAATGAAGATTTGCCACACAATCATCATTAACTTTCCACAGACAAATCAGAAAATCAGATCTTTTAAAACCCTATTAATATTTAGTCCTATAATGGTCAATACGAATGCAGAAAAGAATCTTTTGTCCCATGATTGTTCTTCACAAAAAAGTTACCTTGTAGCTACAAATGCAAGCATAATATACATGATCAGACTGAGGCCTTCCAAATTCTAAACTCTACTTTTCCCAGCTTTGGCCACATAGAAACTAAAATCTTTATTGATTTTGATCTTTTGAAAAGTGCAACAGAAATGGATATGCACTTGAGAAGACAGGCTGGTAACTTGCAGCTTAATAATGAGCACTGGGGGTTAATTTTCTTTTAGCCAGAATGTTAACTTACTGTATCAATATTTCTACATATTCTTCATCAACTTCCAAATTATAGAAATTACTGACATTAAGTATCTTTAATATGTATCAGGTGTGTAAGTCTTCTGAGAATTTTCCATGTACAGAAAAGATGAGGCAGTGAAGTCAATGAACATCAGATGGAGTCTTGGGAAATGGGAGTCATTTGCCCTTGGGCGTTCTAGCGAATCATCTGGGACTTTAGCACTGGTATATAGTCTAAGGTTGATGATCCCTGTACTCCCATTTGTACATGGTATTGCTGATGTAGTTCAAAAGCATGTTAAACTTCCAGCGCTATAAATTAATTACACATCCTCTGTTAAAAAGGTTTTTCAATTTGCAAGTTGAAATTCTATTTTTTTACAAGTAATTTTAAAATGTTTTATTTAAGCTTCAATCTTCTGTAATACTTTGTTATTGAAGAGATTTCAAATCGTTGCAATTGTGTCAAGGGAAGTCAGTTTTCTGGCACAAGGTATCAGAGAACATGGTTGAGTGCTGAAGTAGCTGGAATACTCAAGACTGACAAGAGATGTTTGCTGTGGACTAAAAACAGCTCAGACGTGTGCTGACTACTCAGCTCACTGAGGAACTAGCACTTGCTTTTTTGGATAAAAGCCCAGTGGAAAGAACAAACTTGATGTTACTACTGAATCTTTCACCTTATGTTGCTGATGTCTCTACTGTTACTTCAGCTGACCGTAGCTGACACTCCTGCCTATGGATGAGATGTGCCAAAAGAGGGAACCTGGAAAGGGCGGTTACAGACAGGTCAGCAGCTTCTATTCACAGCTGGGTCCTGTTTGTGAGACTGAGCCTGACTGACAGCAGGTGTGCAGTGACCGACAATCAACAGCTCTGGGTACCTCATATCGAGACACCACCAAAAGCAGGTCGAGTAGATCTCAATTTCCCTATAGGCTGTTGTAATTCCAATGCATATCCCAACCTTGAACTACTTTAGAACCACCCTGAGGTGTCACATATTTGCCATTTGCACTTCAGAACATCACTGTAATTTTCAGAAAACCAATTTCCAGAAGCTAGACAAGCACATCAAGTATTTGGGTAGAAAATGTCTGCTGAAATTAGAATGTACATTCTCTTAAATTATATCTGGTACACAATTTTAGATCTTCCAGTACCAAAACCACTACATCCTACAAAGTTATAGACAGAAGGAATGGTCTGCTGATGTTGTCATGACATTAAAGACAGAATATAAATTTAAAATTTCTATATTGAGAAAATAAACCAAAATACTCATTGAGGCATACATTAATACCTCATGTTTTCTTTCTGAATCTTTTAAAGTGTATTTATGTAATCAATTGTTTTTTAATTGAGATTATAATTTTAATGCCTTTAGATATCTGTGCTTATTATGTGTCTGCAGTATTATTATGTCATTTGGGAAAATGTGCATTTTGTGTATGAAGTCAAGAGACAAAGAACTTTTAGCTAGTGTCCTTTTATTGAATTAAATATCTTCAAAATAACTGCATGTCAATTTTATTTTTCATCTCCGCCATGCCTGCAACTCTGTTTTAATTTTTGGAATGTGTAGCTAATGCACCCAGCAGCATTTGGCTGTGTGGTCACAGCACTGCCATGGGAACTGAGAAGAGGCAATATTCACTGCTGGATTTCAATATGAATCATAGCCAGTTAGTACGGCAAGGGACTAGAGAGCAGAAAACCTGCTTGCTGCATTCTATAAAAATGCATAACATCGCTAACAAATTCACTATTTATTACTGAAGATGTTCATTCCCATTTAGACACCAAAAAGCAGACCATGAGCAGAAGACAAATGCTTACATCAACCACCGGTGTGGCTATGAAGAAATAGGGAAATATATGCTTGGGTATCAATTTAGGATTATTGCATGGTCACAAATCCTGTCAAAAGCCTTTTCTGTCACTAACATTCTAAGGCAAGTTTGAAGAGTTTTGCTGGACTATAACAAATTTGTTATTTCTGTAGAACTGCATCAACATCAAATACCTCCAGAAGTACAATGGGGGGGGGGGGGGGGGGGGGGAAGAAAGGAAACTAACAAGGAGTTAGTTAGATCTATCCTAGAAGAGGATCATGAATATCATGAATACATTCAATCTCGCAAGTATTTTGTAACAACTCACTGTATTCCTAACATTGTAGTATATGCACTGATTTCTTTTTAAAATAGTATTTTTAAAAATTATGCTGTAGTAAAAAGCAGTAGAAAAGCATGATGTTGAGTTCATGCATTATAGTGTCACTTTGATTTTAACTGATGTGGACTGGTCTAAGATGAACCAGCCTGTTTAAGTGCAACTTGTTACATACGATTACATTTATTCTATTGATATGATATACAATATATCCCTACATATACCACACATATATGTATTATGATTGTATATTGTTTCACAGTGCATCTCTGAATTGTACTGATCTACATTCTTGTCAGAAAAAAAGTAGGATTACTGCCTATTCTATACATCCATGCTAAATAAAACAAGAAATGTCTCAAGGAATGGAGGTTAAAACACACACTACAGTCTGAAGCAATGACTGCTGTCATTATACTGTGGTAGACCATTTGCTTAAAATTGTGGCTTGAAAAGAGGTTGCAATTAACAGCACAAGAACTATTCATTATTTTATAAAAAATAAGCACAGCATATCACAGCACATGATGCACTGGAAATTTTGTCATATTCTAAATCTGTCCTTAATATGATCCTACTTCCAGCAGGGAAAGAGTCCTAAGCTAAGAATGACCATGAGTAGTTTTGTCTATAGCGACAAGCTTGAAAAAAATATTCATAAAGTTGAGAACACATGCAGGAAGTAAAAGTGGCAGCTGAATGAGTGAAAATAAACTGAGCAACATTATTTAGAGAAGGACACTACAAGTTCTTAGCAACACAACTCAGGATAAATTTACAACACTAAGTATGATTTCCATGGTAGAAAATGAAGGAAAATAACAGTGATTGTGAATAGTTGTACTGATGATAGCCTGAAGTTTAAGAAGCAAAAAAGTATATTTGAAAGACTCTTTTTAAAGAGAGGAAGAAACATGGTGCAGATTTTGTTTTGTCACATGATTTTTGGTGTACTACTTAAAAACCTTGGAAGTATGGACTGCTACACAACTGCAACAATAGGATCAAAATGGGGAGATTTAACACAAAGAGATTAATAGATAAACAGATACAGAAATATTTAACTCAAAAATAACTGAACTCGTAATACACACCAGCTCTCAGAAATAATTCAAGCTTTATATAACATTATTCATTTTTTTTACTTTTTTTTGAAAGGAATTGACTAATGAATTTCTGTGTCATGAGTTGTAGCACATTTCAGTGACAATAGACAAAATGTTCTAGTTAATTTGAAAACAATATAGTGCAATACACACAGCTGTTCAAAAAGCACATGGAATTTGTTCCAGCACCCTTAAAAAGGGCATCAGGAAGATTCCACTAATTTTATCTCAAGGCATTTCCTTTCTATAGTTTTCCGTAAATTCATGCACAGGCCACTGTGATCAGTTTCCAGATTTTCCCACTTTTTAATTAAGCACTGATAAAGACTTCTCCCTAGAAATATCTTCCATTATTGTTTGGTATTTGGACATTTGTCTGATACATTTGTTTACAAGTATTGGTCTAGTAGGTACTTTATAGGAGATCTCTGTACTTTACTGAATCAAGGCTCAGAGATCTGTGCTACAGATTATCAGCATGCAGTTAGTAACATAACTTTTAGATACAAAGTTGGACTATTAAGGAAAAATTATTTTCATATCTCCACTTCATATGTTCTTTGTTATGTCACTAGAGATACACCACTAGGAACACAGATTTGATGAACCAACATATATTAAAAGCATCTAAAAAGAACTAGTTTTATGCCACACTGATCCCTGATAAACTGAAATGGTGTAGTACAACTCTTAGAATAGTTTTTAAGAAGTATCATCATTTAATCACTTTTTATATTTATATTTGGCAGCAGTAAATGATTGGGGGGAAAAAGAAAATCTAATTTACAGTATACCTGGACAGTTCATATTGTAAAACAGATTACTTCCCATCTCATTTGTAACATCTGAACAGTAGAAGACCTCATTTTCAAGAAGTATAGATAGGAATGTGCATCCACAAATAAATTTGTGTATGAGCTGCTCAATCCTCTTGATTCTGAGCAGCAACTCAATACACAAATGATCCTAAAAAGATCTGTAAACTCATTGTGTGAATTTAGATACATGAACTAGATCTTGAAAAAAATTTTCAAATATTCTTTTCTGGGTCTCTGCAACAAGAGTATTTTGCTATTTAAGCATAATAGATAATTGCAGTCAGTCAATGGAAGAAAACAATTTCCCACTCCTGTCTGTAAATTTTTAGATCGAGATTAGAGAGGTTTATGAGAACACTTAAAGTTAAGTCTTTGAGAGAAGCTGTTAAAAGAGCATAAATTAAAGAAGAACCAATTGGTAAGGCCTTTGTCACTCACAGAAATGAATGACTAGTAACCAGCTGGGGAAAGAATGACACACACAGGCACAAAGGCATACATACACTCATGCCCAGACACATCAGCACAAAAAGTATTTAGATTTACAGAAAATGAGGCAAAATTTCATTGACTAATGAACCATTAAAAAAAAAAACCACCCAAAAAACCAACAACGACAAAAAGCCAACAAAAAAAGGTACCTCTATTAAAATAAGGAGGAACTCTTTCCATTAATAGTACAAATTTCAGGAAAAATAGCAAAGCAATAGACCTTTCAACTAGTGTTACCACCATATTTAGCACTCTAAGATGGCAAACAACTTTGATATGCTTCATTACATTTAAAGCGCTTTGGCAGGGGTGGGACTTCACCTCCATCCTCAACCATGCGCTCAGTTACTGTGAGCAAGTTACTATTTAAGTATTTCTAATGGAGGAAGGCAAAAGCTCTTTGCTCCAAGACAGAGACCACCTCATATTTGAGTAATTCAGCAGCAGCAGGAACTTGTGAATAATTTCTGGAGAGGAGAGAATGGTTTCAAGTCATCATAGCAGTACATTCCCGGCAGATAGGAAAGGCGCAAATGAGAATTGCTTATACTCACTCATTCCCATTAAGGGAAACAAGTCTCCTTCTATATCCCTCAGTATGTTATTTCAAAACAGCACAGGTAACCATATGTATTCTCACCTACTGCTGCATAATGTCAGCTACATTGATTTCTTGTGTATTCAAACCTTAGGAGGGGGTAACAAATAAACAATATAGGAAAATCATCTAAACAAAAGGGAAACTAAACCACAGCAGTATTGTTTGTTACACACATGCAACAAGTGCTTTGCTTCTCCCTTCCATACATGACACACTGAATATCCAGAACAAAAACCAGAAGGAAACCACCAGCAAGAAAAATAGATAAACAATTCTAAGCATCATTACAAGAAATAAAGCGCAAAAAATAATCATAACAAAGACACAACAACAGGGCAGCAGTGTAAGAAAAAAATTATGTGTGCTTATATATTTATTTATGTTCATACTGAACTTACAAGTCACAGAAAAATTCAGAACACAAATTACACTGTATAAAGAACACCTTCCTTGACATGCTGTCATTGCATGTAAAGGCTTTACACAAGCATTGGGACATATTTGAAATGAGTACTGAAGACATATTACTTCTAGAACAATGATAATGTTGTTATCCTCTCTGGAATTTGTTCTTTAGGTGTTTCTCATTCCCAATGCTGCCAAACTAATTGAGTATAAGGGATGTTTTGGAACAGAAAATGACAGTAAAAAGCTATCCATCAAATCTTATAAATGTGCCCACAAGTTACTGCTCCATAGAAACAAATACAGATTTCATCATCATGCATTAACAGGCTTCTCGACCTTTTATATGAGGAAAGAACATAAAAGTGAGACACAAAACTAAACGACTACTTAGATCTGGAAGACAAAAAAAAGTCATAACCAGCAAAAAATTGAGGACAAAAGGACATTTCTCTTTAAGATAGCAAAAAATAATTTAAGCAGATTTTTAAGAGTTGGTTCTCCTTTCTCAAAAAAATGCTATATGATAACCTTGAATCAAAAGACATATAATCTTATTTTATACCTAAACAAGAAAGAGTTATCCCCAAGACCCCAAAATATCCTAGATAACTTCCATCTAACGACTCAAAAATAAAAATATGGATATCAACATTTTCAAAGGAAAATTCAGCTGCATAAGCCTTGGAAACATTCAGCAGCAATCCAAAAACCTAGAAAATATTTTGATTCAGAGAAGATTCTAATTGATTAACAATTTCACTGCAAGACTTCTTAAGGACTACTGTACTATATGTTTGCAAACACAAACACTGCTTATGCAGAAATAAAAGCTGTAAGAAATCAGTACTGAAGGTATATCTCACTGTAGCACTCGGTATCTAATAAATGTTTCCTTTCTCAGTATACTAAGAAACAAACAATACATCCCTTGCCCGCAATGAAGGAAGATTTATAATGTAGAGGAGACAGCAGTAGCTAATATGATTTTTAGAGCAAGAAGTAGCTAGAACTTCCAAGAGAAAAATCTAGTTCATTCTCTCCCCTGTAGAAGATTTCCTTGCACTGTGTGGAAGGAACGCTTCTGCATTGTCTCCCTTTTGCTGTTTCCAGTTTCGGCCCACACCGCTATTGAGAACTCAATTTTAACCATTGGAAGAAGTGCAACAGAGTTACTCTAGCATGGAATGTATCACAGCAGCAGAAATTGCCATCTCATGTAGCACACACAGGCTACACCTATGAAAGGGCAAAGCTTCTCACTCCATCCCTGAGGATGGCTGCTCTGTCAAGGCAGGTCCTAGAAGTGAGAGGATGAAGGATACACATTTAACGCTCCAGTCTCAGATTAGAGGCTGGAGTAATCTGCTAAAATATGTACCTTTAAAAAGTGTAGTGGAAGGGTGTGGGAAAAGATTTTTCATTGTCATTATCCATCCCCTCCTGCCCCCCCTCCCCATGAAATTCTCTGAGGCTTAAAAGTACTAATGACACTTCATCACACCTAAACAACTTACAGCAGCAGCCATCACCTCACTCCAACCTTTATTTCCCATAAATAATTTACCCCAGCTTCTCAAAAATCAATCTTGTGATTTCTTACATAGGGAACTTAGCAATTTTTTATTTTAGTGACTTATCCTTTCAAAGTTGAATCAGCTCTAGAGGAGCTTGTTTCTAGAACATTATTTGTGATAAATGCAAAGTAAAGATAGCATGGAAAGGGAAGGAAATACACACATCTAAAAAGCAGTTTTTCCATGCTAGTTACACAACAACACACTCTTAGTCATGCAGGGTGAATATAAGGAGACAAAAGGTGAGACATGAAAAGGATGTTATCCTCTTCCCAAAAATTAATGCACGTACACTACTTGCTTAAAAGTCTAAATTAGTTGTCATACTAGATTTGTGTAAAGCTTTAGGAAAGAATGGTGTGAGGGCTCTTTATAGAAAATTGCACCAAGTGGAGGGTATTTCACTAATTAACACCCCTTCCCAAAGAAATGCTTATGTCCTTTAAAGATAAGCTTCATTTAAGTAGAATTTAAGTAGACAAAAGACCCCAAATATTTGCCGAGCCCTGACTTCAACATCTGTTGGTATTCCCTACACACAAGTGTGCTTCTATGTGCATGTTTATGAGAAGAGGTCATCAGGGGCTTGCTTGGTTTATTCATCATTTTAAGGCACTCCTATTTGCAAAGCTTCTGTTAATGTCAGTGAAATCTAACCCAGACAGAAGTTTCAGAGGTCACATATTTGGCATGCTACATTTAGAAACCCAAGTACAAAGTTGACGGGGACGCTTCAAACACAGGGGATTACAGCGGAAATAGGTCTCCTTATACCAAACTGGCTATCGAGCAGATTCAGGGAAGAACACACCGAGACTGCATGATGCTATTAGAGCTCTTATTCTTACTTTATTTTATCCACTGACTAAATCAATTCTGCCATTTGGCAAAGCCCAGCACAGAAATAACACTTTATTTTTGATACAACAGAAAACAAATAGACGTGAGACACAAAATCATGTACTACATGACCTAAAAAAAGCAGATACTTACAGTTCGAAGGAACTGTATTTCATCTTCCCCTCCTTCACCCCCTTCAGCCATGGCTCTTGAGGAGTCAGCTCTGCTGAGGCTGATCGCCTCCACCGTCAGCTCACTGCGCTCTGTGCTGCTCCTCTCCTATCAGTATTAGCATATAGCTAATCCACAGCCATATAGGGAGCTCAGCTAACTCCACTGCACTGCAGACTGTCAGTCAACCCCCTCACTGCCAGAGCCAACTACGCTGCTGCTTTTCCAGCTCATAGCAAGCAATTCTCTCCCTTTTCTCTCTACCCTGGAGGCAAACCCCCCTACTGTTAAGGTATTGCAGGAAGCGTTATATGCATCACTAGGTGTTGAATTTTTCCCCTCCAGATACTGTCTGGGCAGAACAACAGAAATGGTGAAGTGTTAATAAAAGCAGGGCTCGAGCTTCCATTTTCACAGATCAGGATAGCAAATTTTGCACTGAAATGTATCAAATTCAGCAATTTTGAACCTACTGATTATGCAGCAGAAGGATGTAATCCTGATGATCACAGGACAAGTGGATTTTGACAGCAGGTATTTTCAGCTTGCTTACAATAATTTCCATTTCTTGCTTCTCTGCAAAAGCAGCTGCAAATCTGATTTCCAAGATGACTTTATGATCTGAACCAACTATGTGTAGTTATTTGTGCTATCCCTTTACATGGTATTTATAATCTATCCTAGGGACTTCAAGGGCTTTATCTGTATCTTTTTAGAACTACACCTGAGTATTTATAGAACATTATGCATATTTACTTCAGAATCCACAGAACACATTTATGTCAAAATAAAACTTAAAATAACTAAATTCTAGTTCAACAATGAAGAAATTTGTAATTAATGAAAATTGCTATTTATCACTTGAATAAGAGCAAATAATGAAGGGAAGAAAATAGATCAACACTAGAACAAAATTTAATTAAGTGAAGGGAGGAAAAAAAATGACAAGGAAACAGAAGAAACTGCCGAGGAGGCTCTTGCCAGCCAATTCACTGTGTGATCTTGGATCTTGTGATAAGATTGCAACCACAGCTTACCCCTACATTCAGCCCCTGAGAAGAATTACTCAAACTTTGTGCAGTCCCTGTTTAACTTGACATATTCTTTCACAGACTACCATAGGTATACTTTTTCTCAATAAGAACATATTTATGGTATACAAAGGAAAACATAGGTACAAAAAGGAAGTAATATCTTTCCTGAGGTCACAAGGATGAGTGTAGCACACTGAAAACTGAAACTGCATACTCTGTGCCCACAAGCTAATAATTTATGGACAACTGTCCTCTGGATGTGGAAACCAATGCACACTGCCCTTCCACCCCCAAAAAAATACTATTCTCATTTTGCACTAATTAAAATAACCATAGTCACAAGCCAGAAAATGAGATGCCCAAGATTTTCTCTCCTTGATGGGCAGAATTCTTTGAAAAATGTTTTATTTCACTCTGTCTTATTACCCTGAGAAAATCCGTCCAAAAAACAATGCCAAACACATTAGTCAGCAACAGACAATTTCAGGTCAAAAGCAACTCAGAAGCCTTTAGTGGGTATAGTCATACTGGCTCTTCCTGCCAGTCCATCCACTTCCTTTTCCCCACCCTGCAGTTTTTGTTGGTTGCTGTGCAAGGCAAAGGCAATGTGGCAGAAAAATATTTCTCTGAGGTGCCAGAAAACTGATATGGCTGGCATTTGAACATCCATTTTTGTGTCTGGGGTTTTTCTGTAGTGTTTAATTTAACTCCAGCCATATCTGGATCAACAATTTATCTCATTCTTCATCGATAAAAAGAGCATACCATAATAGGTCTTCCCTATGGAATACTGTTATTCCAGAAAAAAACCTCAAAAAAATCTGAGAAATGGGAAAAATTTGCCCAAAAACAAAGCATGCCACTCTGTGATTTTACTAAAAAGAGTAGACAGTGAGGCCTACTATGACACATGCTTACCCACACATTTATATTATTTCCTAATTTACATTCTAGCAGAAGGTTTCCTTGACCAGAGTAAGTGAAGTTTTGGAACTAGACAATTTTTAAGGACCTTTCCAACCCAAACCATTCTATAATTCCATTCTATACACAATGGATTTGATATGGCATGGCAAAATGCAATACACATGTAAGGACACTTTCTGTATCATCTTAAATGAAACAACCTTTCAAGCATACTACTTTACTTCAAAAGATTATTAGCAAGAAATAAGCAAAAACCTGGGAAAATAAGCACAAGTGCTGAATTTTCATCACAAATAGAAATCAATATCATTAAGTACATGTGCTGGCCAAATTTTATCTCAGTCATATAAGATTTCCAGATAGTAACTTCTGAACATGCAAAGCTGAGATTAATCCACCTGAATCAAATGAAAAGGGAGAAAATATATAACTTTTCAACTGTTTTCCTCATATGTTGGAGTATTCCATTAAAATGCTTCCTATGAAATGAAAAAAATATAGAGTAAAATAATATGTTTATATCCGTTTATATACATAGCTATGAATATCTATTTCTGCAACTCCTAATAAGGCAGATAGGGTATCAACTTTTTTTTTTCATTTAAGCAGACATCAACATGCTAGGATAGTTCTTTGAATTTCTTTAAACAATAGATAAAGCATATGAAGAATGAAATATTGGGAAAATTCTGATTCATGTCAAACCAGTAGGTTTGGGTTTTTGTAAGTTCCACTATGGTTTGATAATCATCTTTACAAAGCATCCCATGCATTGTTTTGGGAAACAATACCCTGCCATTATAAACAAAATATTTTTCTTAGATTTCCTCTTTTTAAAATTGC
Organism: Melospiza georgiana; assembly: GCF_028018845.1. Classification (NCBI taxonomy): domain Eukaryota; kingdom Metazoa; phylum Chordata; class Aves; order Passeriformes; family Passerellidae; genus Melospiza; species Melospiza georgiana. The sequence goes on from NC_080435.1 coordinate 33,049,948, forward strand.
CAACTGTAATGCAAAACCATTGCATAGCACTTCTGCTCCCTAGATATTTTTTTTGGGCTATATGTTTAAGGAGAAAATTATTCACCTACTACAGCATAATGAGATCCACATCTTCTGAAGACATATTTTCTGTCTAGGACTTCCCCATTGCTACAAGACTGAAATTTGGCTGTAATGACCACATATTGCACACAGGGTATATATGTGTATATATATATATATCTAAGTGTAGATGTGTGTGTATATCTATTTATATGTATATAGAGTCACTCTGCTTTACTGGATATGACTGTAAAGTGCAGCATTCCACTTTACAGGTTGAAAGTACACTTGGAAAGCTACACAGGTCCAACAATCTGAATTGTGACCACTTATGTGTTGTATGATACTCTATTCATCCCTATCAATCCTCAATCTGCAATTTAGCACTTTTCCTCCTAAACACGCTCTGGAAAGAGCTAATGGTACTTTAAAGCTATCGGAAGGACATGTCCACGAACCAAATTTAAGGAAAACTTCCTTTCAGTTTTCATTACAAACATGCAGCCTGGTTATCCTACAACATAAACTCACCCCTTTCACCGTGGGATTCAGGCTGACTCTTCACTTGTCCTTGATTGTAGGATAGAATTTTAATAGTAGCAGTAGCCTGACAATAAAATAGCAAGATGGATATTACAAAACAAAATTTTTAAAAATCTCTCTGTAATTAATTATTATCTGAACAATCTGTAAACAACTTTTGTTTGTGTATTTTACCTTTGTGAAGATTGACTTAATACACCCAATCAAAAATAACTCAAATACCAAGTAGAAGATATCTGCAAAACCTGCAATGGTAATGCATACATATTGACATTTTAAAAAGTAAAGGTAATATCAGTTACCAAAAAGTCAGTTGAGTGAGGAATCAAAACTAAATTTTCCACTGATAATTACAGGCTGTAGTGGTAAAAGTTAGGTGCTTCTTAAAAGACTATCATATCTCTGCATTCTTTATGTGCCTCAAGTTCCAAAAAAAAAAACCAACACACAAATACAGGTTTTAAAATGCCATTAATAGTAGAAAAATTGTTTTCTTTACAAAAACATCACTAAAGTATTCAAATTCATTATGCTGACTATCTTCAGCAGTCAGCTCCTTGTTCAGTTCACCAATGTTAGGCATGTTTAACAGGTGAACATTTCATGTGCCAAAGAGAAAACTACTTCTGTGACTATCCAGGGTGCTTTTGTTGTAATTTTGTCTTGTTACTTGGAGTATTCTGGGTTGGGGTTTTTTTGACAGGGATTGGGGGTGGAGGAGGTTTCTTTTTAATTTAATCTGGAGGAATTGCATTTAATTTTCATGTGGAAAATGTAACATCTTGGTCAAAGTTTTCCTCAAATTTTAAAAACTAAGTAAACCTCTGATGCCACTTTTTAATGAAAATGTAAAGTATACTATGTAATGTTTCAGAATTCATAGCACAGTATCAATGTTGCTTGTAAGGCCTCATTCAGTGGCTTTTAAAGCAAATTCAGCACTACTTAAAGCAAAATGAGGAAAGAACAGTATCTCAAACCAGAGACTCAAAACCCCATTCACCAATGATCAAACTTTTATGTTAGATTGCCATCTGGTGGTAAAGTTTAAAAAAGATTCTGCCGCCAGGTAAACGTAACAGTGGCCATTACTTTAGCCTAAGACATTGGGAGCCTTATTTCCAATTTTACTCCAGATTATGCAGTACATTTGTCCCCGGTGGACCAATTTCGCTGCTCAAGCAAAGGTCATCCCAAAGCACATGGCACAGGATTGTGTCCTGACAGTTCTTGAATATCTCCAGTGAGGGAGACTTCACAACCTGTCTGGGCAACATGTTCCAGTGCTTGATCACCTGCACAGCCCTCCGGGGTATCAGTCACTCCTCCCAGCTTTGTGTGGTCAGTGGACTTGCTGAGGATGCATCTGCCCTTCATCCAAGCAATCAATGAATTCAGGTAAAGAATTCACAAAAGTGAACCTTGGGGAACACCACTAGTTACAAGCTCACAATAAGATCCTGTGCCACTCACTGATCACAACAGTCTGGGATCTGCTGTTTGGCCAGTTCTCAATCCACCTCACTGTCCACTTGTCCAGTCCACACTTCCAGAGTTCACCTATGAGGACACCATGAGAACAATGTCAAAAGTTGTTGTCATCATATTGCAGGGGTTCCGTACTGTTGTCTCCTTATCTCAAAAGTTTCATACTTTCTTGGTGTTTTCTCATAGGCTTCTCCTCAGAGCACTGACTCTTTCATCTTCACAAAGCAGCCAACTGACTCCAGTTCCCTTCTCAATCAGCCACCCCACTCTTTTACAGCACTCATCTTACTGGTTACAGCTGTGGCCTGTTAAAGTCAGGCCTGGTCCTAATCTTTGATAATTGGCCCAGCTGCAACTCCTTAGGGGTAAGATTACTTTCTACACTGTCTTTATTTTCTTATATTCTATCCCCCTACAAAAAAGTCTTGCTGAAGTCAAGGTAGACAACGTCCACTGCTCTTCCCTCATTTACCCAGACAGTTGTTTCATCATAGAAGCAGTCAGGCTGAACAAGCATGAACCTGTAGTGAATCCATGCTGAATACTTCTGATCACCTATTTGTCATCCTTGTGAATAAAGATGGCCTGCAGAATGAGGTGCTACATCATCTTCCAGGGACTAGTGTGAGGCTGACTCTCCAACAATTCCCTGGGTCCTCTTTCTTGCCTTTCTGAAGACTGGAGTGAAATTTGCTTTCTTACAATCCTTAGGAACCACTGCTAATCAATACAACTTTTCAAAGATGATCATAAGCAGCCTAGGTATTTCATCTGCCAGCTCCCTCAGCATTTGTGGATACAGCCATCAGGACTTGTGGACCTCAATTTTGTCTAGATGTTCTCTAACCCAATCTTTCTTGGCCAAAGGAATCTTCCTTCCAGCATTCCTTTACTCTGCTCTCCTGGGTGAGAGATGCCTGAGGGTTGGTCTTGTTTGTAAAGACCAATGCAAAGAAGGCATTCGGTAACTCTGCTTGCTCTGTGTTCAGTTACCAGCAACCTCCACATTACACTTAGTTTTCCTGTTGCTACTTATATGTTTCTTCTTGTCCTCAACATCCTTGACCAGATTTAATTCCAGATGGGAATGTCTTTGTCATTTTTGTTTACTCTAACAACCTATCTACATTCATTCCAAGTGGCCTGACCTTGCTTCCCCTCTCTTATGTATTTCTCACTTACACTTGAGAAATGTCTGGACTACATTCCTTATTTATCCACACAGGTCTTTTGCCCCCTTTGCCCAATTTCATGCCCATTGGGATGCATAATTCTTGAGCCTGGAAGAAGTGATCCTCAAATATCAACCACTCCCTTGGACCCCTCTTTCCTGCAGAGCCTGTAGTCACAGGATTCTCCCAGCAAGATCCCCGAAGAGGCACTAAATTCAACTATCCTAAAATCTGTGGTTACAACCTTACTGGTCCTGCTTCATCCTCACCCAATACTGAACTCCACAGTCTCATGGCCGAGACTGTCCTTCACCTCCTCTGGTTGTTAGCATAAGGTCAAGCAGCACACCCTCCCTTGTGGGAATCTCCACTACCTGTGGCAGCAAGTTGCCATCGGTGCTTTTCATGAACCTCCTGGACTGGGCTTCACTGTACTGCTTCTCCAGCAGATAAAAGAGTAGTCAAAACTGACTTTGACTACACTCTACATTAAACTCCATTCTAAATATTACAATATTACACAATTAAAATTGCTCTACATATCATGCTGAGACTGCAGTCTTACAGAGAAAAATGTCCATGAATTTACTCTAGCTTATTACAAATGTGATAATTATACTGTGTATAACATAAACAGGTCACCATTTCTAGGCATACCAAGTACACAGCCATACCTATTCAAACCATAATGATCTTCATCTCATCACTTTGGGTTAGACATAATTTAAATTGTGCAGCCATATTAATTCAAAATTTACATAAACACTTATATTAAACTTACAAATATAATTAGAAAGTTACATAAGGACTGCTAAGTCAAAGTAAAGTGACATTTCAGCCCATTTCTGGCATCGCCCATTTGTGAATACTTCAGAAAAAAGAAGTAAGAAAAGAGCAAATCTGCTATAATAGTCTCACAAAATCTTCCACTTTCTGCAAAACTAAAAATATGGGATTTTAAAATCCCATTGTATTGAAACAGTTGAATGTAGTAACTACAAATCAATTGTAGAAAATAACATTTTAAAAACAATTAATTTGGCATAACTAATAAGAAAAATATGTTAAAAAAATAAAAACTGAACAGAATTTGTATTTCATTCAATAAGGAATTCAAACTTCTATTTTCAGACACTAATTTTTTTTTAAACCACCTATTTTCCCTCACTTCTCAATGACTAAAAACCAAGAAGCCTAAAATTTTTTCCCATAAAATGACTTGTGCTATACTGTGTGCTCCTTGGTGTAGAACTGACTTATTGATACGCATTGCTGGGGGCTTAAGAAAATGTAGCCATTCTCACTTTTAGTTTTATGCATATTCCTATTTATTCACATCTTTGCTTACTTGATTTTACTTTTAAGTTTTGTTGTCAATTTTATACAGCTTTAAATAGGCAATTTAAAATGTAAGACTTTTGTAATATCTTGTTAAATGCTTTTTCTCAACTTGAGCATAGACGTTGTGACTGTACTAATCATGCTTGTGTTACAGCAAACGAAAATGTGCTGGAGATGCTTTAATTAACTTCTGTAACAAGACTTTCAAAATACTAGCTATGATCTCTTGGGAAAATGTAGAAACCAATTATGGGACTAGCTCTTCCAAATATTCCCAAGATAAAGGAGCCTAAACCTGGAAAAAAACCCAATAAAAACGCAAAAAAAGGTCTGCTTTCATAATCTACCTTGCAATAATTAAGGTTCAAGAGCGCTTCTTGAAATATGTAGTTTGATTATTTGCCTTCATCTACTGGATACAAGAAAAGGAATATATTTACTTTGATCAATTACAAAGAGATATTGTTCTCTAGATAAAGCAGGCCTAGAAGCCCAAGCTAAAGTAAGAATATATATTAGTCCAGATAGAGAAAATTGTGATCACTAAGACTGTTAGAGGGCTTTAACCAGCTTTAACAAAGAAAACCATTCAAACATTGCATTAACTCCTTTATTAAAGAAGTAAAATTAAAAAATAGGGGAAGCATATGTTGTTCGATGCTGTTTTAATTAGTGCACTATTCTACCAAGTCCAATAAATTACTTAGGTTCAGTGTACCTTAATCTGACCATGGATTGTTTTTGTTATGCCCCTCTCACCTTCAGTGGATCCTGTGCTGCATCACGAGCCATCCTAACTGGTTTTGCAGTGGTCATGCAGAGGGGACCCTGGCAGTCCTGTTAACCGAAAAGCGATAAGACTTGCGACATCCTGTCCTCCCCTTTCCTGCAGGAAAGCAGAATCATCTCTGTTCCCAAATCAAGCATGCAGCAGTCACCTCTACTCCATCTACCAAGCAGTAAGGCTCACAGGCCAGGCTTGGAGCAGGAGCACAGCCCTTTCCTGGACATGGTGGCAGGGAGGATGCAGGCCTGGAGCCCTGCTCCCTCATGGCTGCCCCGGCACCAGGAGCACTTGGGAGGCACAGATTGCCCAGCAGAGCCAAGGCTGCCAGGAGTGACTGCCCTCACCACAGACAGGTCCCAACAGGGCCCCAGAAAAATGCTTGAGAATATGCATGAATATGGGTCTGCCACATCTCTGTGTTATTACAGTGTTGGTCTTGGCCTAGTTAATTGCGATTGCCAGGAGAAATCCTGCTACTCCCAGTACCACTGTCCTGGGGTGCGGTTCTGCAGGGGAACCCTGGCACAGCACATCGCACAGTTGATAAGGCTATGATGTATAAAGTGTTGCCATACAACACCAGAAAGCTTTAAGTGCTCACCCATACAGAGCAACACCATAAAACACCAAAAGGTTTCAGGCCTCTACCCATACAGCAATAACATCATACCACTTCAGAAGTCTACAACTATCTACCTTTCTTGTTCTTTAGCCCAACCTTTTATACCCCTCATAGCTTATGCATTGCACCTGTGTGCTCTCTGTTCCCTTTGCGATTGGTCAGTGCACCTCAGCACTCCATGACCCATTACCTTCCATACTGTTCACCTGGCCCACACAGCTGTAGCCCATTGGGATGAGGCTCAGTGCCCCTGAGCACTCCATGGCTCATTGCTGTCAATGCTGCTCATCTGGCCCACACAGCTATAGCCCATTGGGGATGAGGCTAAGTACACCTGAGCATTGCTGTCAATGCTGCTCACCTGCTGCTCACAGCTGTAGTCCATTGGAGATGAGGCTTGGCCCCAGTCCCATTCCCAATTACCACAGACTGTGTGCTTACAGGCCCCAGCTGTGGGGCCAGGCAGCTCTGGGCAGATGTGGCTTGGCCTGTAGGCAGCTTGGCCTGCCATCTAAGAATATCTAATACTAGAAATAACCCAAAAGACAATCAGTTCTTTGTTACTTGACTTTTGTAACCATAGTTAAATGCCACCTGCCCCCCTGAGTCACCTCAGGGAACCGAGGAAGCAAATGTAGAGTAGTTGATGCTGTGCTGCCTCACTTTTTTCAAATTTGCTTCAGTCTCCTGAGCCCTGTACAGACAGGTTCAAAAACACTGCAGGCTGAAATGAGAAATCGATAGGAAATAGTATTTAGCTTTCAAAATGCCACAGACTTTTGCCTATACTCTACTGAATCAGCTCTGCAGGCAAAGAAAGGTTATGGCTTCTGCAGATGAAATAAAGGCAACTGCTTCAATTTGTAACAGCTGTAAGAGACTGCAAAGGTAAAGCTGACCACATACTATAGGGGTGCAGGATTTGCCTTTATCATCCCTCAGCAATTAATTGTACATATTTTCTTTTAGCATACTGGGTATAACAATGGAAAATTATTACATGTGAAGGAAATCTGTCCAAACAGCTTTTAAAAATGCGAAGAAAGTTCAATCAAAATTTAGGATCATCTTCTCACTCCTCAACTCAAGTTATGGTAAGTAAGCCTTAGCAAATTTTCATGTACTATTAGTGTAAGTGATTTGGATTGAGGAGTTAATTTTATAGCTTTGTGTTTACCTTTATAGCTCCTCAGTTCTTTAACTAGCAGGTACTGAAATTTCATGTAGTTCTGAAAATCATTATGGAGTTAACTTTGTGATTTTCATTAATTATTTGTGAGTCATTATGTTGCATAATGTGGGCAGGATGTTATAATAAATATCTTTTTTGCCCTAGGGATGTTTCCAACTAGTACTTCTAATAAAAATGTTTTTTAAAAAAACACAAAAAACCCAAATGTAAACTAAATATGGCTTCACAAAGGAAGGGAGTTACAATGAAGTTCAAGAAACCTTGGATTAATGTTTTTTCAAAAAAGACCCAAACTCATATTGTGTCCAACTGTCCTAGCAAATTCTTAAAAAATAAAATTAATTATTTTGTGTTACCATTTAAAGTATGGTCAGTGTTTAAAAACTTGCTGTGAAAGAACAATAAGAATTGAGAAAGGAGAACCAACAGTTTTCTTCATGAGCAAAAACAAAACTAACAATAAATAAGGGAAATGCTTTGCATAGATATTACACAGTAATTGATCTTGAGTTAATGAAAGTCATGGCTAAATACTGTAAGCTGCCATGTGGATTTACTTCAGCTTGCATTCAAAGAAGGTGCCACACAGTATTGGTCCTATATGTTTTTAATTTTTCTTTTTTCAAAAATTTATGTTCAAAAGAGTTGTAGTCACAAAAATGTGACACTATGTGGACACTATTTAATTGCCTCTTGACCTGTATACACATATATTTTAACATTTACAAACATGTAGGAATTTTTGGCACATTCTTATAGTTAAATATGTGAGGTCATGTATACCTGACCCTGTGAATTTGGGCATTAATTTTTGTCTTTTATGCAGTATTTGCTGAGTTTTTTTATTATCCTCATGCTAGATTTAAACCTATTTCAGTCTTAGCATGATCACATTTCTTTAGTCAAGGGACAAAGATTATTTTTTCTTTCATTTCTTCATTTCTAGATCAATATCACTGTTCCTAGATTTATATTTTATGAGAATATCAAATTTATTTTTACAGAAGATTAAAGTTTTCAGCCCCTTTTACAGCAGAAATATCCTTCTTCCCAATCTAAAAACAATTCAAAAAATCTTCTGTCGTGCCATCAGATTACTTTTTTAGACTACAGTACTTTTAAAATATTATCAGTTACTTTAACATTCTTAGGTTGACATCCTAGGTTTTTCCAAAAGATACTTGAATAAGTGTTGTTTGAAAATACTTCTATTTCATTTACCACTCTGTCTTTTAGAATTGGGCTACAAAAACAAGTACATGTCTATTTGTAGGATTTGTACCTCAGTGGCCAGTTGCACTGAAACTTTCATAGCTTAGAAACATGCTGAGTAATTTTGTCAAAAGACAAATATTATTATTTTACCATAACTTCATCTTACCATTACCTATTAAGAAATTCCATTATTCACTAAAAAATTGGAAAAATGTAGATAGTTATAAGTCACCATATCTGACTCTATATATGGTTGTGTTTCTGTTCCTCTAATTCGCTCTCTGTCATAATTTTTACCCACCTCAATTTCTGGAAGTTGTCAATTTTGACCCCAGAATGCTGATTTGTAGCAGTAATTGACAGAACGTTATTCAAGCAGAATTGCTTCTCTTTAGCTTCCAGACAATGCAGAAGATAAAGTCAGAGACTGCCTGTTATTTTTCTGTTCAGACAGAGATAAACACCACCTGCCTAGTATTGCTTTTGTCACATGTCTAAGTTCTTCCAAGGTCACAAATCATTAGAATACTTAAAAGAATAAGATACCTAATTTCTACCAACATTAGAAAATTTATTAACAAGCCTTTTTGGCAATGGATGAAGGAATTCAATAACATTTACATCTCTAGTTCTAGTTGTATCACATACCCTCTCCAATAGTTCACTTGAGTAAGAGACACTGGTGGAATACCATCTTTCTAACAGGTTTATGGGCTGAGCAGCACACCATCTGCACTTGTTTCCTGCTTGGGCTGTGGCTGAGCTTATGCAGTTAGTTTTAATCCATAAAATCCTAAATGACTAAGCCCTGGATATTTGTGGTCACCTCTTGTTTGGTGCTACTAGAATTCTATCTATCATATTTTGTATATTAGAAGGCTGTTGGAAGGTTCTTTCCATAATTTACCTATGTATCTTTTCTTTTTAATTATTTTATAAAGATATAACAACCTAATTGGAATATTCTGCTGCTTTAAAAATATTAAAAGAAATTGCAGATGAAGTTATACTTCTAATTTGAAATTAAAAAAAAAAATTACATGTGAACTTGAATGAGCATATGCAAATCTTAAACTACATAAAAGTTTATATACTATTACAGTCATTTAAATAACATTTTTTTATATCTTACATTATCTTAATTTGTTCTTATTTACATTTCTTCCATAAATAATTGCTGGCTTTAACCTGGATTGTCATAAAATGCACACATTTAATTTGGGGTTTTTTCCTTGACAACCTTGTTTTCTAGACACTTTTTCTTAATACAAATAAGTATTATCAAAATTGCATTTAAATTATCTTGACAGAGTTTTTATGGGCAAAGTGTCACATTAAAAACATTCTTTTCCCTTTGCCACCACTCCCAGAAATCTGTACATACATTATAGATCTTTCAGCAGTTTTCTTCTAAAGATGTTGGCAAAGTGTCAAGCAGGCTGGAAGTGCTTTCTAAGGGGAAAACAGGAAAAATGTACATTTATTTAACATTTATAGTAAATGTGGAAAATAAGATTAAATTTCATAGTAATATTAATGAACATACTGATTTAGGATGAATATGAAATTAAAAGGCTGTCAGAAATAGGGTCAGTATAACACCTGATGTGGAAAATTGTAAATACCTTCTTTGTGGTTTGAAAGTGGCATGATAATTTATAAGGTTAAAACTAACCGTAATTTGTATTTAAAGGAAATTAAAAAATAAACTGATCTGAAGCCTCATAACCATGAACAACACCATCTTATGAAGCAGCTATAAAGTTCATCTTTCTTTTTTTTTCCTCAACATACATATCATTGCTTAGCATTATATCCAGAACCTTATGTCAATGTGACCTTCAAACATGGTTCCTTAAGCCTCCATTTAGCTTCACACATTCAATCACATCTTTTGCTCCAAACTTTTTGGCATGAATACTTGTCATTTTTGTATACATCTCTTTGAAGCAGGTGTATTGTTGTATGACTAGTTCTCTTACAATTCCTCCACAGCATGACTGAAGGTAATACAACTCCTTGTTGAGAACTAGTTCTGTGACTATGGAAACTTTTTTTGAATTCTTTTGCTTCTTACATCATCTTAGCTGTTGTTCTGATCAAATACAAGCTGGAATTACCTTACCTTCTTCTGAGAGTGTGTGGGGAAACCATTCACACTCTTTAGTTTTACAAAGTTGCTATCTCTATTTCAGTGTACATAGGTATATAGTTTGTGGTAATTGGGAGTGGGGCTGTGTCCAGCCTCATTCCCAATGGGCACAGCTGTGAGCAGCAGGTGAGCAGCATTGAAGGTAATGAGACACAGAGTGCCCAGGGAGCACTGCCAACCACCAAAGGGAACAGAGGGCACACAGTGCAATGCATCAACATCAGGGGTATGAAAGGTTGGGCTAAAGAACAAGAAGGGCAGATGCTGGCAGCCCTCTGTTGTGACAGGCTGTTATGCTGTATGGGTAGATACCTGAAGCTTTCTGAAGTGGTCTGGTGTTACTCTGCATGGGTTGAAGCCTTCTGAAATTGTATGGTGATGCTGCATATTGTGACTCTCTTGACTGGGACATATCCCGTGACAAATGAATGTTTAAATTTTAAGGTTTCATCTATTCTGTTGTCATTATTTGTGTTGGTACTTCAACTATCGGGAGTTTAGTTCGGGCATGGCTTAAAGAAAAAGGCCATGAAGCCATGCAATTGAGAGAAAAGTAAAAGGTAGTTGCAAAGCAGTTCCAAAGCAGTTCCCAGCCTGACTTCTATAAACAATTAGACTCTTTCAGGCATCATTGTATAAACAATAAAGTTCTCAGGCAGTCTTCTCATAACAAGTGTAACACCCTCTCTGGGAAAAGATGGCACCCTGAGAACAGATGTGGAAGTTTTGGGAACCGTTCATATCACAGTGAGAACACTGGTTTTGTTTTGTGTAAACAATCAACGGTGGAGTAAAACAAAAGGTGTGGTTAGAATTTTCTCTGTTAGCCTATCATAAACCTGTATTTTGGAATATGCATGAAGTTCGTTAACACTATTATTTAAGCTGACTGATCGATCAATAAATCGAGTTCGATGCATCACAGGTTGGTCGTTCTCCCCTCACTTCAACATTCAACTGAAAGGGTTTTTCAACAGTAACTAGGGCAATTGAGCACTGCAAATCTAAAATCTGTTTTTCTCCTTCTCCTGACTCTGTCTTTAAACAACCAGCCAGAGTATTTTGCAGGTCATTTGTCTGCTCCAAGCAGTAGCTCACTTTCTAGATGGCTGGCTTACTGCAATGGTCAGAGTCTACAAGATGTAATTAATTTAAAAATAATTTAATTAAAAAAAAATTTATTTAAAAATACCATCTCTCAGGAGATGTCTAACTCTCCCTCCAACATGAAAGCAGCAAATGGCATTCAGTAATCTTCCCTGCCTGCTCCTCTGACACGTGCCATTCTCAAAGTAAGGTGTAAGGGCCTTATTTATCTGGCCAGTCTAATTCCATGCAGAACTTCCTTGTAGAAAAGATCTTTCTCTCAAATACTGTGGTATTTACATTTGTATAATGTGCTTACACAAATAACCACTTTTGATATCTTGCTTCTGCTGAGTATTTGAATATTTTTGTCCCAGAGGCAAACTTGTAGAATATTCTAGAGTATCAAATTGTAACTGTGCAATTAGCATATGAAAATATTCTGAAAAATATATGAAGTTTTTTGTGCATGTAACAGAGAAAAAATACATTCAAGATTCCAATTGTTTATTATATTCTTCTAAAAACTTCTTGCACATGTAGGCAGTGGTGGGGGGCACATTTCAATTATTTTGTTAATCTAAGAAGATTATACACAACTAACCATTGCATTTCCTGTCAAGTAGACTTTAGTGAAAACAGGTTACTATGTGGCAGTTTTTAGTAAGAGAAGGCAGCTTTTGTATCTCTGTAGCTGCTATATGATCTGTCTTCCAGTGATTTTTATGACATTTACACTTTGTAAATGGTTGTGCTTTATGCTGGAAAGTGGCTTTGGATAAAAAGTTAGATTGCTGTTATCACACATACTGGTTTTAAGTCCTATGTTCAGGGGCCAAGTTGGATATTAGGACCATTAAGCTGAATATCTTTGCCCAAAATTTTGCTATTCTAATATATTTGCATGATTAAACTACTGCTGAGTGGATACACCTAATGGCCAGTCCCTCACTGTCATCTGCTTTTGAGTACATAAATATTACACCACAAACTTTGAGGAAATAACTGGCTTGTGTGAGTAGAATAGGTTATTGTTTCCCTTTTCAGAGTGTGCCTTTTATCAATATTATCATTGTGATCTTTTCAAATCCTTAAGAAAGAGCAGCTATCAGGAATGTTTCTGAATGAGAGACCATTTGCCCATGGCAATTAATTTCAAGAAATTGCAGTTTGTTCTTTCATTTTACCTGCTCATGAACTACATATACCCTTACCAGCCAAACACAGACTTAGCTTATGTCAAAACTCAATGATTAAATCCTGTTGCAGAGGCTGAGTTCTATACTGTCTTTCCCCAGTCATTAAAGCAAAACTTCTTAGTTTGCTTTTTTTCCCCCGTGCAAATACTGTGTAAATAAACATTTCAGCTTTTTAACATTTTTTAAATCTGTTGGTCACTGAGCCTACTTCAAGAAACGTCTATATCTTATTTCTTATTGTATGTTGAAATACATAGATGTAATATTGCTTAAAAGAATATATTTTAAGTGTAAAAAATGTAGAAGCTTTGTTCAAAATAAGAATTTTACTTAAATAACTGGAACTATACATTTTCATGCCTTCTACATCCAAAGATTATGTCAGAAAGCTACAAAATTTATCCAAGTGTATAGCTGGGGGAATGGGGAATTCCATGGCATTCAGGGCCATAGAAACATACTAAAGTTAAACTAAAATTTTTAACATGGTCAGACTGATTACTGTCAGCTGATTATCCTATTTAACATTGTAACCACTGTGTCTGACTCTGTTAGGATTGCAAAGCTCCCAACTGCTTAGAATCTGAAGGTAAATTAAATAACATTTGAAAGACCAGCATTACTACTACATGAGTCTTCTTCCTGGAATAATTGGGAATATAAATTGTGTTGCTCTCTGCTGCCTTAGACTTGGCAGGCTCCACTTTTTTGTAGACAGTGTGCATGCCAAGTCTGGTCAGCATCAGAGAGTTACAAAAATTCAAACTGGAGACACAATTTCAAGAAATGCAGTCATTAAACATCTGAAGCATTTTACCTTTGGGATTTATTTTGGTGAGATTATATAAATTGTGGTTGTAAATAAAACATTTCTTAGTAACTTTCATCCAAAAAAAAGCTACTTCTGTTCTAAGCTAGATATTCTCTAATGAGAAATGTCAAACTCACATGATCAATTTATGAAGTGGCTTATGTGATTAAATCATGCAAGGTTATCTGGTTTTCTCCTTCCATATATGTGTTGTGCTTGCAGAGCAGCTGAATGTGTGATTATTTTTTTCCTGAATAAATTGAGGAAAAAAATCCCACAGACATAAAGAGAAAATTGTTTGAAATAAAGATTTTCTCATAAAGACTGTATCTATGCTAAGTAGCTAATGGTGATCTGACAGTGCTACATTATGCTCTACTCCAGTCACTGTTTGGAATAATATATTTTTCTGCATAATATAGGAAGAAGTAATAGTCCATCTTCGCAAAATGTGCAGAGAATTGGGGTTTTTTCATCTCAGTTCCTTATTTGTGGTGAGTTTAGACATTCCCTTAGAATGTTCTTTGACTCATCAAAGTGTGAAAGTGAGATTCTCACAAGGTAATAGCTTAATTAAATTTTACAAAACACCTTCACATTTCCAAAAACAGTTGAAGTAAGTTCAGAGAGGTTGTAAGAGCCATTGTATGGATCTGAACTTATTTTGCAAATATTTTCAGACAATGGTGCTGAACATACACATTTTAGAGAAGATGTGATTCTTTTTTGTGCATAGATTGCTTTTCTTCTTCTTTACCTTTTCCTTCAGACTACTGGGCTGGAGAAATTATAATTTTCCATCTGGTTAATGCTACAGTTGCTTGACTGCATCTGGTTGAAATGTGTATAAAACCTCTGATATAGATAGAAAAACATTGATTTCCTACATTGAAATATTGTTTTCCTACATTTCTATTTATTGTGCAGAACTCCTGGATGTTTTGTATTAAAAACATTGGATCATTGAGTGTTACTTTGGTTTTTTCTTAAATTGGAGTTTTTTAAGATATGCTGTAGCTGTTACAGAAGCTTTTGTTATTATTTTGGTCTGTTTTCTCTTCAGACTTTTAAAATATTAAACTGTAGCATATATATCATGGATAAAAATGTTAAAGTGAATAATGGAGACAGAAATCGGAACTGCTGTTATCAGCATGTAGAATAGTGTGCTGAGTGTGACATGGACACCAAGAGGCTCTCCACTCATGCTCTGCAGTTTTCCATGAATCCTGGATTTTGAATGTAACCTTTCAGCATACTGAAACGGGGCTCTTAGTTATAGCTTTTAACATTTCTGCACAAACTGAATCCATTCTGCTTAAGGAAATGTACCTGTATTGTTACATTTGATTCTAGATTCACTTGTAGCTGTAAAATAGGATGTGTACCAGAGAAACAGAGAGGAGCGATAATGATTTTCTGCTTTCTCAAGATTTTTTTATTCTTAAGACCATTTCTGAGGGCAGTTTGTCTCCACAATCTTTCAACCAGTACAACTGATACATATATCTGGTCATTATACTCAACCTTCTTTTTCTTTTCCAATTTATTTTTTCTGGACACAAAATTTCACTACTGACCTAAATAAACAGCTATACATACAGCTGTTATTCTTTCCCAGGAGGAATTTATTGCCATACACAAACACATACACATTTTTTTTCATAATCTTAGTGTTTAGTTTGTATGAGGAGACGTCGTGCCAATTTTATTGATTTTATAAGATTCGATGGTGTAATAATAGCTTAATGTAAATCTGTCGGTATGTAGCACATGCCAAACAGTAAACTCCTCTTTCAAGTAACAGACAAGTAGTTGGTTTTTATAATCTTCAGAGAATATTTGATGTTTCCATGCATTTATTTACAGAATGCAATATACAAATAAAGATAGCTTTTTCTTAGTATAATTTTATTTTGAAATTTTAATTGTCACCAGTTCCCTTAATTTTCTTCTTATACTTAAGCCTGGCAGATAATACCTCAATTTCAATGTACTGATGAAATTGATCCTACCACTTCACCTTTAGTGTTTTAGCCACTTAAACACATACTCATTTCCAGAGAGGTCTTCCACATTGTTTTCTGAAACATTCTGTCTGCTTTCTGTACCAATCCTGATTATGCTCTTTTCCTATAAAAAAAGTAATTTTTCACCCTACTCTCAGAATTTTGCATACACATAGTTGTATTTGTTGTAAGACTGGCTTCCTCCCTGTCCAAAATCAGGTCATTTAATAACAAGAGTTGGCAGCACTTCAAAGCCATGCATCCAGGATTTTAAAAATTGCAAAGATTCTCTTCTGCTGTCTTTTGAAGTTCCATTTTGTTAATCAGAGAAAAAGCCATTTTGGCCAAAGTTACTTGATTTGGTATAATTTGAAACAGGCAAATCTGTATTTCTCATTAGGATAAAATGTTTGATATTGATGTATGTAATGGATTACTAATGTAAACTATAATATTTCTGTATTAGACAGTTTTAGGTGAAAAATTTATGAATAAACCAAATTAACACAATGCAGTATATGTTGCAGAGGCAAAAATAACCCCCAAAACACTGCTCAAAACCCCTCCATCCAATTGATTTGAAACAAGCATTTCAACATATTTGCATTTATGTTGTTCGTATAAGCAGTGTTATTGCTTTTTTTCATATAAGAAGATACAAATTAATCAAGGTCCTATAATTCCAGTTCTATTTATTTTAATAATTTTTAAGAAAGCAGATGGTGTCTTACACTTAACTGGATGGGTGGTTTTGTGTTTGTTTTTTTTCTTTGTCTATCCATTACATCAGACAATAATACTAGAATTGTAGTTAGTCCTGTTAAGGATTCTATAAAATTTCACAATTTGTTCTCATTATTATTGAGCAAAATATCTTCTGAGTTTTAGATATGAGAATAAAACTGGCAGCTGGGACAGAGGGGATCAGAATCTGAAGTAGTAGTTAGTATCTGGTATTCCTGGAATGACAACTCATGCTGCTGTTCCAAGGCATGGGATGTTTTGGGTTGAAAAATATGGGATGATGAAAATACAGAGATTTGAGAGGGTACAGGAGGAGGAAAGCAAGAATAAAGAGTTCTGGGTGTATTTCCTATGACATAAATACATTCAATTCATGTTTCTAAACAACTTCAGGAATAGATTTATATCTTTTTGGTGCAAAAGCAGCCATGTAAATTTAAGTAGACAAAGAATCGCTGCATTATGGAGCTGCATTTATTGGGAATTCAAAGCATTAATTTTAAGATGAAAATATTAAATCTTATATCCCTGCTATGTGGAAGTGTCAGCTCTGATGTACAATTTTAAGACAAGAGAATATACATATTAAAAACCTGAAATACTTGTTCAGGGATGAGAATTTGATGCAGGTAGGGGGAAAAAACCAGAAAATAAAGTTGTCTTATGCGTGATAGCTCTTTGCTTTTTAGATCTTCAGGTGCAAATGTACTGGTAACAATTGCTTTGGCAGCAAACTGTGATTTATTTCCTACTCCCCTTTTTGCATTAGGCAGTTCATGTTTTCCTCATGTACCTGTAGATTACCCATACATTTTCACGTTTAGATTACCATACATCTACATGAACATGTTTCTGACAGTAATACAGAAAAATATTCATCCTTTGAGAGAAGAGCACAAAGAATTATAAATAACTAGTTAGCCAGCCTGTATCTTCATTGTTAGTCCTTAGAACTTAGTTTAGAGTTAGGTTGTCAGACATCAAAGCCCATCAGACATGACTTCTGAGAACACTGTTGGTAAAGTGTTTCATTGATTATTAGCTATGACTTCTGGTGATTTTCCAACCTTTCCAAATAAAGGGGCAGCCTGAACAGGAGGCTGTTACTCTTTGCTTTTCTCCCTGAAGGTCTTTATTTGTATGAGCCTTCCACACTCAGACGAACTGAGACTAAAACAAGTGATAATGACACTAGTTCCACTCAAAAACTTGGGTTATTCACTGGAATTTAGCAGTTTGTAAAAGCTCCTGAAAGGTTTAAACAACAGCTATTGTTTATTACCCTACACAAAATCACAGATTAAGAAATGCAATGGTAGCTGAAAGTAAGGGTTGTTTCTTCTAAAGCAGGGTCACTTTGCTTACTGGATGTAGTGAATAGCTTTCAGCTCTAATTAGTGTATTAACTTCGCAAATAGGAGACTTCCAAGCTTTAATTTCCTTTAAAAATGGAATGGTTTTGAGCTCCTTTCCGAATATGTTTCTACACGAGCTCTTACCGGTTGCTTCATAGCAATCCATAGCAGGGCTCTATATGGGGTAAATGAAGCAGAAGGCAGGTTGCATTTATCCTACGACAAGATGAAAAGCTGATTACGCAGATGAGTGCAGATGAAGTGGAAACCTCTCAGAGATTAGGTTTTGCTCTCACTGTGCCCTACATTGCAGCCCAGACTGACATAATCGTTTCATGTTGGTTGCTTTCTGTGAACTTGTGTTTCCACACAAATCAGTGTTTGCAAAATGAAGTTAGTAAGAAAGTAATTGTTAATCTTTGTTTCAAAGTACTAGACATCAGAAGAGCGAGACTTACTTTCAGCCAGGGTTTTTTCCATTCCCTAGTCTGCAGATGTGTCTTAATATGCAGACTATGAGCTAGTACACGTATAGGTGACCAGCTGACTGTCAAAAAACATCAGGCAAAAAGTAGGAAAACTCATTTTAATAAGTTTTCAAAAGGAAAGGAAGATGTGAGTGGTCTAAAGTAATAAGAATCTAATAATCTCTAGTGTTTCAAATAGAGGTTGATGTTTTCTGTTTAAGTTCAGTAAGATCATAATTCTTTATGAAAGATCTGCACAATGAAAAAATTAAGAATTTAATAAACTAATTCATGAAGCAGAATGAAATGTGACATTTTCAGGAGGCTACAAGTCACAGTGAGAAAAGGTATTTTGTTGCAATATTTGACTACACGGGCAAGGGTCTTAAACGCCTATGGAAATTACAAGAGAATTTCTTTCTCCTAGTTGTGTCTGTTAGTAGAAATATTTTAACCCTAACTCTGTTACTACTGAATTTTCGCTATTATTTTTACCTAAATCAGTTATTCCAAAAGCCTTTTTCTTCATTCTGAAGAATGGAGAACTTCCAGGGAAGAGCAGCAGGAAGATTACTTATGGAAAAGTGAGATTCAGACCAATGAACTAGGTCCTTGCTCCACCTAAAATTATGTCCCTTGAAATAAGAAGGTATTTCATGAGGTAGTTTAGGACAGCAGCTTGTATTCTGATTTTCCTCTTCTAGCAGTGTTAGGAGTAGAGGAGAGAATTTCTTGTCCTCTACTGTTGCAGTCTGGAGTTACGCCTGAGGGCTGTATTGCAATTACTGTGGCGAGCGGTAGCGACATGATTGGCAGCGATGCTCATCCAGGAGGAGAACAGATTTGACGGATTATGCAACGGCAGTTAACGACGCAGACAAGCCGGCCGCCGCCGTGATGCGTTACTTCCCCAGCCGCCCGCTTTGCCGCCTCTGTTTCTGTCACCGCCAGGGCCGCCAGTCCCGGCCCCAGCGGCGCAGCCCCGCGCGCCACGGACGGACCCGCGGCCGCCGCCGGACCGCGCGCGGAGCCGGCGCGCGCCAGCCGCGCAGCCCGCCCATTGGTCAGTGGCCGGCCGCGCGGCCCGCCCATTGGCCAGCCGGGCCGTCAGTCCCGCCCCGCGGGAGGGAGCGGTGCGGCGCGCGCCCCGCAACGGGAGCGCCCCGGGAGGCGGCGGCGGCCCCGGGGAGGAGGAGGAGGTGGGGGCGGCCGGAATAGCGCGGGGCAGCCCCGCGGCCGCCCGGCATCCCGCGTCCTTCCCGGCACCCCGAACAGCTGCAGGAGCCCCGCCGCCCGGCGCGCTGCCTCTCGCAAGGTAATGTTCTTTCGTTCGCTTGCCCCCCGGTCTGCCCATCTGCTCGGTTCCCCGCAGTGGCTCTGCCGCAATCGAGTGGATTACAAAATAAAACCACTAACTCAGGACTGCAGGGAAGGGATGTGTTTGGTTGTCATTAGCATCTCGTCCTCTCTCTGGCTGCTTATTTTTAAATAGCTCCGGGGGGATCACGAGAGCTGTGATCTCTTAGTTTCTCTTGCGGTCCGAAGAAAGTCCGTAGATTTCCTCCCTCCCCCTTTCCTGACAGCGCTATTAAAATAAATTTATCTGGATTACTTCCCCCCGCCCAAAATGACTCTTAAACTATCCTCGATTTCTTCTAGCCTGGTGTGCGGGATAGGCACAGTGAAGCGGGGAACGCAGATTGTTATAATTCTGTAGCGTTTGATGTGTGCAAATACCTTCGGGCGCTCAGGAGGGCAGATGAGTGGGAAACACGTGACAAATATTTACAGCGCTCAGACAATCTGTTACTCTGGGCTGTGAACCTTATAGGGGTCACCATTGCAGATGAGCCTGATGAACTGTTACTGATGAACTGAGCTAGAATGCATTTGTATGCTGACATCTGCTAATGTCTTTTATGCGTAGGAAGAAGACAGATACTGACGTTCTGGAGAAACCCTTCTCTTGCAGCTTTGCACGGTCTCCTTTCCTCAGCTGCAATATTAAATCACATCATGATACTACAGACAGAGTTGGTCTGGGAGCTGTGTATATTTAGTCCTTCCGGCTGTCCCACAGTCTTCTTGTCTTGTGATACTTGTTTTCTCAAGTGTGTAGCAGGAATCATAGTGAGTTCTTTTCTTGTAGCCTCACAGAAAATCAGCCAATTTTAAAAATTGCTGACAAATTACAGAGGAAGTTATTTTGAATAAGTTCCTGATTTTAGTTAATTTTTACACCCATCCTTTGAATCATTCAGGATGGCTTTAATGATCATTTTACATGTAGAAATATCTTGCAGGCGTTATCATTAAACTAATATGTGCACATTTAAAGATAGTTCTACAAGTATATCAGTAGTATTCCTGTGAAGTTTAGGTAAACCAATTCCATGTAATGCTGTGACACTTTCACCTTTTGGGTAGCTTGGACTGTGCTTGCAGGTGGAATGGGCTTGTTTTGGTAAGTTTCAGCAGAAGCAGTTTAGCAAGGTTGTGTTAAATGGAGAGTGAAAGAAAGAACTGCTTTTTATGTTACTATAAAAAAACTGTCAGCGCATAACATCAACTTAATTTGAAAGACTGTTCTGAAGACAGAAAGTTGGAGTTTGGTGTGAAATCAAACATGTTGTGAGCAATAGAAATAAGTTTTCCATTGAGCTGAACCTATCTCACTGAAAGTCAAGTGGCATGGACATGCATTTTCCTCTGTGGTTTCTTAATGGATGTATGTGTAGGGGGTAGAGCTATATGGGCATGGGTGACTTAATCATGTCGTAAACAAAAGGACAATGTTTCTCTAATATTTTGCATCTTGTGAAGGTAAGATTGAAATAGAGGCATAGCTAAAAGATTATTATCTCTATAGAGATTTTTTTTCACAAGACAGGTTTTTCCGGGAAATTGAAGTTTTTCCTTTCAATTTCTGTTTTCAGATTTTTCTGTCTGTAAAGTGGAAGATGTAGGCAAATATGAAGTGGAAAAATGGGAAATGGCTGGGTTTCAAAATAAATGCCAAGGTAATGAACTCAGCTTTATACTAACATTTGTCAGGATATAAAAAGGTGGTGAAGAAACAGTTCTGCCTGGTATATGAAGAACTATTTGGCAGGGGGTGGACATTGAGGGTGTTGTGGTTTTGATCTTTCATTGGGAGTTTTGGGTTTGGGGTATTTTTTTTTTTTGTTGTCCTTGTTTTATGTTTACCTAGGAAAAGGCCTAGGGCCTTCACACTATCACTTAACAACGTCATCCTTTCTGAGGCTTTGATTCTGCTTTAACTTGCACATATAAAATGTTTGGAAATTGAGCCAAAAGTCAAAGCAGCCTTTGCAATTAAATCCAAATAATACTTTCCAGACAGTAGTCAAGAGTAGAGAAAAAAAAAAAGCAAGAACAATCACAGAGGTCTTGATTAAGGCTCAAGGGTTGAATGGCTTTTTGCTCCTATAGTACTGAATGAGTTTTATTGTTAAAAGCATCCAACTTTTCAATGTGCCTTTATTATGCTGTTTCCAAAAATTAGTTTGCGTCCCTGTCTCCACGCAATCTTCCTGAAATCTAAATCTCTCACCTTTAAATTTTTCTTTAGCTATTTTGGCATAAAATTACTTCCTCTTTTAGCTTGGATCTCATATGACTTAAAAAGATATACAATCTGAATGGATATTCCATTAGGGTTTAGGCATCAGGAGGAATACCAAAATGCAGGAAACTGGCCATCATGGAGTAAACAAATAGATATAACTCAATGGAATCTGAACCTTAACCAAGTGTCAATTGTTTCTAATGTTTCAGCATGTTTTATACATTATTATGTATAAATAATGTATAAATTATTAAATATAATGTATTATACATTATATTTATACATTATTCCTTGATGACAACCCCTGATTTTTTAGTTAATAGTCATGTCACTGCTATAGTTGCTGGTTATGACCATTAATGTTTATTTCCCCATATTTAGAGACAGTAGTGCAAAAACTGCAATAATATTTTAATGACAAATCCCAAGCTCGTTCTTGATTTTTGAAAAAATCTGGTTTAATGTCTAGTGCTCAGAGTAGTTCAAACCTCCTCTGAGACAGTGGAGCCTATAGAGCTTTGATCTGCCTGTAACAAGAAACCCAAGGGAAGGGCTCTTTTTGCCATGATCATTTAGTCTTATGCAATTTCATTGCATCTTTCCTGATTAGTATTTGTCATTTTTCTTTCCTGTAGAGATACAGTATCTATAGCTAAATATACAATATGTATATCTCAGCACTTCTGGCTCAGAAGCTGGAAAGAAAGCACACAAAATGTGATGCATGAGCTCTTATCCAAGTCACTGTCTCCTAGCCAGGCAGGTACTACCATTTCTTTCCATGGATGATTGAACCTCCAGTCATTACTTTGGACCTTCAGCTTGGCTTTAAATCCAGTTTTGTGGGGCTATAGTTGAGAGCTGATTATCTCTGCAAGGCCATACACATTTTGTTGAGTTGGGCCCTTAGAAAACTAAAACAGATGTTTAAATTCTTTATATCCAATTGCTAATGTCCCCCATTTAAAGAGTCATCAAGTCTTATAGATTAATATAAATGTCACTAGTGAAATCTTGATGTAAAATAGGCATTTCTTATATCAAGATTTAAGTTGAGATTTTTCTTACTCATTCTCTTGATGTGGTATTTTAAGCTTATTATATTGAAATACTGTCTTCTTCACGTTTTAATCTTATTGCTTCTTTTCCCAATGAGGGTTGTATTGTTGATAAGTTCGAATTTCTATGAGGGATTTATGTAAGCTGTTTAATCTTAAACTAATTTGGGTTTTATCATTATTTTAAAATATTTTTATTGGTAAAAATACATTTGCTGTTGACAGACTTGCTGAATTTAATAAAAATTCTGTGTTCAATCTTCCATGATAGGGAGCAGACCAAGAAATTTACATTGACATATAAGCAGCTAACCATTATCAAGACTTTTAAAAATGTTAATGATATGCACTTGGGACTGACAAAGCAAACTAAATGTATATCTAAAACCCAGTGCCTACTTCTTTACCAAGCCTTTTGAAAATCTATTATCTCTCCTAGCAATTTGGTTTATAATTTTTGTTTGTTGTGGTCATATTTTGAAACCATTTAGCTTTGTATGACATGCTACTAGCAAAAAGTTGGAATGAGGAAAACAAAGGCAACCATAGTTCTCCGATCTAATACTTTCTGCTTTGAAGTGTTAATATTATCATCCCAAGTCATTACATCCCATTTTATCTCATACAGCCAAGGTATTAAAAACTTGACTTATTGTTAGAATTTTTGAAATAGCCAAACATTCCTTAAGGCTAAAGTAATTTCAAGACCACTAAAATTTTTCAAGGGAGAAAAGTTAAAAATATGATTGAGTTTATTCTCAACCACTGCATAATTTTTTGAAAAATATGCATAATTAAAAATAGGTTTGTAACTTGTCAAATACATTCTTTTAGAAAATTGTTTTTGATTCTTAGAAACTTAATGTGGGACAGTCTTTGACCTTTAACTATAGAAAGATGTATGCAAAACCTGCTGTATTTTGTGAAGGAGTCCTTCTATAGGTATAAAATGTTGTTATGGGAGAGGTTTTAATTGCTGTTATTATTCTTTAAATTCAATTTCTCTCTTGTTTTCACTACGGAAGCATCCTTATGATTTGCACCTCATTTTGTGATTAGTCCAAACTTTTTGCAGCTGTATTTTCTTCTCTTGCTGATGAAATAACTCAACCATTTGCTGCAGTGTAGCCTTTTTTTTTACTTTGCTTTCCCTGAATACTGGGCTTAAAGTTCAGGATATATGGCCAGATAAGTCTCTGAAAGTGATGTTTGGTGAAAGACCACTGATCTAAGAGGCTAAATGCCTCATTTAAATATCACCATGAAACTAACAAGCATGGGCATTCAATAATTGAATAAATAAATATGTTCTTTCTTGGTTTGAGGAAATTAAAGATTCTATTAATACGATACAGAACAAGATGCAGCTCTTGCTGAAGAGTTGGCTACTTGAACAAGCAAGATTAAAGCTTTTGGACAAAGATTAACAAGATGATCCTTTTATTTAGAAAATACTTATTTAATTAATGTTATTTTCCTGTAGCAATATCCTATAGTTGCTGCCAGAAGTGGAAACAAGTTCCTGTGCATCCTGTAAGACTTACCCATTGATCAAGTACTGAGAAAAAGTGTTTTATTGTAAGGGGTATTATCTATCTGGGTTAAAACTGGAAAAAGTCATGTGCGCAGTTTATGACCCAAGTCTGACATGTACAAATATGTTATTGCAAGTTTGTGTCTTTTTGTTCACTGTAAATGTAAATTTTTTTATCTTACTTTTTCTGATAATATATTTTATCAGTATATTTATTTATCAATAATATTTTTGTGCTGGAATATGTAAAAGTTATGTTTTAGGTAATGTGAATAGTTTGTCTGTAGTAGCTTTTCTGGTCTAGTATGGCTTTTTGTTTCTTTCTTTCTTTCTTTGTTGCTTGCAAATCAGCTGACAATTAATAAGTGCAGCTTTTCTTTAAGACATCTGTGACCTGAGGCAAAAGATATTTTCCTCTTGCCTCTAATTACTTTTTACATAACTATATGAGTTCATCTGAATGTTAGCCACTATCCTCTGTACACATATCGAGTAGTTTTCTATTTTAAGTTATAAGACTTCATAAGTGCTCATCTTAGGTCCAAAGGATAGGGGGAAGGTGTTAGGGATGTAGGGATGTTGTAGGGTAGAGTTATTTATCTGAATGAGGTATATATATTGATGTAAAATTAGTAAAGCACAGTATACCATGTGATTGCTGTTGAGGAATAAACCTTGCAATTATTTTAAAATAGACAAAATAATTGTAATATTTATTTAAATCTCCAGATTTGGCAAAATACTTTTTCACAGACTTTTCTGAACTATAAGAGACCCACAACAATCATTGAGTCTAACTCTTAAGTGAATGGCACATACAGGGATGGAACTCACAACTTTGTCATTATTAGCACCATGCTCTAACCAGCTGAGCTAATTACAGGTTTTCTTACCATCAAAGTGTTTGGGGTAATGTTTGTTTGCTTGTTCATAAGGATCTTTTGCATCACTTTGAATTATAAGTTTGGGCTTCTACATATGGTGACAGTATAAGGAATGTTTTTAGTGGTACTTACCTTTCAGTTTGCCTCTTAAGCAGTCAGAAAACTCTGTTGTAGTCAAAAAAATAAACCAACCTAGAAGCAAGATTGACTCATCTGCTCTTTTGGTTCTTTCCATGCCAAATGTCTAAGAGCAAGGTGGAGAGTGTAAAAGCCTGACTGAAGTGCAGAAGAAATTTGTTTGTTTGTTTAAATGCTGTACTTCTTGAAATAGTCTGTTTCAAACAGGCTGTTGCTGTGTTATTTCTTTAAGATAGGTGTACAGATTGCCTTTGCTCATTCTCTGCTTTAATGTCTGCTGGTTTGCTACTTACTGGACTTCCTACATTAAAGGCTTTTCATATTTGTAATATCCATTGCAGACTTTTTTATTAGCAACCTCTTAAACAGTCAGATGGGTGAGTTTGTGATGGAAATCCCATTTGGAAACTAATTCTTGCAAATTAGTCATCTTTGACAAACAGATTTTGGACAATTTTGTGGTATGGTTGACTCCAAAAACAGTTTCATGAGGACATGTTGTGTGACAACTTCTTTTTTTTTTTTAACTTGCTGATGCAGTTGTGCCAGAAAAAGATAGATATTATATTGCTTTGCTAAACAGAGTAGGCTACAGAGGTATGAGAATTTTCATGTCAGACTCCTTTTGGGAACACAGTTTTGAGACTTGTTGGTGCAAATAATACATCTATTATTTTATATTTGACTAGCCAAACATTATATACATTTTTCTTTGAAAAAGGTGAATATCAGTTCTAAACCCCAAAGTACCATCACTGTTTTTATCCATCTTCTGTACACTAAGAAGATAATATGCATGTTTGCAGCTATGTCAAACGAGACAGTGATCTATGAAGTACCAGAAGAAGTATGGGGCACTCTGGCTACTGAGAATGTATTTGCTCCTAGTGGGCATCATCATATTATGCACTCCAGCCAGAAACTTTTAAACCTGATTTTAATTAACTTCATATGCCTCATGTAAATTATCTTTTGGTTAAATTGTGGTTTTTGGTTTCAAGAAGTTTTGAAGAAATTTGAAGATTTCCTCATCTTTGGATCACAAGGATGATGTATTCAGAGATCTGGGTTTCAGATTTATGTACTCTGTCCTCGATTTCCTGGTTCACGGTGTTGGATTAGATTGAACAGAATGACACAGCCAAAGATTGTATTTATGGTTAGATATTAGTTTTGGTGTACAAAGGTCTGCACTGTGGATTGACTTAATGACTTTCCACCCTATGTTTTGGGTTATTTCTGTTTCATCTGAATTTGTTGGCAGGACTCTAATATGCTTTAATACTTCCCTTGTGCCGTTGGATGAGATCTGAAATTTAATAAAGCAGCTTCCTGTCTGGCATAGACTCTGTTTTATATTCCTTAATGCTCTCTTTGCTGGTGTAATTCAGTACTTGTGAAGTTGTGAAGAGCAGTATTTTAAACTACTATTGCTAACAATAAGCAGTATCGTTCAAACTATTATACAAATAATTAAATACTCTAAATTTGGTTGGTATTTTTATGTGTGGTGTTTGGTTTGGGGTTTTTTTTGTTGGTTTTGCCACAATCCAATAAACACAATGTAGACTTAGAGTTAGAAAGTTCTTTATGGAATATTTTTATTTATGTTAAAGCTGCTGGAAGGAGCTGTAATAGTTTGTCTTCATTAAGATATTATAAGCTTTCTCTTTCTAATGACAATATCTTTAAGTCTAATAAAAATTTGAAAGAACCTCAGAGAAACTTGAGATTTTAGGCAAGAGAAGAAAATGATGGTGTTTATCTCTATTTGTCTCTATCAGAGTTGTGCTCAGTAAACAAATATTATGGTAATCTCATTTCATTGTCTTCAAGCTTGTGATGTTAAGCCTTGGTCTGTTCACATTTTTACTACCTTTACGATGCTTTTGCTGATATGATGTGTTAATTAGCTATATAGCTCAGAACGTGTGTCATAGTGTGCTCAGAAACTGGTTGTCACCTAGTAACAATCAGGAATTAGGGAGAGCTGGGAAAGTAAGGCATTTCAATTCTGGCTTACTTAAGTATCAAAGAAAGGAGGAAGGCCATCTGTCATGCTGAGAAGGGAATTATGTGTCCTGCTAGAGAAAAGGAGCTGTTGGAATGGGGTTCTGGGTTTTTAGGAGCACGTTTTGAACAGCATAATGAATGGATGTGTTGGCATTAGACTTTGAAGACCACTGTGATATTTTTTGTCATTGTTAAACTGAAAGAAAATCCATCAGCAGAGCAGGTTTGCTTTTCAGCAGCCTATTTAACAACTTCCAGTTTTTTCCAGTTGTTAGCTTTTTCTACATAGGTGTTTTTCCCTTGAAACAGTATTCCTCACAGCCTGAATCCCACAGCTCTGCTACTATGCATTGGAAAGCTGCATAGAGAAAGTTAGCAATGATGCTGAAGGTTGCTTTCATCGCTCCATGTTGTATGTTCTGTAGTTAGAATTTTAAGTTTTCTTGGAATAATGGGATTTCTACTTAACTTGTATGCTTTGCCTGAATGTGACTTTATTTTACAATATTTCATTCCCTATAGTAAGGTTTGCAATAGATACAATTTTATAAACAGATTGCAAAGTGAACAGAAAAGTTGAGGATGAGTGTTGTAATAACATTTGAAAGTCCTTTACCAGTTTCTTTCCTTGACAGAATTCTCCTGATAGTTTCTTAAAATGCCTCTGTTTATAGACCAGGGAGTTCATTTCTATCTTTGTTTTCTGATGGAAGATTATAAAAAAGGTAGAATAAGATTCTGAAGGCAAGGAAGTTAAAATGTTTTCTTGGTCATAAATATATCTGCTAGAAGAAATCAGCTTCAAAATACCAGTAAACAGTGCTGTGCATTGTATCAAATAATGTTTTAAATCCATGGAAGTTTTGGTACAGAATATGACATTGGCCTAATAATAACAAAGTGCCCTTTCTGTTATTGCTCTTGTTACTATTACTGTTTTTTTCCCAATAACTGACTTTTAATACTTAATTTCAAAGCCTGTGTTAATTTTTTCCTTACAAGGAGTTATGCTCTACTCACGATTCTACATTTTAATGTGTCAATGTGTGTATGCCCATTGTTTTATTTGGTGTAACTAAGAAGATAACTAATAGCATGTAGCCTTTATACTAGGTTCAAACTGGCATAAGTTTGTTGCTCAAAGATAATAACCGTTTACAAAAAAAAAAAAGAAAGCTTGGTAAATTTGTATATTTCTACCTAAAAAAGAGCTTTTAAATTTAATCGTTTTTGCAATATGATTCAAAGAGAGCTGTAGGTCATGTTTCAGTAATGTAACGATTCAGAACTCCGATTAGATTGGAGGAGCTGCTTGGTTTTTGGGAGGGGCATAGCAAATCTGTGCAGCCAAGACAAGGGCTAGCTAATTCTCTTATTTACACATATCATCTTTTGTCACAGAAAGAACCCCAACCCAAACCTGTGCATGTTACCAAAAATAATGTGCTCTACAGAATAGGGATGACTTGAACCTGGTGATATCATAGATGTCATTTGAGGATAGTAAATTTGATCATAATGTCTGGGTCTCTAGCTACTGAGTCAGTCTTCAAGAAAAGTAGTGACTAAATATTTTGCAGATTTCCTACCACTTTCTATACTTGAACAGTTTTCTGAATTATGCCACTCAACTGTTAACTCCTAGTGAGCACAATTAAGGAGCTCATACAGCTCTAATGGAGCTGTATGAGCTCTCATTGTTCTTACCTGTTACTAATATAAGTAAGTTACTAATATAAGTTCTTACCTGTTACTAATATAAGACAGATATCTCCTCAGTCTTTAAGGATTTTGTGTACATTTAAAGAATTTCCCTGGCACGAAGAATGATACTACTCAAAGTAAATGGAAAGTCTGAAACTGTTTAGAGAACATTATAAACAGATGCAATTAAATTACTACAATAAATGACTGCTTATTGAGAAGATATTTTGGGTAGATGGTGCTTGATTCTTACAGTTGGTCTTCACTAATTACTTATAATAATTTATGGACATCATTATAAAATTATATCTAAGTCTGCATAATAAAATCTGATACAAAACTTGTAAATTTTTGGACCTCAGCAAAGCTTTCAATACTGTGTCTCAAAATACAATATCCTTCTGGAAAAAATGTCCAGCACACAGCAGAACCTATTTTTTTTTTTTTGTTATTCCAATTTTTCTTGATGTCTTGGCAGTTCCACAAAATAGTACAAGAAGAAAATATTCAAACTTTTTTATTGTCTAAATGTTTTCTTTATAAATAAAGCAGCGAGACTTAATTACATTGTGATGGTCTTATGCTGGTTCTTGTGCTGAGTAAAAACGCAACAAGCATGCTTGAATGGTTCTTTTTAGTAAATGTTCAACAGCAAGTTAACTTTTAACAGAGAGAAGGCAAGAGATTCCACCATTGAAAAGTAAGGTCTCTTTGAAATGGATGTTTTAGTGACCATCTTGTTACCTGATGGAAGAGCATTGACTGAGAACCCTGGAGACAGGGGAGTGATGTATGAGAGATATAAAAAGATTATGACTCCAACTGTGAGTGTTAGCAATGTCATTGTTTTTGTGTCATATTTTCAAGGTAAAAGATTTGTATCAGAAAATACTGAGAGAAGATTGTGCTTCTACTGGCTTGTTATTTGTCATATTAAATTTGCCATAATCAAGTTTGACAGGCTTCTCTTTATTTTTTCCAGCAGACAATATTATTGTTGAAGATTAGTCAGATGCCTTCTGTCCATTCCCTGCCTCACATGCTATGTCATCCAAGCTTTGGAACACTTAGAACATAATTTAAATGAATGACTAATTTGGCAAGCATAATGGAAGGCACACATACCATCCTCCTGTTGCACAAACCCATTACAGAGCTTTGTTACATCAGCTTCTATCATCCAAAGGGGGAGGTCACAGGATTTACTTACATGGGCTCTGGAACTCTGGATAGAACGGGTGAGAGTTTCTGTGGCTGCTATCAAGTGAGGGAGAGGTTAGACATGGCCCTGAGAGAACGCCCATATAAAGACTGTGGAGTTATTATTTTCAAGCAAACTACCACAAAAGACCTTCTCAATGAAATGTACAAACTGACTGCTGAAAAGGAAAACCTGCTATCCAGTGCTTTGAGTTCTGATCATATTCCGGACCTTAAGGCAGGACATCAGGAGGAAAGGCGACAGGATGTTTCCGGAGTCCCAAAACTTAAAGGTGGTAATTACTCCATTCTTACACGTCAGCAGGAGTTACTACTGGATTCTACAAAGAGAGACAATTTGAATCACAAAAAAATGAGGAAATACAGAAGGAAAGAGAGCTCTGAGGAGATCAGACATCGCAAAGAGGGAAAAAAATTACATGAACATCTCTTTTTACTGAGTACACAAGACATGCAACGGAAAAATAAGATGGTCTCCACAAGACTTTCTACCAGGAATTATCCCAGCTCCTTTTCTCCTTCCAGCTGGCTAACAGTAAAAGGTAAGGACAATTTACCAGTAGACAATAGAATACAACCAGAGAGGTGGATAGAAGAGAGATATTTTCTTAAGAGTAACAAAGCTGTGAAATTGGATGCTGACTTACCAAGTTCTAGCTCAAAAGACATCAATGATGTTGTTGCAGTGGATAATGGAGAATGCATTCCTGAAGTTACCAAGGTACAACAGAGGACCACTTTGGTGAATTCATCTCACTACAGTCTGTCTAACAAACTTGAGATATTAAGTAAATCTGCAGCTGCTGAAGTCTTGAAAAGTAGCAAGTATGCTGAGCCAGTATGCAAGGAGAAACCAGGAATCACAATTCTTGCTGAAGTCCAGGATTTTGACACTTGTATTAAAAAAGTTACCAACCCCCCTGCAGAGTCTTTGCCTGACTCTCACAGAGATAACAAAACCATTTCTCCTGTTCTCACAAGAGCACATAACGAGGTTATATCAAGAAGTGATGTGTACTCTGTAGATGAAGCTACTGGAGACTCTAATAACAGTGTGCTGCAGGAAAAGGAGGAAGACGGCTCTGGTTTGCAGTACAAAGCAGAGAGAGTGCACATTACTGATGAGTCATGCAACCTTGTGGGAGCAGTTAATAAAGCTCTTCTGAAAGTTATCCGGAGCGACAGTTTAGATGAAGCTGCGGAATGGAAGAGACTGCAACAAATTACAAGAGTAGACAAAAACCTGCCAGGCTCACCATATGAGAAAAGGACCACGGTATCCCGGGGAAACAGCAAGCATTTATTTTTGAACTTGCCTGTAAATGAAAGTCCTGATATTCCTCAGACGAGTAATAATCTTAAACTGGAAGAGAAAAGGCTGCATTCACCCCCATTAGCAGCAGTGAGTAATGTTTTTAGTAATTCATATCCGCTATCTAATACACAAAAACAAATGTCACCTATTCCTTCTCCGTTATCTCCGAGACTGCCCAGCCCGCAGCTGCACCACCGGATCCTCCCGCTGCCAACGCAGAGCACCGAGGACAAACCCATGCTCAGTGACTATGGCCATGGAAGGCACGGGGCTATAAACTTCTCTTTCAGTGATTTGGAGCCACCGTTTTATCGGAAGTTTTCTGATCCTGGAGAATTGGGATCTGCCAGCAGACAGCGGGGCCTACATCAGAATGCAACTGCTGGACATTTTGAAAAGTGTGCTGTGCAAGAAAAATTAACTACTCGGACACAGCAGAGTTTCTGTCCAGGTCAGTCCTATTTCACATATTTTTAAACTAATAGAATCAACCAAGCATGAAAGTCTTGGAGGGTTTTCTGGGTTTGTTTGCTTTGGGTTTCTTTAATACTAGCTAGTAATAATAAATACTGTGTTACTTAAAAAACTATTTTTTACTACTTACAGACTGGGTTACAGCTATAAAATGTTTCAAGATAGATTTTTTTGACAGCTTATTTTCGGTCTTGTTACTGAATGACCTCTTAGCCAAAGTTAAGGGAAAATCTTTCTGTATGAAATGAAAAAAGCTCACATGCTTATTTTACTGCTTTTCCTGTGCTGTGTTCTAGTCTTTCAAAGTGTTATGGTAACATTTATTCTCCAATATGTTCTTTTTGCTTGTTTGGCTGAACTGATAGAATATTTTCTGAATATTTTCTACAGTGCCAAAAGTATAGGACTGGTGCTTTGACCATTTAGCTACAAGGTTGGTGTAAATTCTGTAAGAAAAGGCTTGTTTTTAAAATGATTGCATGCAGGAGTCCTGTTACAATGTATTTGAGTGCATGGGTTTATTTATAAAGATATACTGTGTAAAAATGCATAATTATTTTTGTTAGCTAGATCATCAGCATCTATACTCTTCATTTTTAACTTAAGGAGAGGGAAGGCTGTAGGACCTAATTCTGCAGTGATTTAGGTGTGGCTCAGACTGGTCCCTCTGTCTTACAGGGGGGCTGGCAAAGTGACACAAAAGGGGGATTCCAAAATGGGAGGTGTGTAGGGATGTGAAACCATTACCTTAGCCAGAGGGTGTTTAGTACTGCCTATGAGGTTTGCATTTATGCCTGATACTTCTAGAAGTTGTGCTAGTTCCACTCAAGACTAAATCAAATTTAAGGTGTTGTTTGGTGAGTTGACAAGGCTGAAAAGGTGGGTGCTACGCTCTTCTTTCATTCCTTTCTTGTTCTTGTTGTGCTGTGCTGTCCTACCCCTCTCATTACATCTTGTACTCATTGTACCTTTTGGTGAGCTGCTTTAGCTGACAAAACCAGCGATTTCACCCCTTTAAAGAATAAAGTAGCACAGAAAATCTTTTTCTGTCTGTTTTACATTAGGTTTTTTTAACTTATTGTATCATTTAGAATTGTTGGATGTGGAACTGTACCTATTATGCTGTACTCTTGTACTGTCTTTGGCTGGGATAGGGTTAATTTTCAATACAGCAGGTTGTATGGAGCAGTGTTTTAGATTTGTGATGAAAACAGCCTCAATAACACAGGGATGTTCTAGCTTGTGCTGAGCAGTGTTTGCACAGCATCAATCCCTTCTCTGTTTCTCACTCTGCATCCCCCCAGTGAATAGACCAGGGGCTGCACAATGGGCTGGGAGGGGACACAAGCAGACAGATGACCCAGACTAACTAAAGAGAAATTCCCTGCCACATAACGTCATACTCAGGAATAAAAGTGCAAAGAGGGGGCTTCAGAGGGGTTAGCCATCTTTTGCCTGGGACCTGGCAGGGCTTCAGTCTACCCATGGGAGGCGGTGAGTGATTGCTGTAGCATCACTTGTTTCATTTTTTTCTTCCCTCTTTTTCTACTTATCTTTCACTTATTAAACAAAATTTTTGTTTGTTATCTTGACTCCGAGTTGTTGGGGTTTTTCCATGCCTCTTCCCCCATGCCACATGGGGAAAGGGAGGAGGAAGGGAATGAGTGTGTGTGGTGCTTATTTTCCTACTGGGCTTAACCCACAATGGTTTTACAAGAAACAAAACAACACACATACATACTAATGGCATCTGTTGGCTGAAAATCCTGGCTATTAAGCAGAAACATCTTTGTGAAGAGAAGAAAAGCAAACAAGCCCAATTTTAGTTCTTGTTTACATTTACCTGGCAACATTAATACAGACAGAAAATATCACAAGGTTCTTTTTTTGTTATTGTTTTGTTTTGTGGGATTTTTTTTTCAAGTATGATTGCATGCTAGTGTTATTACTGGTATGTCAGAAAAATCTCTGACTTTAAGGAAAAATTCCCTATTTTTCTGGCATATATAATGCCGTAGATTGTCTCTGGATCTGGGATAATGACTTCCATTTCCATCTGAGCCAGGGGTGGAATCGTTCATCTTGACAGAGCATTTGGGTGGAATACCACTCTTCTGTGAATATACATGAATTATAACTAACTGACTGTAGTTCAGTGAGACAAATTATGTGCCTCCAATTTTACTTAATGTAAATGATATTAAGATTTACAGTTATAAGCCTGCACTCCTTTAATTCTTATCAGATTGATTCTTATCAAATTCCTCCCATGTGTGAAGAGGAGAGTTCAAGACTATTTTTCAGATTTGTCTCCAGTGGGGTGTTACTGTGAAATGTTTTCTTTCAATTCCAGTCAGTTATTAAATTGTGTACGTATCTACAATGACTCTAAGAATTATGGATAATTTTGGTCAACTTTTTATCAGTCGGGTTGGTTGAAAGATTTGCTTCATGGCAAAAATAATGGCCTTTTGTATATCTTTTCAAAGTTCCATTGCTGTCATAGTATGCACTACTTCTTCCTGAAAAGCTTTTGGAAGCTGTTGTTACCCATGTAACTTTGTATTTGGAAAATTTCATTAATTAGTTAGGTATTCTAATTTATTAGTTTAAATTAGAAGTTGGACTCATCATACAGCTCTACACATAATTTTAATTCTCTTTTCTTGTCATCTGTGAAGAATCATGATTCTTCAGACTTTATCAATAATTGGCAAATATTCCTTTAGTCAAAACTGAAGCACCTAATGCACAGTGCCTGACTTCTGTACTTCCATTTTTTCTCAAATTCAGTTTCTTTATAGATATATAGATACATATATGGCACATGTATAATAGTTTCAATGCACAAAGTTTTATTAGTAGTTAATTTGAAAGTACTGTTTACTGGATCTTCTTGTTGAAGTGCAACTATTGGCCATGGGAATAGGCCACAGCTTTCTTCTTAGTAAGTTAATAGTTAACTGGGAATAATTTATAGTTCAACAATAATTACTTGGCAATTTTCTCTGTAGGTGGGACTGGGAATCAAAATTCTTGTATTTGCATGCAATATTTCTATTTGAATTATCAAAATTCTAAGAAAAAGCTTTAGAATAACTTAGTGCTTTCAAGTGATAAATTGCTCAGTTACAAGCAGCAAAACCAGAAGTACAAGCACTAAAATTTATCATAGAATGACATTTATTAAATCCTCAGAAGCATAATTCCTGCATTTCTGTATGAAATTTTTTCTACTCTAATATAACGTATTGCTTTTGTATTCTTGGAGAGGCCTTTGAAAATATCTTCAATACATCTGAATAACAGATGCATTTTCTCAGGGAAAGATTTTCTGAGACCTTTTAGTTACTGTCATTGCTTCTCTCTCAAGTTTCTACAGCACTAGAAAAAACTAGGGAGAAGATTTTCAGAGCTATTCTATCAATTTAGTACTGAATGACATCAATATACTATTATACTAAGTATTGCCTGTTAGAGAAAGAAGATGAGGGTAATTTTTAGCAGTTATTGAAGTGAATTTGATTCAGAGCAGAAAACTTAAAAATCACTGGTTATGACACAGCTTCCAGGACAGTGACTGGCAAGGGTTATTCACCATACTTTCTGATATATATTTTACTCCTAATGTGGAAAAAAAGAATAAAAATCTGCCAAGGGAGAATGGTGCAAGCAAGAAAGGGAGCAAATGAGAAGGATTTTACCCTATCCCCAGCCAATGAATAATGCTCATTTTTGGTATCTAGTAGATGTGAAGAAAGAAGATACCCAGAAAACACAGAAATCCAAAGTTAGTAGGACTGTAAAGAAACGAAAGCAAACTTGGAATAGAACTGAATGATTAAGGTTTGTGTCAGGTAAAATGGCTGAGACTTATGGGGCTGAAAAGACAGGCCCATTCTCTTCTTACTCTCTTCCTTCTTCCATTGAAGGCCTCCTCTCTTCACTTTTCCCCCCAGTCTCTGCAACAACTTGGGTGTTTTTCCTGCATTTTGGTAATTTGAGTTAAATCACTAAGCAAGCTGAAAACTGAGCCAGCAAGGAGGGAGGTGAGTAGCTTTAGCAGGTTGAGTGAGCTGAACAGCTCACAGTGGGCTGACAATTACCACTGCTAGGGTGAGGGAGGACATGCAAGTGTGGCAGAAAGGACAAGTGGCAAGACCACCCCTCCTGCAGGGAATCATTTGATCCCCAAAAATCTCAGTTGCAGCTGAAAAATGGAAGCCAGAAGGCTGGCTGGGACTGGCTAAAAGAGAAGCTGTCAGGAGTGGGAAATGAGAAGAATCAAGTTGGATGAAGATATGGAGGGACTGTGATATTTTGAGTGGGTGCTATTAATACTGAAGTGGGAAGAACAAGAGATGGAGGACAAGTGAGAGAGGGGAACTCCAAGACTGAGTAGAGAGTGTTACCTTGGCTGTGATAGAGAATATTTATGGAGTATCACAATACAAGTAAAACATGGCAGATAAGAGACAAGATAATTTCTATTTTTGTTTTGTTGGGAAAGTCTACAAAAGAAACTTTAACCATTACAATGTACATTGTGGCTATAAATCTGTCTGGCTTGCTGAGGTTTCATGAAGTCAGTGTGCAGTATCATGAAATTTTGAAAATGCAGAGAAGACAGGGAGGAAGAAAAAGAAAAGTGAGGTAGAGTTCTGGATTTAAGGTCTTCAAAATTATAATGCTTATTGTGTTGTAGGGAAGGAATCCTAAATGCTTGAAAATGTTGGGTTTTTTTGTTATTTCTCAAATAATTTTCTTTAATTGACTAGTTAAAAATCTTTACCGAGGAGTTATTTGCAATATATTCTGGATATAATTGTAGATGCATCTATCCCTGTCCCTGCTGATTATTAGATGGAGAATGTTGTATTTGCTTGTTTCTGCCAATGAGAATTTTATGGCAGCAGTTCACTTTCCATTAGAAATAATTGAAAACAAACATTCTGGTAGCTTTGTATGGTTGTCAAAAATTACACACTGCCATTTGGAAATGTGCCAATTGCTAATGGATATCCCTGGCAGACCAACTTTGCAGTCTCAAAGTATAAAAGTAGTTTAACCTATAAAGAACTGTTTACTCTATGATAAATACTTGAATAAGTATTATTATTAAATTGGTGTAAGATTGTATTTTAATCCTCAAATATCTTGAAGGGAGTGAAAAGCCCAAAATGATACTTTGTTTGATAGTTCACTCCTTGGTGGCTGGAAAAATGCTGTTTCATATCTGTCCTCTAAGAGCTGCCCTACTCCTTAGGTCTTTCAACTGCATGCTAAAACTGGGTTATCCCAGTTTTCCTGCATTAATTTCTGTTTGCAGTGTAAACATGGCTTACTTCCATGTGAAGAAGAACACTCTGATTCTACTATATGGCAGTTTTACAGTCTATAGTTCTACACATCCATTTAAATTTCCAGCATTAAAGTAGCAGGATGTGAGAAGCTTTAGTTTTGGCTTTGTTTGGATATATATTATCATTAAGTACATGGTAATGAATCTATTGCAGTGCCAGTGCCAGAAGACTGGTAATTGAAAAATACAGGCAACCTTTCACTCCAGATATGTAATGAAGGTAGCAAAAATAATAAATATCAAGGTATTGTAATATTGGAATATTATTTTGTCTTTTCCTAACTTAACTCACTCTTTAAGCTGAAAATGGACAAATAGTCAACCAAGAGAGATTCAATAACAAGGCTTTATGATGTGTTCCTGAACCATGGTTTTGCAAAATGAAGTTTCATATAAACAAAACACTGTTTGAAGGCTCTTATAACAGGAGACAGATTACATTATAGTGTTTTTGATGTTCCTTTTATAGGGAAGGGAAAGGTTTATAAATATCTTTTCTAATTGAAGTGGTTCAGGGAATTGCTAATTAGCATTTTAAAAGCGCTATAGCGTTCTGTCCACAGTAAGTATGCACTTCATGAAGCAAGTTTGCATATGGATCATATGGAAAGATGATGCATAGTTTCTCACAGGTAATTCACATGAAAGTAATATACATGAGTTTGTTGATTCACAAAACCGATCTTATTCAGAATAAATGTTCTTTGAAGATGCTATAAAGGAGTTAAGAATTAAGAGACTGGTGTAAGAAAAGAATTAAAAGAAAAAAGAAGAGAGAATTAATCATAGAATCTCAGAATCATTTAGGCTGAAAGGACCACTTGAGATCATCTAGTCCAGCCCTCTGCTCAGGCAGGATCACCAAGAGCAAATTGCATGGGCCTGTGTGCAGATTTTTCAATTTCCCCAAGCATGATGACTGAACAACCTGTCTGTGCAACCTGTGTTAGTGTTTAGTCACTCTCACAGTAGAAGTGAATTTTCTTTGGTAAAGGTGGATCTATGTAAATTTTGAACTTAGCATCTCACTGTTATAAATACCATTAACTTCTACTCTGAACTTGCTTCTTTTAGCTCAGTGTGTCTCTAATATTCTATGGGAATTGTGTTACCTACAGACTCAGTGTGGCTAAAACAGAGTTAATTATTTCTGAAGATCTTTCCAGCTATTGGCTTTCTGAGTGGTAACACCACTATCCTGACTGTCACTTAGGACTTTGAGATAGATAGCCTCTTTGATAAGGATTTCTCTTGCTTCTGGATACAGTTGCAAGATATATCTGAAATTTTTCCTGTTAAGTTTACATATGCTTTCTAAATATGTAATCTTGAAAAGTTTGCTAATTGTATGTCTAAATAAAATTACAGTCACTAGATAGCTGTTTACTGGATCTTTGTTTTCCTGTTAGATGCAGTGCAGTTACTCATTGTTACACTATATTGTGATTGCCTTCTAGGACATCATCCTCTTTTCTCTATTGAGGTTTATTACACATGGTAATGATAAAAGATTCTTCATACTTCACCCCAGTAAAGCCAAAATCTTTTTGTACCAGAATACACAAAGTAAGGCAATGCTGCATTGAAAGGCAGACTTATGGCAGTTTGAAATGAATGTAGGCTGGACTGGAAGTCCAAGACATGGTCTCTGAGTTAAAAAGACCCTCTGAAGACTGGCCTCTATAGATTCTGTGAACAAATAGCTCCTGTTTTAGTTGAATGACTTCTCAGCATGACACACTTAAGCAACAGTTATATTTTCTTCTCTCTTTGAAACATGTGACTCTTCAGTCAAAGGCAATCAGTGAGGGGAAACCAAGTGAATTAAATTGGAATGGAAAACCAGAGACAGCTTAATGTTTTGTACAGGTCATAGATTAACAATTTTCTGTTTCATGGGGGGAGAAAAGGCCAAAACATTCCTTCTGGCATACAGTTTGTGCACTCAGTTTAAGAAACTTACTGTAATGAAATGGACTTCTTTTCTCATCAGTATAAAAAGAACTTCTTGAAGTAAAGTACTGGAATAATGTAATAGTTGTTGTTTCTTAAATCTTTATTATTCTGTTGGCCACTATAAACAAGTTGATAGAAATGGCTCAGCTGAAATTTTCTTGATGGATCAGGATGATATATAAACTGAGATCAGATTCAGGTATTTATCTCTGTAAGTATGATTTAATAATGTATTTAGAAATTTTAAAAATCTCGAATAGCTACTCTTTGGTATTTTGTCTGAAAAAGTGACATAGCACCAAATCCCACTTGTAAAAGTGGTTTAAAATTCTGCATACTCCCTGTTAAAAATATACTTTAAAATATATTTTTATATTTTATAAACACAATTTATGTGTTTGTGGTGTCCCATACCAGTAAATAATTTTAATAATATTTCATTATTTAGATGTGACATAAATCTATAATAATACATTTGAATAATACCTGTAAGTAGTGAATATTATTTATGAGTCATAGCATTAAAATAGTGCACCTAGTGGTTTAATGATTTATTTAATTGTGTGTCAGAGTAATTTTCTTCTGGCTTAAATTATGAGTACCCTTGCATTTGGTTTTTTGATTATGGTGTCTTCTCAATTGCACTGTTTATGATTTGCTAGACCATATTCAAAGATCTCTTCACGCTTGTCTGTTCTGTTGCTGGGATCTGCGAGATAAAAATAGGACAGAGAAAATAGAGGTGAGATGTTGAGAACTGTTGGATGTGTTTTATGTGCAGAATTTTAAAGGCTACGGGAAATTCATCTTTACCAGAACAAAAGGTGAGGAAAGAAGGAAATAGAAATCATTCACAGTCCCTCACCTGAGCAACAGTCTCTATTTACTGCTACTTGTAATGTCCTGTGTGATAAAGATTTCAGTGCTTTGTCATTTTCTGCATTTTTTTACATTTATATTTTGAAAGTGTTAAAATGGAAAGTGCTATGGTTTTTTCTTAAAAGGTTTGCTTTTACAGTGAAGAGGCATGTGGGACATTTTTGCATTCTGAATGCAATGAGTCTCTCTGAAATTTTCCTAAGCAGTCACTTAGCATTTCTTTGCTATCAATACACATTTTAATGATTTTTGACTTGGATAGTTCAAAACTACCAAGATTAATGGTGATGAATATTTTGCCAACCTGTTACCATGTTTGCTCTCACTTTTCTTGAATATGTTGGAAAATTAAGGGGGAAAATGTGTTCTAGAAAAATCTAACCTTATGGGAGAAGGTGTTCTGAGTTTCTAGTGTTTAACATTTTCAGTCATTTCAGTTTTTTTCATTTTGTTTGCCGATCTCATGAGTAGAACTGTTTATTGATTGTTACCCCTGCAAATCTGAACCTCTTAAGTCACCAAAACCACCAAATATCTATGAATAGAAAATAATTCTTATTATGTGTAGAAAATGAAGTAAAGTGATTCTTGTCCTCTAAGCTTCAGTGTTTCTATTACAGAAACATAAGTAAAACTAACAAAACTGAATTACAGAGGAGTTTGGCAAACAAAAAGATATTCCTTCTATGAGTACATGAACTTATTATTGAGTCATAAATTGTAGAAAACTGTTTATTCCCATCCTTTTGCCCCCTAACACTTCACATTTTTCAGCAGCCAGGCTAGTAGCCTTGGGAGCTGCCAGGGCTGGAGGGCGCAGCCTCAGCTCCCAACCTGCTCCCAGCTGGTTTAATTGTTACTATTTGCAAAATACCAGGTGCTCTCTGTGACCTAAGATGTTAATCACACTTAGCTCATATACATAATTTGTGTATGGCATCTGATTCATATTGTCTGTGCACTTAGAACAAATAGCTTGATTTCCATGCCCAGAGAATCTGAACACTACAGCTGCTAAGGCAGGCATATTTAAAAGCTGCAGAATTTTCTTAAGCATATTGTGGTAAATTTGGAGCATTAGTCAGCAGTGGTCATTCGAAGATCTTTGTAGCAATTACTCAAAAAATGGTTTCTTTTAATTTATGCAGCACTAAAGTCAGTGGTTTTGTAGTCCCTCAACTAACATTTTGTTAACATATACTTGAGTCTGATAGTTACTGTTGCATAAGTGAAATCTAAATAATTGTTCAGATTGTTGGAGAAAGTAAAATTTTGGGGGTGTTTTTCTCTGTGTTAATTTTATTTAAAACATATATGTATATGGCCTGTAAAGCAGCTGGCATTGAGCCATTTCACCTTACAATAACAACTAAAATTTAGAAGTTATCTTCTCTTTCCTCTAGAGTATATATTTTTGTCAGTAATGTAGTTATCAATATATTGTAAACTCGAGCATATGCTCACTAATTTCTGATTTTTCAGTCAAATTTGTTTTGTCTTAAGAAATTATATTATTCAAGTATGAAAAATATATTGAAAAAGTTATTAAAATAAAAGTTACTCAATTTTTTGAGAGTATATGTTTTTAAATAAATTAATATTAAAATATAATTAAAGCTATACATAATATAATGTAATATAATTTATATACATTTGCTTGTACATTTTCCAATAGGCATTACAGTTTAAACTTGAGCATGTATTTGACAGTTATATGAAGTCATGCCACTCAAATTTTCTTCTTCTTTTTGGAAAATGCCAGCTTTCATAGAAATAAAATTTTAATCAAAGAAAATCCCAAAGAAACTTTTTTTTTTCCCAGAAGTAACAGCCTTCTGAAAATTATTTTCCAGATGAATAATAAACTCCAACTAATATACCAAGAACAGAAGATGGCAATGCATCTTTTTGCATAGACCAAAAGAGCAGTCTTGTACAAAATCTAAGTACTTACTTATCATGCTTTTCAAACCCAATTTCCTTTCATATGCTTCTTTCATGGGATATGGCCCTAATAATTTTTGTACTAGTTTACTACAACATTATTCTTTAAATCTGATACATAGTGAAACCATAGCTTTAAGTATTATAAGTAAGATGAATAGCATTATATAAATTCCCAGGAATTGCTTACATGTTTTTTTTTTTCTTGTGATTAATTTGTATTCCATTTTTATACTTATTTATGCAAGTTATACTTAGTTAGGCAAAAATGAAAGATGTTTTTCATCCAAAGATGAGAAGAAAAATGTTAGGGCATACTTTTTCAGGTTTTCACTTGTTTCAAAAATCTCTTACCTTTTAGTTTTCAGGTTTCTATCTTGTCATCTTACGTTTAGTATGAATGGCAATGTTCCATTTGAATGTTTTGTTGTATCATGGGGAAAAAAAATCTAATTTTGTTGCTTGGTTTGTCAGTCTTAATCCACATTGAAAATTTTTCTCCAATCTATGGATTAGTAAAAGAGGCCAGACCTAATTAGTCCAAAGAGCCCTATTTGTTGTCTCATCAGGCACTGAATATTTGTCAAGTCCTTTTCATCAAAGTGATTGGATAACATTTAAACCATTTCACCTTGAAACCAAAACAAAAGGTTTGTTTCCATTCTATCAGATTTTGGTTTCCTGTTAGAACTTTGAATTTAAAGGCTTTATTCAAAGGCTAGCAGAAAATGAGCTGTAGTTAGAACCTATTTCAGATTTCCAGAGGGACACTTTGCTAGAGATCTCTCTTCTGTTGAGGAGATACCTTTGAGACAGCTAAGTACAGTGAAAAGACTTTCTTTTGTAACTCCTTCAAAGTGAAATTTTTTTTATCGAAAACAGGCCGAAGTCTGGGGTTTTTTTAATAAATTAAATAAGTGAGAATTTTTCCCTCATCATCCATGGTATTTCTAACCATACAAATTGACTTTCTAGTCCTATTTTTCCCCCTCTGCATGATTGTATTTCACTTATAGTAATGTTGATGCTTTGTATGAGAGGAGTCACGTAGGGTGTGTTTGCATGGCATGTCTAGCCCACACTGGCCACCCACTGCTTTTCCAGTTTATGAGCCTCACTGCAGGGATACTCAGGCAGTTCAAAGAGAAGCCTGAGCCTGAAGAATTCTTGCAGAGCTGCAGTTGCTAAGATATGTCTGCACAGACTTCATACATCTGTCAGAGTCCTTTTGGCATGGCTGCTGCTGCGCAGTTTCTCTCACACCGTGGGCTGCAGTCATTCCGCTCTTGTGGCACAGAGCTTGGAAGGACCTGAAGCTTTCCTGGTGTGGGTTAAGTGTGACTACAGCCTCAAAGGGGATTCCAGGCTACCAGCAAGGCTGTGACATAGCCTGGGCTTGAGGCATTAATAATGTGGATGGCCAGTGAGACTGAGCATAAAAGGAGGTTCAATTAACTTTGTAAAGTAAGTTGCAGCTCTGTCATCAGAGGGTTGAATTCTCTTATGTGTAATTCATTGAATTGATGTTAAATGTGCAAATGGAGATGACAGCTGGGTGTTCCAGTGGAACAAATGAAAGGTTTCTTGGAATTCAGGTCTGCTTTAGCAGCTTTGGCTGCTAAAAACAACATCTAATGATACTAATATTTAAATAGTCATGACTTTGTATAGTCATGGAAATATTTCCACCCATCCTCTTGTGTAGTAGCATGCTGCTTTGCTTTCTTACTCAGCAGTCATCCTTAAAACACTCCCACAACCCCTTCATCACGTCTCTTTCATTTCCATTACTTTTCTCCTTCATCTGACTTACACCCTATCTGCACCTTTTGAAACAAGCTCATACTGTGCTTGTTCACACA
This sequence comes from Melospiza georgiana, assembly GCF_028018845.1. Classification (NCBI taxonomy): domain Eukaryota; kingdom Metazoa; phylum Chordata; class Aves; order Passeriformes; family Passerellidae; genus Melospiza; species Melospiza georgiana. Next base: position 33,094,106 of record NC_080435.1, read on the forward strand.
AAATGATCTCTGCCACCCTTTTCAATATGCTGGGCAATTACCTGTAAGATAATTTCACAAATGAAAGGAAGGAATGCTGAATGTTACCTCCTTATTGCACAAGATCTTTGGAATGGATGCAAAATTGTGTAGAATGGAAAAGGCACACTTCTAGGTGCCTTAGGGGTGTCTGAGGCACAGACACAGAGCTGGCAAATCTGACGTGGAATGATCCACACCTTTGTAGACTGGAGTAAATTAATTTTGGCATCTAACATTCATTTAGGAACCGAGTCCAAATAATTGTATTGTAAATGATGTTTGAGCATTTTGTTGCAGCAATGTTGTTAACTTCATCTAGCCAAACTATTAAAAAATGGATTTATTCCTTCAGAAAAAAAAAATTAAAAGTGCATTTGAATTTAGGTCTAGACTATCATCATATGTTTTGGTGCTTTGTAGTCATTGTTCATTGTTCTAAAAATTGAACTCTATTTAACTCTGTATTCTTTCTCCTGGGAACTACCTCTATTTCTGCATTACATTTCTACTTAAGTATGATTCAGTCATTGTCTCTGTGTCACACCAGTAAGGTATTTCATTTGACTTTTAACCATAAAACTTAACAGACTATGTTGGGATTTTGGAAAATGATTTTATGGTCCTCAGTCCACAGATACAGCATCCCCTTTTTTTTTTTAATCCTAGGAGAAAATTGATCAAGTGAAACTAATTGTACTTCTTGGTGACACTACTGTAGGGATCAGGAGGACAAACTCGAGAGGTCTTTAGCCAGAGTGTAGAATTTGCATAACAGGTTTACTGTTACAACAGAACTGTGAGCACAGAAATAAAATGAAGTTATGCTTTTCATTTGGTTCCTTTGGCATCGACATGTTGAAGGTGAAAAATTTTAAAATAGGAAGTGTATCTTTCATATAAATCAGAAATACGACCAATAGTATTTTGCTGTCACGTTCCTATAGCGTGTTCTTCAGAGTGGCGTGTGTTATCAGTGTGCCTTGAAAGGGAGAACCACCCTTTTCAAGAACTGCACTGAATGCAGGCTTAACTCAAAGCATGACAGAGAGCGTATGCTTATGATTGATTTAAATAGGAATGCTTTCCAAAGCAGAATTATATGCTAGGTGGCCCACACTTGCAAAGTTGTAATTTTATATTTAAAGTAAATGTAATAATACTGGCAGCCTTGAGGTTGCTGGATTGCAGTAGTGACTGGTATTTATATCTGGTTCATTAGCAACCCAGTGAAAAATTTCATGTGACAAAAATCCATTTGGCTAATGAGCCACCTTTTAATTAGGCTCTGAACTTTCAAAAGAATACAACTTATTTTTTTCCTCAGTAGTGTAATATAACTGCATAAAACACTTGCAAAAGTGGATTGAATGACAGAAATATGTTCTAGTGGATTAAGCAGACCACTTGTTAGATACTTAGACATCTAAGGCTTTGTTTTGCCTGACCAAACTGAGGCCAATCAAAAGATCTAGGTTACATAATGAAGAGTGTTTTCTTTTGTTTTGTAATAGAACACTTTGAGTTCAAGAAAGCCTTTATAAAGCTGCGATGCTTATGGCCTCTTCTGGTTGTTTATACAGTTATTTTGACACACACGTGTTATTGAACATGCACGTACTATCTTGCAGACGTTATGCAAACGACCCTACACTAAAAAAATGTCTTTCCCAAAAAGTACTTCAAAGATAATAAAAAGCTGTCTCCAAATTTGACTAGTTTTAACATGTAGATGTGTCAGAGTTGAGACTGTGAAATGTTGCTTGTCACTTTGGCAGATACTTGTTAAAATTTGAATAAATGTAGACTGTATTAAAAAGAAATGTAGGTGGTAACTAGTAACATTCTAGCTCTTTATATTTTTTGCATCATTTCTGCTCTGCAATTTTAAGTTTGCTATAATTAGCCAGTCCTGTACTGAATCACACTGAAAAATAAAGGAAATGAGTGATGTTGAGAGGTAGCTGTTCTAAAGTAGCCCATATCCTCCTGAGTTCTGAAACCTCCTCCAGTGTGCTGTTTGCCTTTCAGTCCCCTCTTTATCCCAAGAGTTAACCAAGTCCTAGTCAGTCTTCATCCCTAGCTGTAAAATCAGTGTTTCTATCCCTGGGGATGCATACCCTAATATCCAGCCTGACCTCTCTGAGGATCAGGAATACTGCTCTAGACAATGAATCATGATATTTGGGGAGAAGTGCTGTGAAGAACTGTAGAAAGCATTTACTAAGTAGAAAAAGGCAGGTGAACTTAAAGGAAGTAAATAGGAACCCATGCACAAAACCACCTTACAATTTCACTTTATATGTAAAATGAAGCTGGCCATTTTTTTCACCAATGAGAGCTTTGAATCTTGACAGACAGTCCTGTGTAAATGTTTGTTGAAAACTCAATAACTTTCAAAAGAAGCAAATTGTGAATTTTTAGAGAAGAAGTAACCCCCAAAAACATTATTCTGTTTCATGAGATCTAGTGCTCTCACATTTCCAATATCTTGCAGCTCTCATTCTCTGTCTCAAAAAGTATGTGGTAATACTGGATCATGTATCAGAAAAACGGGATATTTTAAAGCACAAAAATATTGTCTTTAGCCTAGGAGAAAAACCCTAAAGATAACTGACAAGATGTATGATTGATTGAGATTGTAAAACTGAGTGGCTGAAAAGATTGGATAGGGTTGGATTTTTCTCTCTGTCTTTCCTGTATACCAACCTGAAGTGCTCCAAAGTGTTGACAGTGGAATGAAAATGCTAAAAGTACACCATCTTCTTTGAATGCAGAATTTTCAGTTGGCAAAAGTTTTTAACAGTTGAAGGGAAGTCATTCATGGATGCCACTGTAATTTAATCTTGAGCTCACATGCTATTCATGTAGGGTACATCTCAATACATGTTTACAAAAAAACCCAAGATGCCAGGAAAAGCATAAATGTAAAAGAGAAATAGTTTGAACCTTTAATTTATTCAAAGAAAGTTTAAAATACTTTAAGTGATCTATTACCACTTCCACACCCTCATGTTTTCACAAGTAACAGTGTCTATATAGGTGGCATAATTTATTTTCAGAACTACTGTTCACCTCTCAATTCTTGTGAAATCTGTGAAAGTCAGGAATATTCAACAGCTTTGTAGATGGGAAAAACTATCCAGTGGTTGTGAACTAAATCTGACTTAAAATTTCCTAAGTGCCAAGGAAAATGAATAAAGAATTTTAAAAAATTTAATAATTAGGAACAAAGCTGATGGATTGGGTTTTTTTAAACTGATTTATTGTCCAATGTCTAATGCAGTGAGCTTGTGATTAGCTGAAGCAAGTGAAGCTTTGGCATGCCATAAATAAAATAAAAGAGTAGATAATATTAAAAAAAGAAGTCATGTAGGCCGTTCAGTATTGTCATTTAAGTTTAGAGGTAAGAAGAATACAAGGCAATGTCAGTGACACAGCTCAAATTTTTATACAAGTGCTAACTGGAAATGTGAAAAACATATCTCAGTGCCCCATGAATATGGTTATATTGCTTTCCTCAGGTTTTGGATGAATTGATGCCCATTTGTGAGTCACAGTATGCTACAGTAAAGATAAAACCTATTTAATTAAGAGTTCACTGTGAGTATATACAAAAATTGTATCCTATCCAGAGTCTTTTTCCTTGGCAATAGGACTTGGACATTTGTGAAAACTCAGAAAATTTGCTGGATGGATGATCAATTCCCTTTGCTCAGTCATCCAATTTTCCTAAGACTGTAAAGTTCAGTATATGTCAGTCTATGCCTGTAAGATTAATTGATTGTGCTTCAAACATCACAAGGATAGTGTTTAATTAACAGAAGCATAGCAGGGCTTTGGAGTTTCTGTAAGCTCATGATGCACTAAAAGGCATTTAGAGATACTTGAATTAGAAAAAGGTCAGCTGAATCTTTTGAAAATTTATGTGGTGTTGACTGATTTAGGTTCAACATGACCCTGTCAATAGTGACATGGGATGTACTGATGCCAGACTTAGCAAGAGTGTGAACTAAGGTAATCTTTTTCTGTTTGCTACTGTCCTCATGCTGAGATACTGCCGCTCACTCTTTTCCTCTCATAGTAAAGCAGAAAACGTTGCTACAGCACATGTGAAACAACATAGCTGTAGATCTTTGGAACATGAATTATCAAATAATTTTAGGTGTCAGACCAACTTCTTTATTTCTTTTATGATTGGATGTAAATATTTATGTGGATGCCTTTGCAGAAGAGGATGGAAATTCCTTAATGACTCAGAACTGTGTGATTCTACAGATACAAATACGCATTTTACTTGTCCTGGATGCAATTTTTCACTTACTAATTTAGAATCACAGAATCAGTTATGTTGAAAAAAAACCCGACTATGAGTCCAACCATTAACCCAGCACTGCCAAGTCCACCACTAAATCATGTCTCTAAGTGCCACTTCTACACATTTTTTAAACCCTCCAGAGATGATGACTCAACCACTTTCTTGGGCAGCCTGTACTGATGCTTAACAACCTTTTCAGTGAAAAACGTTTTCCTAATAACCAATCTAAAACTTCCCTGGTACAGCTTCTAGTAATTTTCTCTTGTCCTATTGCTGGTTACCTGTGAGAACAAGCCCCACCCTGCCAGTACCACCTTTCAGGGAGTTATAAGGAGCAGAAAGGTTTCCCCTTTTTTTCCCAGGCGAAACGACCCAAATTCCCTCAGCTGCTCCTGACAAGAATTGTACTCCAGACCCTTCACCAGCTCTTTTGCCTTTTCCTGGACTCCCTCCAGAGCCTCAATGTCCTTCTTGTCGTGAGGTGCCCAGTACTGAACACAGGGCTTACGGTGCGGTGTCAGTAATGTGGAGTACAGGGGGACAATCACTGCCCTGCTCCTGCTGGCCACACCGTTGCTGATACAGGCCAGGATGCCATTGGCCTTCTTGGCCGCCTGGGCACAGGCTGCATCATCATCACTTCATCATGGCTGTCAACCAGTAGGCCAAAATAATTTTCTGCTGGGCAGCTTTCCAGTCACTCTTCTCCAGCCTATAGAGCTGCCTGGGGTTGCTGTGACCCAAGTGCGGGACCCGGCACTTGGCCTTGTTGAACCCCATACCACTGGTCTCAGCCCATGGATCCAGCCTGTCCAGATCCCTCTGCAGAGCCCTGTTACCCCTCAGATGATCAACACTCCTGCCCAACTTGGTGTTGCTGTAATCTGTCTGAGAGTGCACTTGATCCCCTCTTCCAGGTTGTTATAAATGTATTTAACAGGACTGGTCCCACTACTGAGCCTGGGAGAGTACCACTGTCACAAGCCACCAGCTGGATGTAATTCCTCCATAATCGCTCTGAGCCTGGTCATACAGCCTGTTATTTACCCAGTGATGAGTGCACCTGTCCAAGCCATGGGCTGCCAGTTTTTCCAGGAGAATGCTGTGGGATTCAGTGCCAAAGGCTTTAGTATAGCCTAGGTTGATTCTGCTCATTCACAGAATGTTACCATTCTCACTTGAGGTAATGCATATGTTAAAGCAGTCTGGAAGCATTAGGAATGAGGTTAAAGAGAAAAGGAGACACTAGCTGTTAAATCCTGACTACATCTCTTAGGTTCTACTAGACTGGTCATAAAACAGGTGATCCTTTTCCTCTAAAGACTTACGTATTTTGTTTTTTAATTAATGTTAAGCTGCCTGTTTTCCTGGTTTTCTGATTTTCAGTATATTTTGGGCTGTTGTGTGCCTTCCTGTTGGATAAAAGGCAGAAGACTGTCCCACGAAATGCAATGTTATTCCAAGAGGAGAAGGAAGAGCACAGGCCATGCAGACTGTGTGCATTCTGCTGTTATCACAGTGCAGTCTTTCACTGATGAATCATGGTCTAGTTATAAATAACATGCTCAGTGTTAATTAATTTTGTTGCTGTCGATAGTGTCCCTGGTTATACAGGCTGTTCTTTGATTATTGCTTCTGGCGCTTTTGTATATTTCTATCCATTCTTCATTATATCAAATCTTAATATTTGCACTGAAATATTTATATAATGACATGAATGTAATGTAGATGTGGCTGGCCTAAGTGACCTCTACAAGTAGATGCATTGATGTTAAAGCTTATTTTAGGCAACTTACAAAATTTTGAAGTGGAAGTAAAAGATGTAAATGATTTAAAATCAATCCTACTGTCACTAATTTTTTAATTACCTAATGCCCAAATCAAATCTTTTTGGTGGTGACTTTGCCTTTCTTATGACTAAGAGTGAGAACAGTGTATAAGGAGAAATGTTATAAAAACCACATGAGAAAATAGAAAAGTTTTTCGATATGGTTCTTCATTTTCCTTATTACACTAGGTACGGATTTCTAATATTTTCAAAAATGTTTCTTGCAAATTCAAATCTTGCTAGACAAAATAAGGAATAAAAAGTTTAAACATCAGTCTCCTCCTCCACATTCTTTTAGCTAATGGCAAATACCACAGATGAGAGCACCAGTTGTAAAAAGTCACAGTGAAACACTCCCCATAACAGCAATTTCAGGATTAGGAATGCTTCCATTTTTGGTAGTTAATTTGGGTGTAATCTATAACAAATACTGTATATGCTCTGATTGCATAGAAATTACTTCAGGTAATGAAGTTGTAAACAGATGTCAACTGATTTTGGAAAATTATCACTATCTATTTTATAGTCCCACAAAATACTTAGCACGTGTTTACATTTTAAGAAAAACATATGTGAATTGTCAGATATTTTAAAGTTTTTTATAGTATTTAATATTTCTGTGTCCATAAAAGGCTCACTTGAAATGTTGTATAATTAATACATGCTGATTGGCTATTTAACTGTGTTTAACTAGATACTTTGAGTATTACCCCCATCTGGAAGTTACTGTGAGCACTGAAGATCTTTGGAATTAAAAATAAGCCTTTCACTAAAAGTTCCTGGCATTGCATCTCAGAACCTTGGCCTGAACATTGATTGTGGCATTTGACTGTGGACATGTGAAGTTTCTTTGGGAATAGTAAAAGATGAAGAGTTTGCACTGAGGTGCCAATTGCTTCCTGTGTTATATCCTCTTGGGGTCTGCAGTATCTTTGGCTCCTTGTTTATTGAGCCAGTTGGGAACACTTGGAGGCCCCTTGCTCGCATCTGAAAGCAAGAATGGGCTGGCAAGTGACGAGGCCGGTCTTGCTTGTGGCTTGCGCAGTAACTAAACTCGTTAAATTTGAGTATGGGCTAAAGCAATAGGCTCGAACGGGGCCAAACTGGCTCAGCACCTTTCAGGTCTGTATCCTAATTCAGAAAATACATTCTGTACTTGCTACTAGAGTTCCTGTTCCTCGGGTTTCACAAGGACATGTTGGATGATACAGCATTGAATCTTGAATATGGTTCTCTCATCTTTCTGCGGATGATCTTGCCTTTTTCTTTGTTTTGTTTTTGTTTTGCTTGTTGAGTTGTTTTTTCCCTAATTTAAATTGTACTAGTTCGTTTACACTAAGTTAGTGATAAGTATTCTTATTTTTTCTGTTAGAGATTGCTCTCTTACAGATTGGAGATTTTTGTCTAGAATAAATAGATTGGGGTGAAGGAGAAAAAGCAGTATAAAGTCTATAAATTACTGTAAATATAAATCCTTAGTAAATAAAAAATACATAAATCACATTCAGTGTCAATAAATGAAAATAATAAATGAAAATATATTTTAATACACACTATTAAAATTTATATAAGGAACTCATAGGATTTGATAGAAATTGCTAACTTTATTAGATTTCTGCTGATTCTGAAGTATTTTTGAAAAGCTTTGAGTGGTATCACAAGCTTTTGTAGTTGATATACTCTGCATTGAGAAGTTGCACAAATGTTTTTTACAAGAAAATAAGTATTTTAGATTTCCTTCATTAGTCTGTGTTTGGTAGTTGCTCAGCCAAGCTTTTTAGGCCAGAGAGCTTTATTTTCACCTTTTTTTGCTGTTCTTTTCTTTTATTGATAGACATTCATGTCAAGTGACATACAGTTTTTCACCTCCTGCAGGAAGATATCCTTCTTCAAGTTCACACTTCAGAATAACAGACTGATTTTTATTTGCTAGCAAGGGAGGGAGGCCTTAATTTTACTTGGCAATAAATTTTTCTGTTAGCAATTGTATGGATTTGAAGCCATTTACACATTTTTTCTCCATTATTAGCTGTACTAGGTTGTACTTGCAAGAAGAAAGAGGACACAAGCAAAAGACATTAAATGGTTAATTGTTTTGGATATTGGCACTTTAGGAGCTTCTAGCTTTCTGAGCACTACAAGGACCTTAATGCCACTGCAGGGTGTTGCTGCTCCAGGGCTTTGTTCCCACACTCACCACTTTAAGAGATTTGATTTAAGGACTAGGCCATTCAGGCTTCTTTGTTAGAGCAATATAGCAAGTAGCAGGCTTAACATTTGCTTTTTAAAATCCACAATTTGTCATCATGCAAAAAGAATTTCTATATGTTCTGTGGAAACAGGCAATTTTCATCAAGGATTTCGTTAAACTGCTTATACTGTGAATTGCCCCTGCTACAATACAGATTAAATTAACACTATCTAAATTAGGGGGAAAAGATGACACTTGTCTTCATTCCCAGAGACAGCATTAAGTGTCATTTTCCAGTTTCTCTAGCCTTTCACTCTGAGTTTTCCTCATGTAAAAAGGATTTATTAATCTACCTAATGCACAATGTTCACTTTTCTGCACAGAGAGCTGCATCTTACATTCTATCAAATAAAAAAAAAAAAAAAGAACTGTATTGATGCTGAGATTTCAGTCTTCTCTTGGGTCTCAGAGAAAACAGAGCAAACAGGTTTCTTCTATTTGCTTCTTTCCCATTAAGAAAACATGTAAAATTAAAAGGGAGGGAGGAGGACTTCTGTAGCATACCATGAACTCTCTCCTTTTGGTTGATCCCCAAGCCTCCTCTAGGTTTTTAAATCCCCTTTCTACTTCTCTTATTTTTTCCTTACTTATTAATATTTGTTCAACTTCATAGAAGACTTTAACTCCAGAAAATCAAATCTTATTTTCCTCTGTGTCAGCTACATGCATAGGAACACTGAGTGCATAACTTATCTGTTTATACAGAATTAATGTCTTTATATACTAACAGATATGAGGTACTACAGATGGCATGTGGATGGAGCTGTGCAATATCATCTAACCACAGAATCTGAAACTGCTGAGACTGCTTCCAATGCTTTTTTAACTTGAGATTTATTACATTTGTGTATCTAATAACATAAATAAAAGAGGCATTTTTAAGAGGAAAAATCAGAAAGCTTTTACTGCTTAGAAAGGAAAAGGCCAGATCAGAGGGATGGATCATGAAATTTGAGATTCCCACTGCAAAACAAAAAAATTTGGTAGGATCCACATATTTTGTATTTTCATAATTTTAAAAAATATGTTGACTCAGTTTATCTTCATGTTCCACCAATGCTCTTGATAACCGTGGTCAATCCTCATCTATTTGAATAAGGAAGTGTACCAAAGACTCTCTAACATTCTGTGATTTGCTGACTTAAGATCTTGCAAGAGCTAAATCCCTGCAGTAATAACATTGTCTTAAGTCAGTAATACTGTAAACCCTCTAAATGCAGTTCTGATGCTTAGAGTGTTCATTTCTACTGTCAAAATGGTGCCTTTAAATAGGCAACTTCTGAGTTAGACTGTTTCAGTTTGGTGGTTCACTTGCTGAAAAACCTATTTGGTCATTTATTTTGTTTGTTAGGGTTTTCTTTGCCTAAAATGTAAGATGCCCAAAACTCTAAAGGTGCACAAAATCTGGCAATCTGAGACTCATTCCCAAATGGTGTACAAATATTTAAATTTTATTCACCTTCTTTGCACTCCTTCTAAGAGGCAAGCAGTGAATACAAGTATGTAATTAACACAATTTCATTATTCATGCATATAAGAATACTTATAACATTCAATCAACTAAGCAACAGAATTACATTACAGAGAAATCAACATACAAAGAGACCAAGCATTTTATTTTTATCCTATGTGGTAAAGCAATCTAGAAAGAATGGAGTGTGATTGAAGTATTAATATATAGTGGTCAGGAAACATAACTAAAAGCAATCAGTGTAAACATTGGCCTGAGAGTTAAGTGAGTTGTGGTTAAGCAAACCATGTACTGAAAGAAATGGATATCATGACGTCTTGATTCCTTGAACTAGCAAAAAAAAAAAAGAAAAAGTTTAAGAAGCTGATTTTTTTTCCCCAAGTTCTTTTTCCCAGACAGCTGAGAAAGCACAAACAGACAAACAGGTTTTCTATAGAGAGAGTCTGCCCACAGAAACTGTTCCATAGCGTTGTGTATTCCAGAACGGTGACCTAACAAAAATGTACTACATGGCATCTAATGTGCCTGCTTGCTAATTTAGCAATATGTGTTTAAAAGACTTTGTATGACAAGAATGGCAATTTGTACAAAAAAAGTCAGATGCAATTACCTTATAATTATATATGTTCAGTATAGGACTAGAGGGCTTAGGAAATCCTGTATGTACCATTTATTGTCACAGTCATGTCTCATGATGAGACCCTGTCTGTATCCCTCGAGTTTGAGTGCCTCATCTGTCTTACATGTGACAACATAAAAAAGTTGTTTCCTTACACTCACGAAGTCTGCATAGTAAAAATTGCCAAAGAAGCATTAAATATTCAGTCTTCCCTTATTTACATTGCTCTGTCTTCCATTCCCTTGGGACAATAGATGGCAGCAAATCTGTATTTGGGCAGTCTTTGTACATACAGTGCACACCGGAGGCACTCCTAAGTGGTATAAACTTTAAAACAGTTTGAATAGCAATCAAACTTTCTTGAAAGCCTTATTTTTTTCAGCAGGAAAAAAATGATGTCAAATTATTTAGACTGGCTAAAGTGTAAATATGCGTTTTATAATGGCCTAAATTAAGCCTATGATTCAATGATATATACATGTGTTTGCAGATGCATTAATAAAGTATATATGATATTTTTTTTAAGGCACAATCAGATTACAGTAGTTGATAGTTTTAAAAAGAAAAAGTGTCCTGGATAAATGTAAGTAGCAGTAAAATCCCTCTCTCAGAGCTGACAGAATGGTGAACTTCAGTGCAAAATATGGCTAAACATTTAAGAATTTGCTTAAAATAGAATACTTAGAGGGATGGTTAAAGTTCTCTTTTCATATTCCCCTGTCTGCTGGGTTGCATGGGTCCCTTACCATGGAAGTGGTTGTGTGCTAATGGTGTCTGCAGGTGAGGACTGGATCAGGGAGCAAAGCAATCATCAGCTACCGGCATAAATGCATAGAGAACAGAACATTAAGTAATAATTACATAGAGGGTGGAGAACAGAGGCTTGGTAACAGACTTGGGAGGAGTCTGCCAACAACAAAAAATACCATAAATTAATATAATGGTGCATAAAATTACATTTGGAGTAAAAGTGAATATCTGCAGCCGAGGGAGGTATTTGTTTTGTTTGTTAGGTTTGTTAACATAATACAAATAATGTCCAATTACCTTAAAAATAGTGATTTTTACTTTCTCCTCTCCAATCACCAGGAACTTCCTGTGTATTTTCCATGTCATAATCATGTTAAGGGGGTAACTGGTCTAATTGTTTGGTGCAACAAAAACGAGGTCAAAATTCAACCAATACATTTTATTCAGCTTATTATAGGTGCAATATTTGAATTCAATATTAAAAGAATAATATTTGTATTTCTGTTCTTGAAGCTTTCTAAATATCAAAATGACTTAATGAGTAGGTTTTACTTGGGGTAAACTTAATTTTCTTCACAGTGGCTGGTACAGGGCTATATTTTGGATACATAGTTGCTGCATGGTATTTGGTTGCTGACTGAAGTTAAACCACAACAGTTACATAATGGCATGAGGGCCAACAAATGAAATGTTTTATCAAGTGTTTTAAAATAGACAGAAAACCAGTAAGTCAGAAAGTTATTTTCTCATTAGAACCCTGATCTAAAAGATACTACATCTGGACCTGAGAATGTCTTAAAATGTGCTGTCTTCTGTTTGAATATCTTGATACAGTTTAATATCTGCAGTGCATAATTTCAAAATGTATAAAGGTATGTGTGATACTCTCTGCAGAAATGCTGTATTTTGATAGGATCTCACTCTGAGATTTCATCTGAATAAGATGGAAGATGTGTATATTCACTTATACTTTGGATTATTGGCCATTTTATCAAGTACTATACTTTACTATGCTTATTGATACAGGGGGGCGCCTAAATTATTTGGAACTGTAAGCTATCAGAAAGTTTAAAAATCATCCTATATTTAAGCAAGCATACAGATTCTGATCCTAGTGCCTCTTTTTAAAATGTCTTTTAAAGTTAGGAAAAAAGAAAATAAAACTTTTAAAAATTGAAAAATTGTAAGTGCCATTATTAGAATCAGAGAAGGGCCTGGATTGAACAGGACCATAAAGACCATCAAGTTCCAACCCCCATGTCTGGACAGGGATATCTTTTACCAGGTTCTCAGAGCTCCATCAAATCTGGCCTTAAAGTCTTCCGGGGCTGCTTTTATAATGCTAAGCCATGATATGAAGCAGCCAGGAATTCTGCTAATATCTGAAGTTTCCAATAAAATGTTCCAAGATGGATGTGTCTGTGTACATGAAAGTGTATATATATAAGAGGATATATGTATATATCCTATAGAATGTAAAAAGTGGTTTTATGTATCTCATGTCAGATATTACACTTCAGAGAACACATTAACTTCATGGAATTCATTGGTTTTCTCCTTGCTAAAGTTGAGGCTACCATGCAGAAACAGACATTTTTGAGGGGGTCTAATAAACCAGCAATGCTGTGAACAGGAGGGACAGTGCTGAGTGGTTGCACAGCATGAAATGCAGGAGTACACCCATGGCTGACAGGTTTTGTTCTTACCTCTCCCATTAAATCTGGCTGTTTGTACCTAAACCATTCCAAAACCAGTCTGACACTATTTTTTAAGCTTACTGGAGAAAGGTAAAATCTTAAGTATCATTTCTGATTGGAAGACCCTGCTTTTTGTGTACCTGGTGTAAGGGACTAAGGGAATTGGCACCATCCCCACTAAAGCTGTGTTCAGCCAATATCTAAAAGCTCATCAAATCAGTTTATGGAGCTTCCTTAGTGTGGTTTTATGCTTCACACCCATCTCTGAAATATGTGTGTCTAATGAGCACATTTAGGATGACCAGTAAGAACGCCTTGGCAGAGGTCGAAACTCAAGCATCTTAAACAGAGTCTGTGTCTGTATAAGGGGGAAAGACAAGCAGCCCATTTTTTTTTACGCTAGGTCCGACCTAAAAAATTTAAGGACAAAAAGATTTTTTCTGAGTCAAAACAAAGTTGGTACCCCCATTATACCATTCTGTTGTGCTTTAAACAAACAGGAGAAATTGTACGTGTTGGTAGTGTGTACCAGAGTTTCAAAAAGATACAGAACTTTCTGTATGCAGGGATTATGTGCAGATGCATAGAATTATTTAATTTAATGTAATTTCATTTGGGCCTCCCAGCAGAGTCTGCTTTAAAGGATGACTTCACTGAGCGGCTGACTAGTTTGGATGTGGCAAGCAGAGATGAAGATACATGGGTTCTGGATTGCAGACTGGGGCAACCAAACTCATTTCCTCATTCAAGTGAGAAGATCAACAGAAGTGTGTTGCATCTGAGCCTGGAACTGAATGTGAGTAGGACTGTATTCATGCTATACTGGATTTCAACAAGCATTTATTATATACGGTTATATTTTTGGTGTGCATTTATTTCAGGTCAGTCTAAAAGCATGTTCCAAAATATCTGACAAACTGCAAAGTTTTGGATGGTATACAGTGTTCCAGATGGTCTGTGAGCCCATATGTCTGTGCAGCTGAGAGCAATTCACATGGAAAATGTTTCAAATTATATAAATTGATTAAGATACATGATGTACCATTTCTAAAATCTTGATGGGTGTTTAGTTTAAATTAGTTGGTTCCTGGAGATGCATTGCAGGAGCAAACTCTGTGTGTGCACCTGTGCACGGATGCATGTGTGTGTGCTCATGTGCATGTGTGCAGCACTGGGAGCCAGGCTGCTGCTTCCCAGAGCTTTGGAGAAGCTGAACTGGCACTGGAGCCAGACTGGCCATGATCTTGACAGGAAAAGTTTCTCAGCTTCCTGGGTATGAAACAATGAAGCTTCAGAGGGCAACCCGAGTTCATCATAAGGTCAGGCCAGCTTAATGTGGCTGGAAATCCTTACAGGCTGCCAGGGTGAGCAGTAAGCAGCCTACAGAGACATGTTTTGGCAGAAGGAAAGGGAACAGAATATAGAAGAAGAAGAAAGAAACATAGGAAGGATTGAATGGTTGGAAGAAGTTGCTTTAAAGACTAGATTACATAATACATTTTGTGCAAAGAAACACTAAGAAAAATTTGTGTAAGAGTGACATCTATTGGTGGAAATACAAGAATTGACTTAGAAGTACATTTAAAAAGCTTTTTAATGCTTACAGTCACCATTGGTATTCTTTTGAGCTTGTTATAAAATTGATTTTTTGTCCTAACTTTCTTTTCTTAAAATAACTATTTAGAATAGTCTTGTATCAGTGGAAAGGTACAGGTTCGTCCTTGTAATAAATTGCTGAGATGAAAACAACAGAACTGAGAGGAACAGTGACATAGCTGCTATGACTGCTATAAATATCTGCTACAACAAGAAGTATATAGTCCTTGAGGATTCTCTGACTGCATTAAAAAGTCCTTGTATAGAGCAGGAGGAGTTACAAATGAAGGCCATTTTAGAACAACATTTTGAGTAAAATAAGAAATATCTGAGATTAGTAAAGTTTGTTTCCACCTTTCTTAATATTTTTAAAGAAATATTTTATGTCTAGAAATCTAAATAATTGCACTATAAAAAATTTAATAATTTCAGTTTCTTGTAGTTGAAAAGGAAGAATATTTTTCCATTATTTTTTAAATACTCAGAACAAAAGTCTTAATTTCTATTTTATAAAGGGTCCTCAGCATGGGCTGATGGACTGTTAGGGACCCACTAAGACACTTTATCCTGCAGCTCACTCCCTGTGATTCTGTTTCAGGACAGAATTCTGAGTTGAATTACATAGCCCTTGCATCTCCAAGATTATTTTTCTTCTTCAACATGAGTTCATGGGATTGAAGGAGTTGCCAAAAGAACAATAGTGAGAAGGCTGCTGCAGCAGTTGCTGCCAACAGAATCTCTTTGGACTGCAGCCCTGCTAGAAGTAGCCTGTAAGAAATATAGTGGCCAAAACCAGGCCACATGGGTTGCTCTGGTGACAACAACCCTTGAGTGTTCCCTTCCTCTTCAGGGTGGGATGTTGCACCCAGATATTGTCTTCCCTGTGCACTCATCAGACTGGACAGCAAGACAATTGTGGTAAAAAAACAGCCAGTGTCTGGAGAGCAATTCTGAAGCTAAGATCATGTTCCCAGGAAATAGCATCTAAAATGGACCAATTTATTTATTCTCAGTTGCACTGCACCCTGTCATGGTATCTATGGCCCTTTTCTGCTTTTAGAAGAAAACCTTTAGCCTGACTGATCAAAAGTTCGGCACTATTGTTTTAAAATGCAATATATTCATAATAATAACAATATGAAAAAGCTATTTATCGAAAAACTCTGCTTGCTCTGGATTAGGAGCACCCTAACATCAAGGTATGATGTAATTGTGTATGTGCATCTGTAGATACAATAGTGTTTGCTTATGGAGTTATAGAGTCATAGAAGGGTTCAGGTTGGAACAGACATTATAAATCATCTAATTACAACTCCCCTGCCATGGACAGGGACACCTGTCACTAGAGCAGGTTGCGCAGGGCCCCATCCAACTTCACCTTGAACACTTCCAGGGATGGAGCATCCAGATCTTCTTTAGGAAGCCTGTTCCAGTCCCTCACCACCATCACAAGCAAAGAATTTCTTCCTAATATCTAATCTAAACCTACTCTCTTTCAGTTTGAAGTCATTATCCCTTGTCCTAGCAATACAGGCCCTTGTAAAAGTCTCTCTCCAGCTTTCTTGTAGCTCCCTTCAGGTACTGAAAGGTGCTGTAATGTCTCCTCAAACCATTATCTTCTCCAGGCTGAACAACCCCAACTCTCTCAGCCTGTTGTCACTGGAGAGGTGCTCCAGCCCTCTAATCATCTTCCTGGCCCTCATCTGGAGTTTCTCCAACAGCTCCATGTCCTTCCTTCTACATTCTGCTCCCTTTCCTTCTGCCAAAACAGCTGGATGCAGCCCTGCAGTGGCTCTCAGCAGAGCAGAGCAGAGGGGCAGAATCCCCTCCCTGGCCCTGCTGCCCACGCTGCTCTGGCTGCAGCCCAGGACACGTTTGGCTCTCTGGGCTGGCAGTGCCCATGGTGCCTCATGTGCAGCCTCTCAGCCAGCAGCACCCCCAAGTCCTTCTCAGCAGGTCTGTCCATCCCCAGCCTGTGTTGATAACAGGGATTGCCCTGAGCCAGGTGCAGCACCTTGCACTTGCTCATGTTTAACCCCATAATATCCCCATTGGCCCACTTCTCCAGCTTGTCCATTACATTGTTGAAAAGATGTTTCTATGTTTATATTAGATGGAAGGCAGTAGATAATCTAGATGAGAGAGAGAGAGTGAATGAATTCTACTCTCTACAATCTACACCAGAAGCATGAAAAAAGATCTTGCATTAGATTTTAAACCTTAGGTGGGGAGAAGATAAAGAGATGTAGAAGGTAATGAAACAAAATAGAAATGAAACCCCACCCTATTTTTTATACAGCATTTCATCTCAGATAAAAAGCACATTAGTGAGACACGAAATTTGCAGCTAAAATTGCAATTAACAGTTAGTAATTACTTAAGAAATTATGGTAAACTAATGCAACTATGTGGATTTTATTTTATAAAGCTTTTTGTTTAAGCTTTAAACTACTATATCACATTGTAGATGGGGAGCAAAAGGCCTGTTGAAATGAAAAGAAGATGAAAAGAGAGTAACCTATAAAAGGAAAAGGATTAAGAATTCATCTCCATTCTTTGTAACACTAAGTGCTAACCTTTGTGTGTTAATGTACAAAATCTTCATTAGCTTACTTACACAGTTTATAGTGATCTTCTGTTCCCTGTCTTTTTTACTTGTATGTCTGCTCATATTAACCAGACCTATCAATACATCTTCCTAGAATTTCTGTCTCAGATCTACCACTGCTTTTTCATATGATAGGTTTTACAGGTTAATATTCCATTTATTGATACAGTATACAGTATGCACTCCTGCAAAATAGTAAACTGAGTTTCTTAATGTGCTTTCTGATTTTATAACTCTATAGCTATTACAGTGCTTTTTCAAATTCTCTGAAGTAGTCCATATCTCAACGGCAATCAGAATTTAGATGAAAATGCTAAAAAACACTTTGCATTTATACAGATGGATTTATACAGACACCTTCACCAAATGTGTCTGGTGTCCACACATTCTGTTAACATCATGTATTGCTGAATTCTGATAAGAATTATCGTGTCCATGTTTCTGTTGCTACATCTAAATTAATTATTAAATTTAAAGCAGTTATGTTGTGATACCCAATTCCATCAAAACTCAGGAAAGCTGCTCACATAATGGTCTAAGTGAGGTAACAAGGCCGAGAATAATGATGAAAATCAAGGCCTTATCATTATTCTTCTATCTTCCCTGCCTCTCCTCTTTTAGAGCATTTAACAGGCAAAAATACTAAGTTTAAAATGAGGTAATCAGCAGGAGAGCAGGGGAATGTTCAGACCATTATCAACCTGCACAGTGAAGGTTAGGCTGAGGACAGGGCAGAGGGCAGACTGTGTCAGCTGAACTTCAGATCAGTTCAAGCCACCTGAGCTACAAACAGAGCCTGCTGCTTCCCGTGGCTCTTCTGAAGCCTGATGCAATTGGTCCATATTTGATTCCATGATTATTTTCAAGAAGTTATGCAAACTTTTCTAGATTTGGGGTTCTTAATTTTGGAAAAAACAGTAGAATAAATGTTTTCAGTTTAGCAATCTTGCTGTTTTGTAGAATGTCCTTCTGTCCTGTTCATGTTTATCTAGTTTGTTACTACAGTGATCTGAAAAGGCAATCTGAATAGATAAGGGGTCAGGAAGTGTTGAGCCCTGTCATATGATAGTGGTAGAAATTAGATTACCTTATTCTAGCTTAATGCGTGTTTTCTTCAAAGCCAGTTTTAAAACCTACTCCAGGTGAGCTTTTAGATACCTCAAGAACAGAACTAGAGTGTGTTGTGAGTGTGACTTCTGTCTGTGATGAAATGTAGGTCAAAAAGGGTGTGGACTGTTAAATGTGCTTTAAACTGTAAGGAATGGTTGTCCTTTAGTATAATTAGTGCATCGACTGCCTTGAAAGTTGCTATGACAGGTTTTAAGGGCTTTTCTGAGGCACCACAGAGTTGTCAGTTTTATTAAGTAAAGAGGCTTGTAACATAATTATAACTGATTTTTTCTAAAGATTTTGAAGTTGTTCCTTTAGATGCAGTGTTACAGCCTGTTCAGACCTTCCTTATGAGATAGATCCACCCAGCATTAAAACACTTCTACCAACAAACTGACTCCATCTCATTTTACATCACAATGAGTACCTCTTTTTAATATCAGAATTTATAAGGCCACATACTGATGTAGGTATTTTACCCAGAAACACTCTTGAGTAGGTAACCAGTATGTATTTCATTGTCAGCTATTCAGTCCCTCAAAAGGCTCTCCACTGGGCTGATCATCAAAATGCAGGAAGAAGGTCTCTACAAAAGCCATATTTTAGGCTGGGAGTTTATGGACTGTATGGTGAATTTCAGAGACTGGCTGACTCATTCATCACAATGACTTTCAGGTTTTGAGTATTTCTGCAGGCATATATGTGGAGATGAGTTTCCTTGTTAATCCTGGAGCTCAAAAAGCTTGAAAGTTTCCCCACACTTCCTAGAGTTTACTACAAAAAGAGGTACACATAAAGAAGTATTTTCTGCAGGTTTGTGAGATTACCTTTGGTTATATAGAGTATATTTCAGCTTCTGGAATTTTAATTATTCACTGTTCAACTCTGAGATTTCTAGCGCCTCAATATATTGTGTTACTTAAGCTTTACACTAAAAGCACCATTCTTTTCACTTCTAATTTGATCCTGCTCTATTTTGTTGGGATGCTGTTTAGACATAAAGTTTGAGATTCCTGTTTTAAGTCCACTTTTAAACAAAACTTTTTATAAGTCCATTAAAACCTTAAATAGTGGCTGTAATCATCAACCTTCTACTCATAGGATTGTTACAGCTTGGTGACCCTTTTTTATTACAGGGAAGTTTTATTCTAAGTATGGGCTATTGTTAATATAAACAGATGAATAAATATTTTGGCATAATCTGAATCATTAAAAGGTATTATGACCCCAAATAA
Source organism: Melospiza georgiana (assembly GCF_028018845.1). NCBI lineage: Eukaryota > Metazoa > Chordata > Aves > Passeriformes > Passerellidae > Melospiza > Melospiza georgiana. The sequence continues at coordinate 33,113,607 of NC_080435.1, forward strand.
GTAGGCACATAAATAAATAAGCAAGACATAACCATACAATTTATCAGAACAATGAACAATTAATCATGTCGTTGAACATAGAAACAGATGTGCATTTAAATGTAGAAAATTTTGGCCCAGTATTGTCACTTTGCCCCATTTATTTTGCCATTAAAAGGAATATAGAATTGCTTTAGATTTGCCTTGAAGAAATTTTGTCTTGGGGAAAGTCACCAGTGTTGTGGTAGCTTCCTTCCACCTGATTATAAGTCCTGGAATTTTAAGAATAGGTTGGCATAGGGGGTGGTAAGGACTTTGTCTCTTTCTTTACGTAGAGCTTCATTTTGTGATATTAAGCATAGAAACCAGGGGAGCCTGTCAGTTGTTTCTGACCTTGGCACCTGATGATTAAGCATAGTGGAGAAGCAAGTCCAGAGCTTGCTAAGGAAATGCCAGGCAACACAGAAGACATTGCTCCTTGTGAAATCACAGATAAAGATGGGAATGATTTCAATGCCCTTTGTCTATAGGTATGCATGCAACCCTCTAATTGAAAAGGTGCCTGTAAGCTTCATCCAAGCCCTTAGTATTACAATCTGATTTTCAGGAAACCTTGTTCCTGCAGGAGATACCAATGGCTTCTGCTTTTGCTGTTGACAAATGTTATTTGTACAGTCTACATTTTTAAACAGTAAACCAAAAGCTAAATGTGTTGGGATACTTTGTTGTTGCTTGTTGGCTGCAATATTCAGCATTTTTGTAAATGTTTTTTGGTAATCACATACAGCAGTGTGATCTGTAGCTGATTTCCCTGCGAAGGACAGCTTTCCCCATGTTGCTTGCTTAAGATTACTCATCACAGCTAAATGTATAACTGTAGAACTACCCTTTAACTTGGGTAAATAAAAAAAATTAGCCAAAGTGGAGACTTGTGATGGAAACCTGCTCCAAATGTTACTGACTTTCTGAATATCAACAGTGCTTCAGAGTATTTTCTATATACTTTCTCCATCTCTATTGATTAAAAAATACATAGTATCCCTGGTAGTTTCAGTCAAGGTTGAGTTAGACAGTTTTGTACATTTCAAATGTTCTTGTTCGTTTCAACTAAACAAATCTTACACATACAGCAGTAAAGTCTGTGAAAATCATCACAGAATATGTCAGCAGATATTGTTGTGGTTCGGACCCACCCAAGGCTGGTGCCGTGGATGGACAGGGCTGTCCGATTCCTAAACAGTTAATTTGGCCCTGCCGGGCGCTGGCCGCTCTCCCGCCGCCCGGCGCTCCCGGTCCCTGGGCGCGGCCGCAGCCTCTGATAAGTACCTGCGTGCACCTCTCAGCAGGAGCTGTGCAGGGCAAGGACAGTGGTAACATGAAACCAGTCTCGTTGGTTTTTGTTCATGGCCCTGGAGGCTGAAATCTGCATTCCAGATGAAACCTCCAGCAAATCGGAAGAGAGTCTCTTTTTTTCCTACTTTCCTCTGCTTCAAGGGCGCTCACCCGAGTTGGCTCTGCCCGGCCGGGCACTGGGGGCTCTCCAAGGGCTTCAGGAGGGGGCACAGGAAGCTTTAGAGTCCTTAGCTCGGGTTTCCATTTGACATTTTTTTGTGATTATGGATTTACAAAAGAAGTTCTTTGTCCTAGTGGAAAGACTATGCAAAGGAATCCGTCAGGAATTTTCTGCTGAAAACCACCCAGCGCTGGCGCACCGGGACAAGGAAGTAGGGAGCAGCGGCGGCGCGCTCGGCCCGGCGGGACGGCTGCTGTAGCTGCCGGGGGCGCGCAGCCCGTCGGGGTGCGGAGCACCGGGGGACCGCCGGCCGGGCTCCAGCCGAGGTTAGTGCTGGGACAGACCTCTCTCGCGCGAGGGAACAAGCTCCAGACGCCGCCGAGGACTGATTTTTACGGAGGGTCGTTGTGCTGCTCCCTTGGCGGAGCGGGAGCCCCGACGGCGGAAGGAGCGGCGGGGCGGCCCGGCCGGGAGCGCGGGAGGCCGGCGGCCTGCGCGGGCCGAGCCAGGCCGGGCCGGGCCGGGCCGGGCCGCCTGTTGCAGCGCCGGCAGCCGGCCCGCCGGCAGCCTGAATGCGCGCAGTAAGTGTTGGCTCAGCAGTCAGCAGCACTGCTGCGAGCGAACCTATTCTCTACTTCACGCAACATGGAAGAACATAATGGGATGCCTGACTGTAGTCAGCTTTTAGACCTGAAGAACGCAGCAGAAAGCGACTCTAACCCACTCACTACATTTTCTGTGAAAACACTGTTTGGACTTACAACTAAGCTTGAATCTACAGCTCCTACAGAAGAAACAGCGCTTAAAGCATTTCAACCTTTGCACAGCAATATAAATACTCACGCTAACACCTGGCATGAGAGGAATGATAATGGATGTAATGAGGACTCAGAAAATCAGCACAGCGTGGATAGTACCAGTGACCAGGCTGACCCAATGTCTGGCATGCAGGCCGGCCTGGAGCTCGACTTAGCTGATCAAAATGAATTACTTCTTCAGCATTTGAGGTTTGTTCAGCCTTCTTTGTCTGAATCTGACAATGATGACAAGGATGTTATTCTCGTACAAGGTACTTTGGTTCATACAACAAGTGACACAGAATCAGACACGGAGAATAAGGACCTAGACACCGATGAGAACAATGCGAGCAAATATGGGCTAAAAAATGCTGCTTTGTCTGCTGAGGCCTTGGACAACAGCAATCAAAATAAGGAAGAGTCAGAATCAGAAGGGCACAGCAACAGTGATGACACTGTGGATACAGATGACATTGAATTACATCCACCATTCTCTAACCAGCTCCCAAAAGAGCTTGATGGTATTCTACAGTATGACTCCAATGGAAAAGACAAAATGTTAATGGATGAGCAATTCACTCATTTGCTTGCTACAGGAGAATGTCCTCAAGAACTTTCAGATGAAGAACAAAGACCTTCTGTTGATAATATATCACTCCAAAAAACAGCACTGGCTGAAAAGACTTTCCAGCTGCCTGCTTTCTTCAGTGGACTACGTGTCAGAAAAAAGGGACTAACCACAGAAGACGGGGAAATTGTTACAGAAATTAAACCAAGGGAGAATGATTTAGCTCTGCTTAAATTACGACAACCTGTAAAGAAATCCAATATTGCATCAGGTTTGACCATTAAAAAAAAATCATCTGAACCTAAAGCAAATCCCACTTTTCTAGAACAACTCTCGCACTTGTTAAACATAGATGTCTCCAAGAATGAAGATAGAACTGAGGACTCTGCTGAGGGATCTGGCGTGACCGAGGACAGTGATGAAGCTCAAGAGAACAAAGCCTCCAGCAAAAGAGAACCACGATTTCCCTCTGAGGAGATAAAATCAAGCCCTGCTGAATCTGCACTGGACGCCTTTAAAGCCTTATTCACGCGACCTCCCAAGAAAGAAACAACTGCAGATCCTTCAGAGCTGGAAGCCCTGAAACGCAAAATGAGAAATGAAAAAGAGTCCTTGAAAGCTGTATTTGAAAGGTCAAAATCAAAACCTGGGGATGGACCATCAGACAAATCTGTAGGTTGAATTACTTTTTTTTCCTAAGATCTGGAAGTAGAAGGATTATATATTCTTGTTTAAATATTATTGGTGGGGACTTAAGGTCAAAATGTCAGAATTGCTTCTCTTTTGGAAATCTCAAATTTTGGATTCCCAGCCAAGGAAGTCTTGGGGCTAATTTGTCAGAATTTTTGATCATCTGCAGTTGAAGCAGAATTCAGCCACAACTGATGACAACAGTAAAAGTCTCTCAATTAGAAGTGAGAACTTAACAATCAGTTTCTGATATTAAAAGATCTCTACATGGCAGTTCTCCATATGTTAATTATGGCTTTAAATAATTTTGATGCTGCAGATATTTACTGTAATATTATTTAACAGTTTCTGAATCTCACTCTGTTTTCATTCATTGAGTATTTTATTTTTATAAGTAGTATTTCATTTTACCTGTGGGAATAATTGTATGATAAGAGTTGTTACAAGAAGTTATGGGTGATTTTCAGCTCAAGACATGGAACACGAAGGTTTTTTTTCTTGTTTACATGCACATATTTGGCTTTTCAAATATTGGTAAGCATTTAACCTTATCCGGGTGTAACTTAGTGATTTCAATTAGACAACTCAAGTTTTTGATTAATATAAGTGTTTGCAAGGTTAATGCTCTTAGGCATATGGAGATGTAGTTATTACAGAAAAAAAATCAATGCAAAGTTTTCATACAATCATAAATGGCTTTGAATATGATTTGAACTCTTTAATTAAATGAGTAACCTTTGGGTTGGCATTCCCCCAACCCAAAGTTCTTACAGCCACATTTTTGGGAGATGTAATCAGCCCAGGAGATTCTTGTTGGCTGAAGGGGGAATTGCTTGAAGGATTATATTTTCAGGATTGTACCTTAAATCTGAAGCTACATCTTAGTTTTATGTGTTGGTTATACTCTCTTTCAAATTTTTATTCTTACATAATATTAAAAAAAAACCATGTAAAAATCCTGGTCAACACTTGGGTAAACTGATAATACCAGTTTGTAGTAAATTACCTGTGGGGAGGAGAAAACAGGTATTCATTGGCTGTGGAATGTACAGCAAGTGCAGTCTGAGTGTGCCCTTCCCATCCCTGGCTTGCTCCTTCCTGCTTACACCAGTGGCTGTGCTGGCGTCAGCGTTCCTGTTGCTCTCAGCAAACCTGTTTGGGAAGCTGTCATCACACACAGTGAGGGAGGAGGCACAGCAGTCAGCAGGAGTGGCTTTTATAAATGTCTGCTTAATGTCCGCTCTAGTGCAAATGTGTATTTTCCCAGGGCAAAGCCAGAGCCTAGGGGTCTAGCCTTTCCTTGCCCTTGCTCCTGTGGGCCATTTATGGGGCCATTTTCCTACAGGGTTGCACTGTTGTTGCAGTTGTGTCTATGCAATTACTTGTAGTAGCATGTTGAAAATCAGATTACAGAAATATTGGAGATATAAAAAACCACCCAGAAAATCCCTCTAAAAGAGTGCTTGTTTAGTGGGTCATTCCCCCTCCACCCCTTCCCCATTTAAAGAGTTATTTTAGCATTCCAGTTGACAGTGCAGTCCCATTAACAGCTGCAGCATTACTTTGATGTGGCAGTATTACCTGGTATGTGGACTGAGCAATCTGCAGGGGGTGGGGCAGGAATTTCATAAACTAGCTCTGCTTCCAGAAAATTATATTGTCAAATGATGTCTTTGGTGAATTGCTCTAATGTTTACTTGTAAGAGGAGCACACTATGGAATATTTAACTCTGGAAGGAAGATATAGGAAAAAACCCTAGCGTTCATGACCACCTCTGTGGTTCACAAAAGGATAGACAGCTCTCCACAGTGATGTGAACAGTTTCAACAAATCACTGCATATCACATGCATTATACTACTTTCCTCCTCAAAAATATTTTTCTACATTGATTTATTTGTTTCCCTTCCAACCAACTGAGCACTGTTTCAATCAGTAGAATGAGACAAATAATCTTTCTGGAGCACGTGTAGAGCTAAGCATGGCAGTTGCTGTTTGGAATCAATTCATACTGCAGAGTTTAATTTTTTTCTTGTGTAATTTTAACAGCCTGACCTGAGTCCCTCAGAGCAAGATGACAAGACTCCAGGGAGACTCCAGACTGTCTGGCCGCCACCAAAAGCAAATCACGAAGAAGTAAAAGTAGGATTGAAGTACACAGAAGCAGGTAAAACAAAGTGATGAAGCATTTGCAGAAATTTGTTTCTGACATTTTTAATCTTGTTTTGTACATAGATGGTGATAAGTCACAGTATTTTCTTATCTGAAGAGACAGACCTTATGTTTCGTATGTGTGGTTTACTGCTATTTGTTAATTCTGCATCTGATTTTTAAATGTGAATGGCTGAATATTGTACAAAATTGCCTGTATAAATTCGTGAAGAAGGAAGTGGGTTTTCTTGGTAAATTTCTAGTGGTATTTTCTTCAAATGAGTGACAGATTTGTGATAGTAGTTGAGTGACTGCCTTTTCTGATGCCTGGGTGCAGGGGGCAGCCCCCTGCTGAACTCTGGTCTGGCTGCGGATTTTCTTCAGGTACTGTCCAGAATGAAAACACCATTATTGCAGCATGTGTATGAACAAAGGAGTGCTCATATCCAGCTGGGCCACTTCTGTGGTAGCCACATATATTGTCCTATGCAAGTGTATGAAAGGTTATGTCCAAAGTGAAATGCTAATTATCAGATAAGCTTTTCACAGAAAAATATTTCTTGCGGTTTTTTTGTTATTTAGATATTTACATAACATACTTAAAAGGGAGAAAGTGATTATTTTACCCACCAGAACTCTGGTTCAAATTTATATTCTTGAATGTAAAACAGGAAGTCCTTGATATTCAGAAATTAACCGTAAACTGAGGAATACTCTGAAATATTAAAGTGAAAGCCAATAGGCCATCTCTTTTTCAGGTACCTGGAGATTTTAGAAAATACTACCTAGAAACTATTAAGTGGAACTAAAAAAAAACTTTTATACTGTTTTGCTGTGAGAAATTTTTCAGGATAATGCTGTGTGGTTCTTTCTAATTCCAGTGGATATCTATCTGATGTATTTGAGAAACAGTACTCCTATTTGTTTTGTCTACTGCTTTTTATTGTTTAGTTGTTCTCCCTCTTTTTTCCATTTTCTCTGCATTAATCTTTCTTTATTGTAATGTGGGAATAATAATGGAAGTGTAAAAGTTCTTGGAAGATTGAGAAAACTTGGCTTCACAGAAGCAACATGGTTCTAATATATAGAATTAAATTAAATATATAGAATTAAATTTATGGTTCATCTGATTGGTCTGAATTTGGGAGTCTATTACTTAGATGACCAGGACAGGTATTCAGCTGTTAGCAAGTTGATGTTACTCTTAGATTTTTATTATAGGCTATATGCTTGCCATATTTTATTTTACCCAAATAAAATTTTTCCTTCTAATGACTGTAATAATCTGTGGTGAAACATATGCCTAAATAAAGAAAACTGAATTAACAAAAGCTCCAGATTCTACTATTTGTACAGGAATTAGGTCATGCTTTCTTGAAATTTGAATAGGAAAGACAGACTGGCTTAGAGCCCATGTAAATTGTTACTCTTGTTACTGTGATATTTTGGGTGGTAGTGTCATCAACATGTTGATGGTTTGTTTGCTAAGTCAAATTTTTAAAGACCAGATTCTGCAGTTCATTAGTTGCTCCAGCGTCTGGCAGAGGGATTTGAATGAAAACAAACCGCTGGTGATCCAGCTGGGATGAGATGTAAGCAGTGCTTTTAAAGAAAATAGGCAAAGACTGTTTGCATGTTAAGGCTATGTTGAGTCTGCAGTGAAGTTCTAGGTGTGCTGCAGAGATTGGCAGGTTGGTTTCTTTCAGCTACTCAGGGATGCCCAGTAGGCAGTTGTAAGTTGCACATGATGGATCACTTAGGTTGGTTGATCTGAGGACTTGTGCCACTGTTCTAAAGCATTGTGCACAAAAATGAAATTATAGAGTCTCCTGCAGGTGGAGCAAGGTGATGTTCATGAGTCGTGGTGATAGAGTTAGAGGAATAGGGTTAGTATTCAATGCTGGTCTTATTGCTGGGTTTTGTGGGGTTTTTTATGAATATGAATGTGGCAATACAGCAAAACTTGTAAATTCTCAATCTTCTCTCTGATAGTAATAGGTACCTTTAAAGTGCATGCGTATGCTGGCATTTCCCCTCATGCCCCTTTGCATCCAAAATTCCCTTCCAGCCACCAATACATTAGAAGTGATCTTCTTAAAAATAGGCTATAATGCAAGTTAATCATCTGAATTATTGAAATTGGCTCATCTAAACCAAAAACCCTATTTCTTACCTCAGTGTCTTGTCCTGACTACTAAGATGAAATGAAAATTCTTGATCTCAGAGTTCAAAAATTGTGTTATTAACTTTCAATCAATAATTTCTGTTAGTGCTTTAATTTCTGTGCTTAAGGGTTTCATTTACCCAAACAATAGGAATGTAAATGAAAACAATGATAAGAGAATTAATTATGAGGTAAGTATTCATTTAGCACAGCTTTATTTTAGGCTTAGACAAAATATATGTTCGTATCCAAAGATAAATTTGTCAACATTCATCTTTGTACTTCTAACATGGTACACAAATATATACATATATTATGAGGTAGCATATTTGGTTTTTTTCATTTGTCATGATAAAATAGAATTTAAGACTGAAAACTTGAAAGTTGGAATGCAGTAATCTTTTTTTGCAATTCTACACTGTGTCTTTGTTTTACTTTCTTCATCACCATGCACTATGACAACTATGATAGGAAGGTAGGGATATTGAGGGAGAGTATTCCTGTCTTTTTGATCTTTTCTCACCTCCTTGTCATGTTTTTCCTCATTGTTCTTGTTGCCTAGTGGAAGCAAGAAATTCAGGCTTAATTTGGCCTATGCAGCAGACTTCACAATGACTCAGAGCAGCTTGGAGGAGTGGCTAACTCCCTCCTGAGGCTCATAGTCTGGCTTGATGTGTGGGAAAGGAACTGAAAAGCAAAGGGACATAACAAGGAACACGTGTGTGAGGCTGACTAGGTCTGTTGGGAGTATTAGAAGTGAAAGAAGTTAGGGATAAAACTGAGCATGAGTTTTTTTCATGCATTTGGTAACTGCTTGTGCAGTTATAATATTGTCTCCTGCAGTATCCAAATCTTGAGTTGTTAATTTTGAATTGAATGGATGATGTTGCAATATTTTGGTTTTATTTATGTTTTCCTAATTCTTTAATGCATGTGTTTCCATAGAGCAAGTGGCTGTGTTGTCAACTGGCTCTCTGTAATTAGCACAAGCTGCTTGCATGGTTCTCTAGAGAAACTGGAACTTCTTTGAAGTGTGTCTAAAATAGCTGAAGTCCAGAAAGTCTGTACTACATTTATGTCCTGGAAGACTAGAGAAAGGATACTTAAGGTTATAGTTATTCCATGGAAATAATTTCCATCAAAGACATTCCTGTGAATATATTTATGTTCTTAAATTTCTGTTCCTCTGCCTTCATTTTAAGATTTTTTTTTGCTTTTCCTCCACAATTCTTGGAGAGACTTCCCCCATTTTTAACCATTAACTCTGACAGAAGGGTAGATAAGTCAGCCATTATGTGTGGTGAAAATATCTAGCCAGATAGAGGAGACAAATTCATGTCTATGCTGAAGAAATTGATCTGTGATACTGCATCACATTGAATCCACGTATAATGAATGTCTCAGCTACTGTGTACAACTTGGTCAGCACTTGCAAACACGTGTTCCAGAAAAGGAGTTCAGGCATGGGTTCTGCAGCTCCTGAAACTACTTATGTTTGAAGAACAGTCTCCACATTAAGGTGACATAGATGTACAGATTCTGTTATTCCTATTAACAATACCATTTTAGTCTTCAGGATCAAACTAGTTCTCTTATATACAACAGAGGGAGTTTAGTCTTTTGCTCAGCAAAACAGAAATGTAAAAAGTAATGAGAGAGAGAAGTATTTGACATTCCTGTGGGCGAAAATGTTTAAAAAGCCATTTGGAAAATCAATTAATTTAGTGAGGTTTTTTCATTTTTTTCATTCAGTGTTTTATTTTAAATTCAAATTTAAAACATTTAAAAACCAAATTTTCTCACAGTCTGTCTGTTCATCATCTTTAAAACTGCAGTGAGGTAATTCTGTCTCCATGGTGCCACAATTTCTAGAACAGTCTGTGAGGATGTAAGCACAATTTCAAGGTAAATTAGAAAATCAGGAGGTGCCTGATAAAGATCTTATTAGACAAAAAATACCTGGGTAAACGGTGAATGAAATACAAAATAGTGGGAGAGGATTAATGCTAAGTCTCGAAAAAATCAAATCCTTGATCCCCTGTACTCTTAGTTCCCAGCTAAGAAAATCACTGTATGGCCATGATGTAGGGCCATATGCCCCAAATGCAGGGAATAACCAGCTTATGTGAGAGAAAGAGAGATATAAGGGTTGGAACAAAAGGATGAGAGATAAGAGCATGACATCTTATCTTCCTTTTACATAAGCTTCCTTTGTGGCCTTGAACAATTTGTCTTTGAGAGGAAGACAATGCTTGATGTCAAGTGTCCTGAAGAAAGTTGTAACAGTGGCTACCAACAGTTGGTTTAATCCTAGGTAAAAAAAAATAAAATAGTAATTTAGGTTTATTTCATTTCAGTGTTAGTTCTGGGATTCTGTTATAAATTTTACTATAGGGAATTAGATCAAGCAGTAGTATAGCAAACAGGATATTTTGCATTGCTTCAAGGTAGTGCTTTTGTGGTTGATTCACTGATCAATTTGATATGACCTTAGAGTGCATAAAGTTTTTGTAAATTATTTTACTACACTTTACTGCATTATTATAGTGTAGCATGACAGGTGCATGTAATTCAGTGTTTCATGATCAGACAGATACACGTGTGTGTTTTTGAGAAGCTGAGGGTTTTATTACAAGCCAGATTTTGGCAACCATATGGTATTCTAGAGTAACAATGACATTTTTTCCCCTTACTTATGATAGCTAAAGCTATCCTTTGTAAAGCAAAGATTTGATGGATTCAGAAGGTATTGGCTAAGATTTACTTCAAAAATACTAACAAAAACCGTGCTCCAAAACAATCAAGCAACAAAAATACCCTTTACTTTTCCCTCCTCACCTCAGCTGACAGTCATTCATACTGTGTCTCTTGAGACAGGAACAAAAATATAGGCACCTGTGGAAGATGAATTTTTGTTGTTAAGGCATTTGTGTACAATTTTCAGTCTTTTTTACTACTTTCTGAAATGGCTTCAGGAAACTTTTGGGAACCTTTCCAAGTTACAGTTTATCCATCCGTAAAATTAGGATAAGAATTCTGACCTATTTTTCAAGTCAAATTAAATTCCTTTTCTGTTTATAGGCTCTTAGCATTAGATAGAGATGCAGAATAGGAAAGAATATTGACTTTTCAAACTTAAATCTAAAAAATAAAGCCCAGACAAGCCGCACAGTTCCAGAATGGTAACTCTACCTAAGGCCATGGGATAATATGCCCATGCCTTCCCATACACTGAGGATTATATTTTTTCGAGGTGAGGGGGAAGAAGAGTTATGCTCCAGTTTTCCATAAAAATCGTTGCTTTATTTTTTTTTATGCATACTCTCTGTAGAAATGTAGTAATTTTAGGAGACCTATTGTTTTAGAGTCTGGGTGCATGTTTTGCAGCAGGTGCCTAACAAGGACAGGTTTTACAGAATCCAGAGCCATGTCTGGATAGACATCATACATGTGTAGCCGCAGATACAAGCATGCTTGAGATTCACATACAGAACAGCTTTAGTCCACTTGGATTAGAAAACTGATTTCTAATTTTAATATTTTCCTAGTGAGAAGATTAATCTGTTGCCTGAATATAATGAAGGCAAGTTGTGTGAATTATTTCTTTTACTGTTGTTTTAATTTTGAGATATAGATTGTAGTATGCACCTGAGCAATCCAGTTTTGCCAAGACCCAAAAGTCACAGGGTTTTACGAGATGATTCTTGTTATATAATTGAAACACAGTGAAAGAGCCATTGTGTACACAAGAAGAATGACTTTGTATTTTATTTCCATGGTTCTATTTTGAAATATATGAAGCCCTTTGTGTAAAAGAAATGCCTCTGAGTTTTACTGAATTCCCTTTCCTGTTCTTCAGTCTCACTGTTTGCTTGTTGTGATGCTTTCTGAAAATTTGCACCTGCATTTAAAACTGCTGTTTGGATTTTTTTTCAGATAAATTCAATATCAGCCCTGCCAGATTTGCTCCCTCTGCTATGGTACAGACATATACTCTGTAATAAATCTGTTCCTCATGTGTGCTGTTAAAAGAGTTACTTGTTTACCATATTGCATTGGTGAACATGATCCTGTAATAGATTGGTTTTGTAAAAATGAAGTAGGATGTTTATTGAGAAGGAATTTGTGTTGAATGTCCCCAGCAGCAGTACCTGTAGTGTTGCCTTTCTGGGAGGGTGAAATGACAAACGAAACTATTCATCTCTGCTATCAAGTAAATGAGCTGTAACTGTAATCCCTCACAGCTGAGCAGTGGTCAGGCAGATAAGTTACTCAGGTGACTGCTTTTGAATAGTGCTTTATACTGCTTTGCAATCAGAAAGAGGAGTAACTATTTTCCTCCTTCCCATCACAGACCATCAAGGGGGTGCTGGTTTTTCCATAGGAAACTGGTTTTTTGTGGTTTCAGTTCTATTATTCTTGGGGAATTCAGTGGCTATTGTTAAGATACTTCAGGTCCTGTGGTAGGCTTACTCTGGTTTTTGTATTATTTAAATATTTGGACCGTATTTGGATACTGGACTATTGGCTTGTTTTGGACTGTTTATTTTTCACAAGTCCCTCTTCATTTGTTTCCTTTCCTCATGTCTGCCATATTTTCACCGTACTGGAATCTTTACAGTGCTGAGAATTATTGAAATTTTAGGTTTGGAGGGTTCTTCCTTATCTTAACAATGAAACAAAAAAAAAAAAACCAAAACCAAAACAAAAATTAAGCTCAGGTGAAGGATATCTGCTCATTTTCCGCTCTGTGGATTCGGCATCCTTACGTGTTAGGAATTATGGGTCTGTAAAACAGTTCCATTTTACTGTAACTAAAGAAGAGAAGATGGGTAGGAGTAGATAGAATGGGGTTGAGGGAAGGAGGATTAGAATCTTGTTTTCAAACAACATGCAGTATTATTTTATCCGATCTTCTATCCCTAAAAAATAGGTAATTTTGTGAATTTCTTTGAGCATAAATAAATTTTAATTTCCTAGTTATAAAAGGATGCTTAAATGCGGCTATGCTTTATAAAAACCAGTCCAAGATGGAACAACTTAGATTTTGAAAGTTTCTTGTGTGTATTTTTATTGAAACAAAAGCCTGAAAATCTGCTGCTGTTTTATGACTGTAGCCTGGGAGAGCCTGGAAAGTCGTATCAATACATCTGTAAAAATAAATGAAAAGTAATTTAACAAGTGTAGCTGTGGTGAGTAGATTCCCTTCTGACACCCGGTGGTTAAAGATGAGAACTACATGGGGAGATAGAGGAGGAAACAAATGCTGTAGTAAAAGGGAGTATTGAAAGTGGGACCAAGGGTTACCACACAGGGAGAAAACATTGAGAAACCCTCACTATTCTGAAATTTAATGAAACTGTACAATTATCAGTTAATGATTTTCTTTATACTGCAGGGTGTGGTACATCTCAAGAAAGGTAGATTGCACTCAAGTTTTCTAGCTTTTGTTCTCTAATTACCTTTAAATTGTGTTAACATTACTTTGCATGTTTACAACAAGTTTAAACACACCAAGTTTAATATGTATGGCTTTTTACAAAAATGAGTGTACTGACCAGAAGTGGCTATATAGTTCATTTAACTTCAAAGCTTATGCTTTCTACATGAAGTTTTGAGCTTATGGTAGAGAAGTTTCCTAAATGGCTGTGTCAATTTTGAGGAGTAACCCATCTACTTGAAATGTGAGTTATGGAGATTTCTGTGGGAAAGGTTTTCATGTAAGATTTTATTTAAAATTATTCAAGTAGGTTAGTTCTTTTATTGCCAAATAAGAAAAGGTAATTCTTGCATTGCACAGTTGTGAACACAATAGTATAATACTGAATAATATTTGAATGTGTGTATTTGCTTTTTGCAACAATTTTGAAGAGTGAAAATTTCCCTTTGAAACTTGTGACCCACCCTATCCAGTATTTCTGGGGTTGTAGATTGAATTTTCAGGTCACCAGATTGACCAGTGAATGCTTGTATCTTTTCTTTTAGAAATGTTAGTGAAGAGTGCAGCACACTCAGTATTATAAGATTTTCATGAACGTGTATTGAGTACATTTATAAACACTGTTGTTGCTTTGTGTTCAGAAAAGTTTTGTGTGATGATAAAACTGAACATACATAGGCATTTTGATTATGTAGGTTGTCCAAAACATCCAAATTTTATTTCATGTTCAGTTTTCTCTGCATTAGGAAAAGCACGCATGCTTTAGTGTGTATTTTCTTTGCAAAACAGTGAAGCATGTCTCATACTTTACTAATCATGAAGAATATTTTTTTGGTTTATGTTTTATTTCTGCCACCTGGTGGCATATTTTGTCTGTCACATATGTCAGCAATATCAGTCACTGCTATTGCACAGTCTAAAACTTTCTTTTTTAAATGCATGTTTTGGAAATGAAAAACAGAGTGAGGAATTCTTCAAAGTGTTCCCACCCTAAACTTCTGTCTTCTAATCAGATTGTAAGGAACTAATCTCTTAGAAAAGTCTAAGCTTTCTGATCTACTTTGGTCTCCTTCCCTTAACACACAACATGAAAATATGATAATGAGTGAGCATGATTGTTATTTCCAATTATAAGTCTTGAGGAATGAATAAAATCAGCATATGATAATCTGTGTATATATCAAGCTGAGAACTTTACAGAAATATTTCTAAGTGTATTTGGTTTGTGTGGCCTGTTTTTGGTACTGGGGAGTACTACAGAGGTGGCTTTGTTTTCATAGTGTTGCATGTGACCCATGGTTAACCAAGGGATATTTTATCCATCCATGGGATATTTTTACATGGTAGAAATTTATTTAAGTACTTGCTATTTGATTTTGGTTTTATTTGATAGGCTGAGCTAGTGTTTAGCAACACTTCAGAAATTTGGCAGTTCACAAGCAGTTCATAATTTTTTGCAAGACAAAATAACATAAGGGGGAGCTTCAAATACCAGTTCAGTTATATATTTTTAGTAATGAAATGAAAAGCAGGGGGTGTGCAAGACTACCTGCTAGAACATGAAGCTAATGAGTGTAAAGTACAAGTTCTCTGAATAAAGCTTAAATACCATCTTACTTATGCTTTGTCTCTAGCTCACCTAAAGCTTTACAAGGAGGGACCACCAGGTGGGTGGAACAGTATAATGTTGTCTGTCTCTGTCTATTCTTTGGTGTCTTTTGTTACCATAAAGGTCATATTTATCTTTCCTTGATGGAATAGAAGTGATAAAGTCTGAGTCTGCTATATCTACCACTGTGAAGAACTAAGAACTTGGTAAGACTACAGAAGTTCTATAAGACATCAGAAACTGTTTTCAGATTTCTAGCTTGTGGAACTTAAGTTTCAATGGCTGCCCTCCCGCTAAAGTGAGTGGAATTTAGGTTACTTTCTTCTTGTTCTCATATTAGACATGCTGTAATTTGGCAGTAGTTTGTTTGTTTGTTTTTTTTTTCCTGAAGTCTTTGGAGCAAAGACAGTAGTGAAAATTACATGGTCGTAGATCTTAACATTAGAGTTATGGAAAAGTATTTGGACATATACTGATCCTTATTCAGAACAACAGCACATGTAAGGCTGACAAAGAAATACAGTAAAATCCCATTGACAACCATGTGAGAGTTAATTAAATACCAACTGATAATGCCATTAGTAATCATAGAATCATAGTATATTAAGGGATTGGAATAGATCCCTATATGTAAGTTTTGGTATCTGTCAGCTTTCTGGGTTCCAGGTACTTTTTAATTTAAAAGTTGCTATTCAAGAGAACATGAATAAAACTTCTGGTGCCATACCTATATACCATACCCCTAATGTTCTCTGTGTATTTGTACAGTTTTCACTCTAGCAGATGTTGGTGTCTATAAGGGTATAGGCATTTGTCCTAGTTTCACAGTGCGTGACACTCTGTTGTTTCACACAGTAGATGTTTGTGATTCAATAAAAAACTCCTTGTCTGATGCTGTACAGCACTTTAAGCTCTTTGTTCACATTGTGTCCATCTTCCTTATTCAACCATTTTGAACTGTTTGGGGTTGCAGCTTCCGTTTTTCCATTGTGCTTCAACAAAAATTATTTATCTGTTCACATATTATGTTTGATGAAATTACAGGACACAGAATTACTTCCTCCTTGCACTTGGTAGCTTGGTAAAACACAATTTTATTTCCTTCTTGCAGTCCATTACTTGTGTAGATGTTAATTCTAGGCTTTAACTGGAGTATTTCAAATGTTGTAGTACCTAATGATGAAGAAAATAATGTATGTTCCAGATGGACTGGTATTGTTTTAGTCAGTGTTATCTTTATACGATCCATATTGACAATGTACTTTAAAATCATGTAGCACACTGATAGCAAACATGACAGGGAAGGAAGGTTATCCTGTTTGCACTGGTTCTGTCTTTGCAATGTTCAATGCTAAGGTAATTTTTTTAAAATCAGATAAAATACTAGTTAGATTTACTTCTTCCTGCAATTGCACGTAAGCAGAACCAAATATAGCATGACTGGAAGTTATGATACTTTCTAATATTGACTGTATCAACGGGTGGCAGAACAGGATCATGATAATTATGTAGTTCATCACTTCAAAAATCATGGTTTATTTTTTCCCAAGCACCTTATAAGAACGTGCAGTTGAGCAAGGAAATATGAAATATATATGTTACTCTCAAAAACCATTTCAAGCTACTCATTAGGAAAAAAGTAAGACTAAAAACTGTAATAAAAGAATAGAATTGAACTGGAAAAATAAGACTTGAGACTTTGCAGCTGATGCAAAGTTAGTAGAAGTAGGGAAGACCCGAACACAAATTTGGCATTCTCTCATCAGAATGTTATCTGCTGGCTATGGCAAAACATGCAAGTAAATGGAAATAGATTATATTTTTTTACAGTGAATAATTGATTTATTTTTCCAACAACAACATAGAAAAAGGAAATTTTGCATTTTCATGTCACTATATATCTTTAGTCATCACTGAGTTCTCTCTACATTTTCCTATGTACTTTGCCAACTTTCAGATTACTTTCAGAAATGTTTTAGTGAAACATTTTACAATTAAATGATTTTATGTTGCTAGCTATCGGCAAATGTAACAAATATTTGTTTAAGGCTTGTTAATGTATTTCTGCTTCATCCCACTATCTTAGAAAAAATGATCAGTTTTATGAAAGTTTGCCTTAGCTTCAGTGCGTTATAATTATTGATTGCAGGTAGCATCAGGTTCCAAAAATAAAGAATATGCCCAAGTAGGCAACAGCTTACATAATCTATTACATTTTTCTTGGGATGGCATACTCTGAAAACAAAGGAAAAAGTAGTAAATTAGAAGTAGTAAATAAAAACTGAGACTCCAAGCTGTTTGGAGTGGAATCTGTGCAATGAGATTGTTTACTTTTTAGCTTGAATGCCCTTTGTAAATGAGTGACTTTTAAAATTATTTTCTCAGTAACAAAATCCCAATTTGCATGTGGTAATTTTTTAGGATTGGTGCACTTAGCTTTTGCAATCTGATTTGTCTCAAAAGTTCTTAGGAGTAATATCTGCTTAAGGGGAAGATAAATTTATGCTCTACAGCCACTGTCTTCTTGCAGGCACATTGGAGACCAGGCAAGTACAACAGGATATTTGTACAATCAGCCTTCTGTTATGTGTCATAATAAAAGAATTTAAAGCTTCAGCAAATTGACCTTGAGGTGTTTGAGCATGTCCAGGGCAGCAAAACTGATGAAGGATCTGGAATGTAATTCCTATGAGAAGCAGCCGGTGTAGCTGGGGTTGTTTATTCTGGGCTCAGCGGAGATCTATTGCTCATTACCTGCAAGAAGGTAGCAGTCAGGGGTTGGTTTCTTCTCCCAGTCAGCTAGTGATAGGATAAGGTGAAATGGCCTCAAGTTGCACCAGGGGAGGTTCAGTTTGGGTATTAGGAAAGTGTGGTTAAGCACTGAAACAGGTCACCACCCCTGGAGGTATTCAAAAAAATAAGTAGATGTGTCACTTCTTGGTACGGTTCAATGGTCATGGAGATACTTGCTCAAAGGTTGGACTTGATCTTGGAGGTCTTTTCCAACCTTAAGCATTCTTTGATTTTGTGAAAATGCAACCCCCCTGACATTGCACAAACTAGGTAAAGAGTCACCTTGTGACACAAGGATCAGCTTGGACCTATAATGTAGGGTGTAAAAATGAGAGAGCTGGGTGGTACATGGTATCAGGATCAGTGTGAGCACACATTGAAACACAGAAAGGTCTGACTAAACATCAGGAAATGATTTCTCACTGTGAGGCTGACTGAGAAACTAGCACAGGGTGCCCAGAGGGGATGAGGAGGGTGAAGATTCCTGGAAGAATTTGAAAGCTATTTGGACATGGTCCCGGGCAGCCAGCTCTGGGAGAGGTGGGGATGCAGACCAGAGGTCCCTTCCAGCCTCAGCCATTCTGTGGTTTGTGATTAGAAGCTTTTCTCCCTGTCAGTTTGGAGGGTCCCTAAGGTAGGGCAGCACCAGGAAGTGGGAGGTGCAGTTCAGCTGCAGCCTTGTGTCTGTGCTAGTGCTGAGACCTGCCCTCAGGTGTTCTTGTGTCTTGGCTCACAAGGCCAAATGAGTTCCAGTGGTTATGTGAGAATCGGGCTGGCTACAGAGCCATATCAGATTTCTTCAACTCCAGCACTGTTAATTTTTAACCTAGACAAATCATCCAGTGATACCTTGGTATTTCTGGATTTTATGTGTAGTCTACATGAATTTTTTTTTAGTTAAATGGAATTTAAGAATTAAGTAGCTTATAAAGCCTGACTTACATTTTGTTTCTCCTATAGTTCCTTCTGTTAAAATGTCATTATTGTTTGCTTTGCTGTTTTGATTTTTACCACCCTAAACAGCATTCCAACACCACTGCATAGTTAAACTTCATTATTCTGTTGCCAGTATGTTAAGGAACTGATTTTTGGAATTGCATGAATGAAATTATTTTTTTCTAAACAAATTCTTCAACGTTTTAATGATTCTGATTGCCATCTCTGTATACAGGTTGTTTTCTTAAAATGTAAACTATCTGTGTATGATTGTACTAAATTAAGGTGACCTCACAAAACATAGAAAAGGAATGGTCATGAGTTACTTTATATTGTGCAAGGCAATATAATTGTGATGTGATTTGCATTATAATATTTTGTACAGAAAAATAAACATTTGCTTGAGAATTAAAGTACTTTGCTGGGTATCACCTTCTATCCAATAGATAGTTTCTTCTAATTAAAAATAATAAAATTAGAAACTTATGCTGTTGAATGTCAGTTTGTATCATCATAAACAATCTATAGAATCTGTTACAGGATATCAGTTTATGATGCACTTGCTTTTATGCAATAGTTGTGTTTTAAGAAAATAGTTTTTATTATTTATTCTCCTAGCTTAGTACTTTTAAAGCATATTTTTAAGGAATAACAAAATTATAAAAGAATGGCTACTCTCTGTCTTCTGCTTTAGAACAAAGTTTAAACAAAACAATCTCTAGAACTTGTTTCAGAGCTTTCAGCTAGAAGCAATGAAAAACAAGTGCCAGCAATGACATATACTTAATTGTTAAAAAAAAAATTAAATTCTTGTGCTGTCTTAGATTTCATTCATAGGGGTTCTTCCATCATTCTCTAATTGCGCAAACATTTGTGCCAAGATAAAAAAATAAGCAACAGAGGGTTGGGAATGGGTAGACATGGTGAAAAATCTGCTTCTGGTGCTAGTGCAGGTCTGTGTCATCATAGGTGAATTATGACTCTCTTACCCAAATCTCAAGGAATTTTAATCATTGGGCAACTCCACATAGAAAGCAGATCTTTTGTTGTTAAGATAGATCTGTATCCTTCTGTTAGCTAAACTAAGAACTGATTGTTAGGAGCATTTTCAAAGCCTGTTATTTGCTTCAGTTATCATGTGACCCTAAAGAGCTAACCTTCAAGTTAGGACATTCATAAGGTTCATGCCCTGCACACTGAGTGCTTAAGGCAGCTCAGGTGCCAGAAGGGTCACAACTTTTTCTGGGGACCCGAGGCAATTGTTTTATATTCTGTTTAGGTGAATGGATATGCAGAGCCTGTATCCATAGGGAATATCAACCAGTCAAAGGAATTAACAGCAGAAAATCTAAAAGTTTGTAGACCTAACCAGTTGTGATTCCAGCAGAGCAGACAGGCAATTCTCTTATGCCTGAAAGCTCTTAAGTAGAGACCTGTTAGAGGGCAAGGAGAAGTTTAGATAGATGCTATAGCTAGCTGGAATCACCAAGGTTTTTATTTTATGCTGTATAAAATATTGATCCTGTTTCCTTTTGATTTTATGTATCAGTTCAGCTGCTTGATGATAACTTCACCTGTGTTTGGAAAAAATCCATGTATACATGACATGGAAGCTTTACATTAAAAGCTTCCATGTCATGTAGAATTCATGGTGACGATCAAGTTACCTTTTCTTTCCTCTTTCCTTCATGTGCTCTGAAGAGAAAAAGGAAAAAAAAATAAAGAGCAGATAAGCACTGAAATGTTTTATTTATCTGGTACTTTGATCCATACTTTGATACTTAAGTGCTATTTTGTTAGTTCTTCTGTTGAATGGGTCACGCAGACTCCTTAGTCTTAGACACCATTGACAATAAAATTTAAATTCTTTGGCCTGTTTTCAAACCTTGTTTAAGTTAGGATTTAGTTGAGGAGGCAGAAGCCAAGCCAGAAAACTGGAAACACGCTTTTGTATAGATTTTGATTTGAAAGCAGATGGAAGTGGGATTTTGATCATCTAACAACAAACTCCAGTCACTTGTTTAGGAGGGCTGTAGCTTCTGGGCCAGTGTCTTACCAAAGACTCTCTTAAGATCTCTTAAAGCCTTTGACTGGTGCTTTGAGGGAGTTTCTGTTTCTTCATCTGGCCAAATGCAGGCATGGTATGGATTAAGGGGAATCATAGTATTAGTGGTCCTAGAGGTTTTGTAAATCTATGCCATCACTAAACCTGCACAATCAATGCCTGGCCTCCTCATTTTTTCACTGCTGATTTAAATTTCTCTGGCTTTCAGTTTCATACTCTCAGCCTTTGGATTTTGTTGCATTCTTGCTAAATGGCAGAGCTATCCTGTATGTCATTCACAGGATTCTGTACTTACACTCTGTGATTGTTCTTCTTATGATAGAATTGAGAGAAAGAATTCTTTGTATGTCACTGTTTGGTACCTTCTGAGGTCTTCATTTGTATTTGTGATTGCTATTTTATCCAGTTTGACTGTGTATAGTGATTGTATGTTTGTCCATTTAAATCACTTTACTTGATGCATGTTGTTTTAGAATTCAGGTGAGGGTGTGTGTGTGCATACATGTGCATGTCATAGTATCCTATCAGTTCCACATTTATTTGCAAAACAAGGCAAAACTATAGTTTCCTTTTGTTATTTCAGTCTGTCATATTTTTTTCCGTATTTTCCCTTCTTAGCATGGAAGACCTCTGCTTTATCCTCTTCTCTCAGAAGCACCATGGAAAATCTGGTCATGTGGTCTTAGAAAAAAATGCTAATTACTGTGTTCAGATTTTCTTTTCCATCACCACCACAAAAGGTCATTTATTTGAGAGCCTACACCTGCACTCTGGACCCAGTGGTGTTGTATGAAATACTCTATGCTGAAAATGGCCCATTGTTTTCTGACTCTAAGGGAATGTACTTTTTTTATTTCTACAGAGTACCAAGCTGCCATTCTGCATTTGAAGAGGGAACACAAAGAAGAAATTGAAACATTAAAGGTATAGTTTTGTAATTATAGATTTCCCTGTCTAGTGCATTTTACAGATTTAAGTGGTGCAAATATACACTTTCTATCAAATGTTAAGAATTTAATTCTTTATTTCAAGAAGTTGTTTTCAGTTGACTGCCAGCTCAGCTAAAATTAATTTTGTTAAAATCTATACCTGCACTCATAAATGATGTCTGAAAGCAGTTTTATTTGTTTCCTCTTTGTAGTTCTCCTTATTGTTGTTCTGTTAAATTCTTCCACCTAACACAGCAATGCAGTATTGGCATTGATGCTTAACTACTTACTCTTTCTCAGTGAAACATTCTTCTATAGAAGCAATTTTCTGAAATTTTAACAGGAAAATAAGCACGTGTGAGACTTTCTGAAGTTTAGTATTGAGCACTCTATATTGATGTCTGCTCTTTTAAAGTGTAAACTTGATCAACTAGTTATCAAAATCAGAAATAACAGTTTAGTATTAGAAGTCACTTTCCCTTGGCTGTGGTAAGTAAAGTGAAATATTACAATAGAGTGGTTTTATCATAAAAACAGGAATTTAAATGGCAGTATAACTGAATTTGGTGGTCACCCCTAGTTAAAATTGCCAGCATCTTCCTTTTCTCACCAGTTATGATATATTCTTAAGTGTAGCTGCACTGTGTTCTAATACAGGTTCATATGCCAAATCATTAGTGGTCATCAATTACAAAACAGTCAGTATTTCCTTCATCATCATTAAAGTAAATAGAATGGAAAATAAACAGATTTACTAGCATGGCAGTTCTGATAATCCAGTACAGTGATACATGAACTGTGTCATTAGGCAGATCACATTGTATAATGCGACGTATTGAAATTTACATTATAAAATTTCAGTGGGAACATAGAATGGGGGAATGAAATGGTGTCATGATTTAATGTTATACTTTGTTGCATTTTATTCTTTAATGGTATAACAGAAAAATATGATGGTAAGTATCCCAACTATAGGAAATTCTTGGGTTAAATCTGATTTTATGCTATGCACTGAAGGAACCTACAGACAGGAATGTCTTTTAAGCAGCTCTTTTGCAAACTAATCCAAATTCCTTATGTGGTGTTTATGAAGAAGGTTTGATTATCATACTTTCTCTTCAAAAGGTTAGGAGTAGACCCTTGGTCTTTGTTATTCCTAAAAGGCCTAGAGAAATGTTAAGAATTATCGAAGTTATATGTGTGGGAAAGTTCTCAAAATATTACTGAATTGTCCTCTAAAAGTGAAAGTAAGCAACATTATCTAGATTCTGTTCCTTGAAACCTGTATATAGTGGCTTATAACTGAGCGATGCTTTTATTCTTTAGCATTAGAAAGTGCCCTGTATTTTGTTCTGTTTTTATTGTAGGTTTTTTTTTTTTTTTTCTTGAGTATGTGAACAGGAATTCCAGATTGTTTTTAATTCTTCAATATTTGTTATCACTGTGTTAATTTCCTATAAACTTTATACAGAATACCCAGAGTGCAGCCAGGGCTTTACTCATTCCACTAGTGTCTGGGGGTTGGTGCTGAATCTATGAGACTGAAGTTTCAGTGAATGCAGCAGTCTTGAAAGATGCACAACAGTCACTGGGTAGGGAGGGCACATGACTGTACTGCATTTCATTTTGCCATCTTTATGTTATCACCAAAACTTGAAGCACTGTTCCTTTTTTTGATGTCACTTGAATTCAGTTTTTGTCATGTAGTGTATATACTTATTAAGATTATAACATGTATAACACCAAGTCAATTACTTATGAATCTGCACCAGCTCTTCTTGCATGACAATCTGCATTAACACTTAACTCTTGAAGAGTTAATTAATGTATATAATTCAGCTGAATCATCCACATGAATGTCTAATGTCTAAAAGGGTAATGCTATTGCTGCATTCAAAAGACTTCTTGAATTTTTCACTTAATGTTAACAAAATACTGAATAATATAGTTTAAAGACCTGGAACGATTTCTGTTCTGTGCTGTTAAGTGCTTTGCTTTCCCTGCTCTTGCCACTAGATGTCAGCTGAGTCCTTCAGAAGAAGTTCCCAAAAAACGTCTTCATGTTTCGTACTTCCTTCTAAACTGAGTGTGGTGACATCCTGCCCACTGTTTATGTATCTGTTTTAGTTTTAGGTCAGAAATTATCTTGCACATTATGAAACTAAATTTAAGTTGCTCAATTGATAAGTCATAGCTGTCAACACCTTCGTAGTGTTTGTCCAGCAGAACCAAATCTTGAGTACCTAACAACCAACTAAGTAGATGACAACAGCATAAATCAAAATAATGTAAATGGACTCCTGAGTTCTGAAAGAAAGCAATTTACTTGAAGACAAAATTCTGTCTGCAGTGCTTAATATTTAACCCAACACATGGCTGCACAAGGGTGCGCCGTGCTTTTTTTTCCTGTAAGTTAAATTGATAAAATGAGTAAAAACTCAAGCATACATTCAAGCATACTTTTTCCCTGATGTCTCCATGTTGCCTTTAGAACAAACCTACTAAATATCCCTTCATCTTTAGCTATGTGGGAGTTAAAGGCTGTTTTTGAAGATGGAAGAAAAGTCCTTAGCTGTCCTGTAACCCTGTACCCTATGAAGGGATGTTTTTCTCCGACACAGATTGTTAGGCTTCCACCAGCTCACTAGATCTTTTATATATTTCCAAACTGAGAATATTAGTATCTTCAGGTATTTCTGTTACATAATAGTATTACGTAATGCATGTCATATGATATAGTGTAAGAAATATTAATAGGTATTTGATAAAAAATTAGCTCTAGCTAGCTTATAAATTGTTCATAAATAAATATTAAAAATTCAGTAAATATCATATAATAAAACCCTGGTTTTGCATCTCTTAAAATATCTCATGGCAAATTTTAGAAAGAAGTACCTGTATAGTTGTATCTATCACAGTTATGAGTATCTTACTGAAACTTAAGAAATAGTGAATGGCAATGCAGTTGGTATAAAGCTGCCCGTGGCATTATGAAAGAGCAAGCTGGCCTCATTTAGGGAAGAATGTATCATGAGGTGTTCATAGTGACCTTTGTGGCTTCCATGGTAATGTTTGCATTTTTGCTTTTTTTGTGAAGGTTCCAAGAGCTGAAATGTAGAAGTGGGTAGAAAGTAATTTCCTTTTCACAGAACTTCCTTAACTTTGAAAACTATTTCATATCATGAATTGAGGTTAAAGACTAGTGCCTCAAAGTGCCCCAGAAAACATTGAAAAATGTGGAAGAAAAAGGAATGTGAAAGGAAAAGTCATAGCACCAGTCAAAATTATCTGATAATTTAAAGATAATTTATTTTTATTTTGTTGTGAGACCACAAAGGCATAAAAACATTTAGGGTTTTATTAAGTAGTAAAACTCTAGCTCTATTATGACCATTTTATTCTTTTACAAATTTGTTTTTTCCTGTCTAATATTTCCTAAGTTCTTTCATGTCTCTTTGTCTTTTCACCTTCTCATTTGTTTTTCCTTGCGGTCAGTATGCTTCTATTTATGAATGCTTCCATTTTTTATTATGACATGAGTACAACAAAAGTTACTGCTTCTCTCTGCAGCATTTTGGAATTTTTAATTCAGCTGTGGGATGGAATGGTGAATAGTGTTGAATGCTCTTGTATGCCAGAATGCTTATCAAAATACCTCTTTATAGAACTGGGTGATCTCAGTTTTGTTTTGGCAATTTAAAATGTCTTTTACTTAGATGTCAAAGTAAAATTTAATTTTGGCTTCAGAACATACATCACAAATTGGATGTTTTAACACCAAATCAAAACATCTTACACTATTTTAGTTTGTCTAAATCTTCTTTTTCTATAGGTAGACTATTATAACAGACTGGAATACTTTTGAGCAGATTAAATTAAAAGAAATCTGACCTGGATGCTCTTAAGGATTTTTATTATTCCTCTCTGGAGAAAAAGAATTTTTCCCCCACAGTTTTGTTTGTGCATATGTGAATTCTTGCATGGGATAGGAATATCATGATTTGTCAAAAGTCACTATTTTTTGAAATCTGCTATTAGGATATGGGGTCCAATGATTAATAGTGTTGAAAGCTTTAATATGCTACAGTACTTATAAAACCCAAAACTTTTTCACATATGTGGATATATGCTGACTTTGGTAATAAGGTTTTGCTTCAGGATGAGATTGTTGTTTTAACTTTTACAAGATGAAATGCATCCATAACGTGGCTGGTTGCTTTGAGTGTTCTCTGTTATATTTTTGTATTCCAGCATGCACATACAGAAGAAAATCTGTATCATGTATGCTTCTCTCTCTGCTGGTGCTGCAGCTCAAAGGAGCAGCCAAGGTCAGCAAGGTTTTATTAGTCAGTCTTTCCTAATGAGCTGTTCAGGCTTTTCAGCATTTCCATGTGGTAAACTGATGAAGGTCTCCCAGCTTGTGGTTAATTATTGATACTAATCTTGCCTAACTTGAAATGTTTCAGTCTTTCAACTGTTAAATGTATGGTTGCAACACTGTGTGCATACTGTGTGCCTTTATGAATCTTCTTCTTGGTTACTTCCTCCTCTTGGAGGAATTCTCCCTGTTCACTGCAGAGCCTCTCTGTGATGCAAAAAAGGAAAAAATGTCAAGATTTAAAAAAGCATAAAAGTTACGAGAAAAAAGAGATTGAACTTCTGTGAAATTGTATTAAAATAACAATTTCAGAACTCCTAATGCTGCCAGACAATGGCAGCAACATTATCTTTGAATTTTGCATTTCCTAAAATAGTAAAATTCCAGCAGGAAAAAAAATTTTCCTGAACTGAAAAATTTGCATAGCCATTGCTATAGAAGGTAAAGTGGCAGACTAGGGAACAAAGGACGGGAGCAATAAAACAGTAACTTTCTACAGCAAACAGCACTAAGTCTCTTTGGAACCACTTGACAATTTCATCTTCATTCAGAAATGAAGCTTGGAATGATTCTTCATGTTGTGTGAAGATATTCCCCAGTTAGTTAATATTTTAAAAATCTGCACATTTCAATTTCAAATCATACTCTATAATAAAATTATTGATGAAATTTTAAGCATTCCTGCTGTGCTCTGATACTTACAGCAAACAAAATTTTCCTATTCTTCTCCTCTATTTGTCATATTTTTGATGCAATGTATGCTTTTCATTATTATTTTCCTTTAACAATATGTTTACATTGTTAATATTTTCTTATCAGATAGTTTGAATATCCCAGAAGATTCTTCTTTCATTGTGTTGTGGGTTTTTTTCAGTATGGCCACTTGCCATATTGCCATTCTGTTATTTTCAATGCAATTTCACTGTGAGTATTGGATTGTTTAAACTTCATGTCAGCTGCAGAATGCTGTTAATTCCACATGTTGATCCAAGGATTCTCCTGCTTATTTAAGAAATTACCACAGACCATATTCCCTAGATTGAAAACAGTGAAAATCTCTTTAACTCTATTTCAGCATGTGGACATGGTAGTACATAGTTAAAATGTGCATAGAGCAGGACAATTTATAGCATTCGAATGTCAGCAAGAATGAGTTCCTGCTCAAATTTAGACACATTACAAAAAATTCTGCTTAGTTAGGGCTAAAACAAAACTCTTAATATTGCTTATAACCTGCTGCATTTTTCATAGTTTACGGAAGTTAATTTGTCCCATCACTTTGCCTTGAATAAACATGTTATGTACTCAGGAGAATAAAGCAGAGTACACACTTTGAACAAGAGGACATTTTATTTTCACAGATATTGAAGATCTCTGTAACATAGGAAACAATTGTATACAAGAGAAATTAACTGAAGTGTCATAATGGAATTATAAAAGCCATTAAAAATTAAGTAGTATCTAAATTACCATTTTAGTTTTGAAAACGTGTACCCTATGCTTTCTTGCCAAAATTATCTGCACTTTGAAATTTACTACACCTAGTAATCTAGTAGTTGTATAGTATTTTTTTTATTAAATGTGTAATATTCTGTTCTTAAAAAAATCCGGCTCTAATATTCCTGATTTTAACAGGAACAGGGACAGATTTGTCAAGGATGAGCATTTTGCCAATAAGGGAAAATCTGTCTGAAATTGGAGGTTAAATTTTTTAAAATAAAACTGTTTTTTCTCATGTTCAGTAAAGACCTGATTTTAGCAGCTTTTGACTTTGCAAATCTGGTGACCACTGATTGCATCTTCTGGTGTTGAAAAAACTTTCAATTGCCATTTCCACAAGGCCACCAAAGTTGTTATAAAATAACACTGGGTCAAAACTAAGTTCCACTGATTAATGGTTAACGCAAGTTACTCTTGATTAGGTGGGGATCACCCTTCAGAGAATGCTTTCAAAATGAAAGTCTGTCTCCTGACCCTCTTATTGATGGTTAGGCAATGAAAGAAAACCCACTGGAAAGCAAAGCAGACAACCAGAGCTGGACATATGTATGGAGATGTGAAAGGTGCAATTTCAGGTAAAAAACAGTGAATAGAGATACTAGGACTGGCAGTCCTTATAGCATACACTGTACTAGAGGCACTAGACTGGCAAGATGAAGGGCAAAAGAGGTAGCCTGGAAATTAGGTCAGAAAACAGTAGGAGATAGATTGCAAAGACTTTGGTCTGGGCATCACAATACAAGTTTTACTTATATGTGGACAGTATTCTCCAGAATATGTGTCCTGGAATGAATACAGTCCATTCAGTATTTGATTTTAATTTTGTTGGTCAGTAAGCAATACCCTTCCTTGCTTTATTAGTCATGATTTCATCTGAATATAAGTCATTTCATTACATTTTTTTCTTACTGTCACAAGTTTTAACTTTAGGATGTTTAAGTATAAACTGGACTTCACAATATATGTTAGGATTGGCATGTAATCTTATTATTCATGGACCTAAGGTTTAACAGATTTATTGGGATGTTTACATTTGCAAAAATGTTCAATCACAGTTCATTTTTAACTTACTTTGCAACTACATGTTGAGTCTCAGAATCTTAAGATAGGTTTTTGTAAAAGAAGATGTATTATTGGTGACTGCTTGAGGAAAACTGACTAAAATGACCTGTGACTCATTTTACAGCAGGAATTTTGCAGTTCGAACAAGTGTAGAATCTGTTTTTCCAGGTCAGCATTATCAGGCATTTACTATACTGGTATTGTTTCTCTTTCTGAGGGTCCACACTTTGTTCTTACATACCTTTCAACTTCAGCACACACAATGCAAAAGTCTTTAAAGCTTGCTGCTTTTCATTATTGATTTTTTAACTTTTGTCTGGAATATCTCCCAACGTGTTCACTGAATGAGGTACTAGTTCTGTCGAAGAGAAAGTTTCTGAACAACATGGAAGCATTGGTGGAAAGGGATAAAATTAAGATTGTTCTGATTCCTCCCTTTTGATTAATTGACAAAGGCTGTTTTATCTGAGACTTTTTATTCTGCAATATTTTCTTCAAATTTTATAATTGGAATGTCTAGAGTAGTATGGTGAGGCATAATTACTGTGCAGTATATGTTAGTTTAAAATAGGTGTGTCTTTTACACAAATACAGAGTCATTTCCATAATTGATCTTATACTTCTCTTTATCCATGTAGAATCTCTTTTTTTTTTTTTTTTGTTTTGATTGCACATGAGAACACTATTTTGGTAGAGAGACTAATCATCTAAAAATTCTCAAAACTTTTAGACAAAAGTTATGTTCATTATGAAGAATGAAAATTGTTAGTTTGTAAAAGTGTAGTTACTTTTTTTTTCTTCTCATGGCACTATTTGACTGAATAATTCCTGTTGAGAAGTATTCATTGCTGCTCAATTTCTTTCTATAGGTGTGTAATTTTATCTTTGGTTGCTGTTTTCCATGAGCTTTACTAATAATGCTTTTTGCTTCAGCTTTTACTTAAATAATTGGTTGCAACTTAGCAACATATATCTTTGCTTTCCTATATAGTTACAAACCTTTGTTATAATGGCTGATCTTGTAGCTTGGTTGCCAAAGAAATTAGCTCTTTATATGGTGAAGCAATGTTGACAGTAAACTCTCCTTTCCATCTCCTCCCCAAAAGAAAAGGAAGAAAAGCTAAGAAAAACAAGGTTGCATTACAATTCTGGCAACATCAGCCACACTAATAAAATCAAATTCAATGTTGGTTTACGACTTTGAATTTATGTGACTGCACAGGATCAAAGGATTTGTATCCCACTGGACTGCAAGGTCTATAGTTCATGGCAAAAAACCTCATCAAAAAGAACATTTTAGTAGTAGGGCTTTTCATTTTAATCAGCCACAGTAATAAAAAAGCTGTTAGGTGTCCAAAAACATTCTCCCAAGATCAGAGACAACTTGCTCTCTACTACAATCAGTTTTCTTATTGGATCCATACTGACTCTGTAGATTTTGTCACTGAAACTTCATCTTCAACTTGTTTTCAGCCATTTTTTGCATTGCTTTCACATTTTACATGCCAGATGTAAAATATGCCACATCATCATGTAATTCCCTGGCAATTGAGAAGTACTGTGGCTTATCTCAAGTAAATTATCATCAAAACAAATAATTCATATAGCATTTTAATTATCAGTCTATATTTCTACATATTGTATTTTAAAGTATGTTATTTGCAATGTTCAAGGTATTTTTTCCTCATTGCATATAATTTTCTGAACACCACCACAGAGAATAGGTGTCAGTATTTTTGTGTGCATAGTAACTGAGGCTGTCCTAAGACTATGGTAACAGCTGCAAGTGAGAAGTAGAGTAAGATAGTAACTACAAAGTTTCTGATAGGAAGGGAATGTTTGGATTTTGCATGTTAACTGGTCATGGTCCTAGTTCAACAAAAGTTTGAAAATAATTTTTAGCTTATGGTGTGGTTTCATACTTTGATTACCTTTGCCTCAGAGAAATTGCATGCAATATATCATTTACGTTTATTGGCGTGTTGCATTCCTCATTCCATTCTGCAGAATTTAAATGTTTAGCAGAGTTTAACAATATTTAGATATTTTGCCAATTAAATTGTCCACAAAATTAAGTTTTCATGGAAATTTATAGGTTGGTGTCAATTTAGCTGGGTACCCATTTTTTACATATTATTTAGGATTTATTTTTCCTAGCATAAGCTATCTTGCATTTAGGAGAATCAACACATAGTCACTTTCTATAAGGATTGTTAGCTTTTGAATGGCATGACAGGTAGCTGCTACTTCTTGGCAAATTCTGGTGGGTGTGGTATTCCATTGTCTGGGAATTCACTGCTGCCTGAGATACATGCAGGCTTAAAGTGGGCTTTGTCAGTGAATATTTTCATGGGTTGATTGTTTTTAAAAGCATTCATTCAAATGAGAAACTTTAGTATTGGTGGGAATTTTATAGTTTAGCTACTGAACGTTTAAAATCCACATAAAATGTTAAATTATCCATTGTTAATATTTATTTATTAATAACCTGAAATTTACCCCTTTAAGAATATGTTGCTAACAGTTGGCTGTATTATGTATTATTTCATCTAGTTTTTTAGAGTTTTTTATCATTTGTCTCAAGAAATAACATTGTTAAGCAAACGTGCCTGTGGTAAGAAGTTAGTGAATCCAAGGAATTAATAATTTTCTGTTTGATATAAATCAAGAAGAATGTAGATTCCAGTGAGATGTCTCTGTAGGCACAAAGATTCCACAGTAGAGTACATCACTTACTGGGTGGTGAAGTGGACATAATAGGATTCTTAAATGTGGAGTGTGCTATGGAATACAATGAACATCATTAGAGATGTTTTTCTATGTATTTGGATTCATAATGCTTGCAGGATCTTGAAAGTTTACCAAGAAATTTCAGGGGCACATCAAGGGCTCTATCTGATTATTTCATTAGAAGTTATGGAGAAGTTATTTACCCTTTTTAATTGGGTTGATCTGAGTAAAGTGGTATGTATGTAGGACAGCTGTAGAAAAAGAACTGGAGATGAGCTGGTGTGAGCTATGTGTTGTATAACAAAGTTCTCCAAGTGATTTAATTTGTGTAATCTTAAATTGTTAGATGGTGGTTCTTAACCATGAAAGGACTGAAGGAAGGATGTGTATATGTGTGGGAAAGAAACAATACCTAGATTAATGTTACTTGACAGAAACATTTACAGAGCAAACACAAGATAATAAGGATGAGGAGCACAAACTTTATGGCATCCTGGAGATAACTCTGTGAAGAGCATGGAGAAGAGCACGGAACATTAATGGATAATAGAAGGTCCACAGAGAGCAGCAAGAGAAGATGCTGGAGCTTAAAAGAATACAGGACTTTCTGCAGCCCGTAATAAAAGGGGCAGTTTGTATCTTATACAGAATAGTCTCTTAAAATACATAGTCCTGGTCAGCAAATATCTAGAGTGTCCTTGTCTCATAGATGTGCTTTGCATGGCTGTTCATACTCTTTGGGGAGTGATAAAAGTGGAAATGTGTTTGTTACCTTATACTTAGGAGGTCACTGGAAAGTTATCACTAGTGAGAAAGAATCAGAATCCCAGAGTCATAGAATATACTGAGTTGTAGGGACCCATGAGGATCATCGGATTCAGCTCCTGGCCCTGCCTAGAACACCCAAGGGTCATTCCATGTGCCTGATTCAATTCCTGTACCCACTGTATTCTACTGTCAGCCTTTGGCCAGTTTATTTGTACATATTGAGTTTAGTGGATCTGTAAGGACAATGAGTAGGAAATAGCCAGGGGTTTTGTTTGTTTGTTGTCCCAACTACTTTTGCTTCATTTCCTCTATAAAGCTATATATTTATTATTTTTAAATTGGAAAGAGAATTGGACTCTGTATGCATTGGCTACATTAATATTTAGAGATCTGGGATTGCTTGAAAGAGTTCAGTCATTACTTTTTTATTGTGAGGTGTAGGAACAATTCTTACTGTGTGCCCTTGACAGTGATGATATACCATATGTAACTGTTATGTTTGTTGAGGTATTTGTTAGAGAGGAATTTTCATTTTTATGTAAACTGGCATGGGTTTAACTTTTTTCCCCTGTGAAGAAATCCTTTGCTAAATCTCTGATTGTTGTTAAAATTTAAAACAAATGTATGTTTTTTCAAGGGCACAGATTCAACAAAAAAGAGCTTCTTTTCTTTTGTAAACACAATAGAAGAATAAAAAAGTGTGAACTCTTCCAAAAACTGAAGATTAAATTACTTAGAATGAACAAAACCAAGTTAGAGGCTCTCTCTGAAAAATTTGCTTTTCCTCTCTTTTCTGTGCACACTACTTGACTGGCCAAAATACTATTAAGAAAAAAAGCTGTAAAGTATATTAAAATAAGCTTTTAATTGGCAACTCAGTAATTCTTGTCTTTTTTTTCCTTTTTTTTTCCTTTTTCCTTTATTAATATCCTCCTCTCTAGAAAATAGCCATATCTTCTAACTATATCCCTTGATACTTTGTGTCTTCTTTGTTCCCACTTTTTTTTTATTTTCATGGCTCGGCATAAGTAACTAATTAGACGTAATAATCACTGTATAAAAGTCAGAGAAGGGAATAAAATCAAGCTCACTTTCTCCCTAATATGTTATTTTTCCACCCTAATTAGAATAAAAACTTGTAAAAGTGTGTGTTTCTCAGTTAAAGAAGAGGTCTGTCTCTGATATACCTAGCACGGCTTTGTTCATTAAATATGTGTCATTTTTACACAGTCACTTTTCAGAGTAGAATTACACTGTAAACACTCAGGGAAAAGTATTAGGCATTGACAGTGAGCATGAACTTGCTAGTTTCAGAGCAAAAGTTATGCATATTGCTTGTTCTGAACAGTATTTTAGGGAACTTTTTTTATGATTTACTGTTAAAATTCTCAGCATTTTTAAACATTTTTGATGCAAATAAGTCTGGACTAATAAGTTAGCAACTGTTTTCTGAATGTAGATGGCTGTAAATTTATACTTTCCTTGTGTTCATACATACAAATTGTTCTACAGCTTTTCATATTAGAGCAGTTCTGTGCCATGGTTAAAAGATTTTGTTCACATAAAATCACATTATATAAAGCAGTGAAACAACAAAAAATGTACTTCAGTTGACTGCGTTTAATTGACTGTAATTTACTGTATGGACCATATGAAATGAGACTAATCTTCCTCTCACATATCAGAGCACAGTGAAAAGCTGTCACATTGGTATTGAGATTTGTCCTTGTCAATCCACATTTTAATTCTAAAGACATTTAGACAACCTGTTAGTTACATGAATGAGAGGATTTGGTCTTTTTCTTTTGTGATTAATTTATGATTTGTCATCTGATACTTTAATGGTTAATGACAGTATTGTACATGGATTCAATATTTGGAATTTTTCTTCCTTGAGCATATGCTTCATCATTTCCTAGGTCACATGGGACCAAGGCTGAGTTGTTGGCATTGTCAGAAAATATAATTTGCCCCTTTTCTCTGTGTTGTGTCAAGTCACTTAGCAGGTGCGAAAAGGAGGTCACTGGAGACGTACACCAGAGGGATGGATGTAAAGGGAGAAAACAGGAAGACACTAGACAGCCAATCCAAGCACTCCTGTTGTTTTCCAGGTTACAGTGTATTAGTATTTTTGGATATTTACATAATCCTCTTACATGTATTTTAGTAAAGAGAGGTCTTTATTTTTTTTAGGGATGGCTTTTATTTTACCCATTAACAGAAGGAATTTATTTAGGCAGAGGGTAACACAGGCCTTCTAAACTTAAATATAAATGTCTGTGTTTGAGGGATCTGAGTCAGCTGGCATCACTTGCTTGGTGAATTGATTTTACCTAAGGGAAAATGGATCCTGTCCATTTCAATGGAAGATACCAGACAAATCTCGGCAAATTAAAGAAACTGATTTGTAAGTACAACTGCACTAGTGAGTCTTGAAAAGCAAAATAGACAAGAACCTTCTTTAGTTAGAATCAGAGGTGCAAAAAAGCCTGCATTTCAAGCAAGAGCAGATTTGGAGGCAAAAGACATTTTATCAAGGAGGATAGACAGAACTGCCTGTTTATTCAGCCTCTTCAAAATGGGTATTGGGTGGAAGCAGAGAGCTATGGAAGAAAGGAAAATGAGGTACATTAGTCAGGAAGGCCAGTTTTAGAATTCAGAATAGAAAAGGGCAATTGACAATACTCAAGCTGAATTACGTCTTGCAAAGGAAATTTAAAGGTTCACTGAAAGTATTTTTCAGCAGTGAAAGCAGAAAGGAACTAAGGAAACAAGGGGAGCATTATCCAGTAAGGGTGAGGTGGAGACAAAAGGCATTGTTGATTTAACGTAGAAAATTAAGACCAAATGAGCTGCCCCGAATTTCAATAGCAGTGGTCATGAACACAGGGACAGAATTTCTCTTAAACTGAAAAAACACACAGCTTTTAGTACTGAATAAAGCACAAAGATTACTTTTTTTGCATATGACAATTCTTTTTATCCTAATACAGAGTAGACTCAATGAGTCTGTGATGTGCTGTCCTTTGCAGATCTTTTCCCCATAGAATTGCCACACCACTGATCAATCCCTTCTGTGGCTATGTACACTGCAGCCCTCTTTCTTGAATTGCAGCATGTGCATTTTCATACTGTTTCCTTGTCTGATAAAATTATTGTGAATTCTGAATTTTGACTGTGTACTTTAGCTTAATAGCATAATATTATTTGCCTATTATTGACAATTAATGCAAGAAAGATTGTGCCAAAGTAAGGAAACTTTTTTCAGTAGCACATTGCTGTGTGAATTAGACTTATGATACTCACAAGGTACTTTCAAATTGATGATTGAAATCTGATTTCAGCACATTAGAGCTTTTTCTTTTAAGCTAGCAGTATGAAAAAAAATAGTAATAAGGCTTTATTCATTCATGCTTCAAATATGGTATTTGTAGAAGTAACCTGGGAAAAATATATATCTACTTTCATGGAAATTTAGGCAGCTGTATCAATTCTGTGTGTGTGTACAGGCGAGAGAGTAATATGTCAATGGCTGACTGGCAAGAGTCACTGATACAGTGGAAAGCCAGAGAACCTCAATAGACCAGGGCTTGAGGGCTTAATTTGATACTCTCTGAAAAAGCAGATTATTGCTGCAAGAAAATGCAATGGTCAGGGGAATAGAAATATGTTCCTTGCAATAGCTTATTTGGTATTGAATGTAGCTATACAATCCAAATTTCTCAAATGAGTGCTGCTGGGAAGCAAGCAACCAGGCTTCTATACCAGTCAGCAAAGTGGCAAATGCAGTTTTCAAATGAAAAGAAATATATCTAAAGCTTACTGATGAACATCTCCCACATTGTTCTTTGTAGTCTTGCTTTCATTTTATACAGCAATTTTACAGAAATTTTCTTTGATAGGATTCAAAATCCTCTACCCTTCTTCAGAAATAATGTTCATTCATGTATATAAGCTTTAGTTTCAGCTGCTTTCTATTATCTTCTGCTCCTCCAGCCTTCCTCCCATAACTTCCCTCCATCAAATACCTTGCTTCCTGCTGAAATAGTTTTACATTTCATCTTGCCTAAGATAGTTGTGACCAACTACTACATTTTGATGATGTTTGCTCTCCATTCGATTTATCATATGACTTTAGAGCATTTTATCTCATTTTAAGAAATATCTTCCAGGAAGCAGGCCTTTATTAAGAATATGTATGTATTATTTACACATGTATATATAAAATAGCGCATATGAATATTCATATTCTTGATACTTATTAAAAGTATTATCATAGCTATATAAGGTAATCTTACTTTGGTGAAGAATACTTACTTTGAGATGAAAAGTAATTAAAATAAAATTGGTTTCTTACTTATTACTAAATAGAAATATTACTTATTTTTTGTTATTACTAATGCTTAGTGTTTTTAGCTTTAATTCTTGTTTATAGGGTTTTTTCAAGTTACAGAAAATAATTCTGAAAACATGCAAGTTTTATGCTTTTTCTTGCTTTTCATTCTTTCACCTCAAATATCATTTTGACTTTAAACTACCAATTTTTTATTGTAAATTAAAACTGGAGATCTGTATTTGGAGATGCTTATAATACTAACACAGTTGCTTTTATGCCCATTTAAATGTAATAAATAGTTTTGTTAGATACTGTGCTTCTTTTACATTGTGTTTTTAAGGTGGCGTCAGATTTACTGCTGGGAAAATCTTTAACGTTCAAAGTAGATTGTTCTGTGAGGCAGGTTTTGATGTCCAATAGGAGTAAAGCACTATGATAAAAAAACTCCAGTTAAATTCCTTAAGGCAAACTTATTTCATTACCTCATTTATGGATCAGTATGCCAAGTTTAAAAAGAAAGGCAATTTCTTTGGAGCAATTCAAATGGCAGAAAATCTTGTGATAGTTGAATTGAACTAATAATAAAGATGAGTGCCAATAGATTAATAGTAGGAAAAGGAAGAAAGCTAAGTAAATTTATTGTTATAATATTTGTTCTGAGTCATCTATAAAACTAACCAAAATTGAGTTGTTTCCAATGCAGATCTGTTTGATTCTCTCTGTAAGACTTCAAACTTGATTTCCCACCTTTACACTTGCCAGTGTAAAGGAGCATTTTATACCCAGTGTGTTCAGATTGTTTACTTTGGATTTTGTCCTACAAAATTGATTAGAATCCAAACTGATCATACTCCTGTAAGTATGCGTATCTTGTTTGCATATCTAGTCAAACTTCATTTCACAATATAAACCCACAACTATTACATTATCTTTTCCATGTTGAGCTACAGATATGTGACTTGGATGCCCATTACTTAATGCTGTAAACTAGTAGCTCTGCCCTAATACTCAAGTTGGAATGGTAAATAGTGAGTTTTGTGTTGCCACTTCTGACAAGCACTTCATGGGAATTTTAAGTGTAAATTCCTGTGCCTGTAGGAATTTGGGAAAATCACAGTTTATTAGCTGTTTCTGTTATGAGGTTGGCTTCCCTTTTGTAGAGGGATCCTGGAAGAACCATGAAAACTCTCTTTCAGGAGTCATTGCCATGCAAAGAATCATGGTAATATCAGCCAGCTGTCTGATTGTATCATGGCATAACAGAAAATAACTTGTAGGGACCTGATAACCTGAAATAGCAGTATTGGATTGTATTGGATTTTTTAAAGGAGGTATTTCTGTGCCAAATGTTTCGTATCTTTCTGATGTATAGTAAGAAAAGTGGGGGTTTTTTCTTACTTACTTAGTTATCCAGTGAAATTGTCTTTATTCTCTTGGTTCTAATGTTTATTTTCTTGAATTGTAGATTAAAATATATCTAGAAGAAATGAAATTTTAATCTAATTGCAGAGATAAACTTGAAGAATTTAGGTGTACCTCTGTGAATTTTATTGATGATAACACTTAAATAGATTAAGATATTGTTTTATTTAATGTTTTATCTTGAATGAATTTCAATCTCCATTGTGTTTAATCTGTTTTTTACTTCCTAACATGTTATCTCTCTATATATGTTTATATGACATATATGAAATGAAATAAGCAATAAACTCATGTCAGTAAATAGAATAACATTTGAAAAAGCTACCTTTTTTTCATAATATACCATTAATTATTGCATTCAATTAAAAACTGGTAAGTCTGCTTAAAGATAAGGTACAACTTAAAATTTGCCCAAATTGATGTTCTGGATTTTTCCTTACAAAATATATTTTGTTGAAAGACATCCTGCTTACATTTCTTTTATTTAGTAATTGTCCAGTTATATGATAGCTTGCAATAAAACCATTTAGAACTGGGAAAGAGAAGTATTTCCCACTTTGATTAAGAACATAGCTCAAACGTGAAGATTTTTAACAAACTACGAAATAAACACTTCAAAAAATATTTGCACTAAGGATGTTTTTTATTGTTGCTCTGCAGTCTCAGTTTGAACTCAGGGTATTCCATATTCGTGGAGAACATGCTGTCTCAACTGCTCAGCTTGAGGAAACCATTGCACATCTGAAGAATGAACTTGATAATAAATTAAACAGAAGAAATGAAAAAGCAAAGGATATTGGTGTTTCTACTGAAGATGATAACCCACCAAAGACATACCGAAATGTATGTATTCAGACTGACAGAGAAACTTTTATAAAGCCTAGTGAAGAAGAAAACAGAGCTGTGAAAAATAACCAAATAGTACCCAAAAAGCTTAATATTTCTTCTTTGACACATAGTATATCTGCCCAAAGTGAAAATAAGGACAATTACAATGTACAGTCATCAGAAAGTGTCTTGTCTTGTCAACCAAAGCAAATGCTGCCTCCACCACCACCACTACCACCTCCTCCCCTTCCTGATTCTTCACTGTCTGCTGTAGTTCCTCCACCACCACCTTTGCCAATGGGTCCAGCTTCACTGACATCTCAGTTTGGATTGGGTCCACCGCTGCCACCTCCACTTTCTGAAGGCTGTAGGAATTTTCAAGCACCACCACCACCGCCACCCCCACCGCTTCCGGGGCTGGGACCTCCTGTTCCTCCTCCACTGCCTGGATCTGGGTTACCTCCACCCCCTCCACCTCCTGGGCCTGGGTTGTTTTTTAATAGCACTTTATCTTCAAACCAAGGTCCTCGAAAACCTGCCATTGAACCTGGCCGTCCCATGAAGCCTTTGTACTGGACACGAATACAATTGCAAGATAACAGGTAAAATATACTTACTTGGACTTGAGCTGCTGCTTACAGGTCAGTGTAGAGACATGAAATTTACATAATTCTAGAAAAAAACCTGAATCGGTTCTAGAAGTCTGAAAAAATAAGTTGTTCTAAAATATCATATTTAAATTAAAATTGTATGTATTATAAATGAAAACTTTTTGCATCATAACAAAAGCATGTTTTATTTGGGCTTTTTCTCCTAATAATTCAAGCGCTGCATGGATAACTGTAGTGACAGAGTGCTTCCCAGATTTAGCACTAAAGCATAAAAGGGTAGCCAAGAGATTAGAAAGATATTTTATTTTCTTAAAATTAAGTCTGTGTTTGCAGTAGAATTGAAATGTTAAAGTTTGGTCAGATGAGAATTTAGTTTCATTTTTGTTTTCCAGTCACTTTGTGATCCATTCTCCAGAGAACCATATTGTGTCCTCCTCTGTGATTCCAGTTCTAGAAACTGGAAACAGTTAAACTGGAACCTAACCTCTGTGCATAATTCTGTCAGAGCAGGAAGAATAAAGCATATGTGTAAATATATGCAGCTCAGCAACCTGCAGCATGAAGTGTCCATTATGGACAAGTCTCAGTACTGATAGAGACCTCTACAGCTTTTAAAAAAATGGATATAAAATTTTGAAAATAATATCCCCCTTACTGTGATGTAGTGCAGGGATAGAATCCCAGATGTGTTTGAGGGAGGGATGCCATCCAGAGGGACCCTGATATGCTTGAGTAGTGGGACTGCAAACAAGTCCAAGTGCAAGATCTTGTACTGAGTTGGGGCAACTCGCAGTATCAGTAAAATCTGTGATTAGAGGAGGTAGATTTGGGTAGAGTATAAGGAAGAAATTCTTTACTGTGGGAGTGGTGAGGCGCTGAAAGGTTTCCAAGAGGAGCTGCAGATTCCTCGTTCCTGAAAGTGTTCAAGCCCAGATTGGATGGGGCCCTGCAGAGGCTGGTCTACTACAAAGTACGCTGTTTTATCTATTAGTTTGGAAGGGGTCATTTTGTGAACAGGCATAAATAAACGATTTTTGGCCAGGTTTGTTTGAAATTATCCTACCATCGTTTTTTATGCTACCTGCTTATTTAGCTGACAGGAGAAAAGCAGTTCTCCCAGTCACACTTTCTGAACCAGCATTAGTACCTTACTTCCACAGTTACTCAACTGCTCTTTTTGGATTTGACTGATAGTGACTTTCCTTCCTGTGTTTATTACTGTAATACAGAGCTCATTAGGAGGCATGGATCAAAAAGGATTTTTGGGGGATGCTTAAGTGACACAGACTATTTTATTTTAATGAAGAGTTGTTCCTTAATTCGGGTCCCGTATTAATGCAAATAATGAAATTACATTATTATTGGGATCTTAAAGTTGAAACCATTATTATCTGTGTTAAAAATTATGTTAGCCTAGCAGCAGTTACCAAGATGCTAAATTTAAAGATTTTAATAAGCTAAATTATATTACTATAGCCATAATGCATCATAATATGTGCTATACAGTATATACACACAGTATGTTACTTATTATTATATTATTGTTATATTATATTATTAATATAATATACTGTTAATTTTTAGAAATTATTATAATTTATTCTGTAACAATGATTTTTATAAATTATGTATTTATTTAAATTATTTAATATTATAGTATTTTATTTTCAGGTTTCTCTATTATATTTAAACACGTTTGAAGTAAATATCTTCATAGCAATTAAGTGAATTTAAATATGAGTTTTATTTTACTTTACAGCTCTGAATTTATTTTG
Organism: Melospiza georgiana; assembly: GCF_028018845.1. NCBI lineage: Eukaryota > Metazoa > Chordata > Aves > Passeriformes > Passerellidae > Melospiza > Melospiza georgiana. The sequence goes on from NC_080435.1 coordinate 33,154,650, forward strand.
ATGAGAAAGTACCATTATTCTGGTGTAATAAAACATTGTAAGATGTCAGTATTTTATATAAAATATCTGACAAGAACAAAGAAATTACTGAAATGTCAGTTGTATAGTCTTAGTTTTTCAGAATTAAAAAGAATTGAAATTTTTTAGAATTGAAATATTTTGGAGCAGGAATCTTGAACATTTCGTTTTTACTTTCCCAGTATTTCTTTGGCATAATTGTTTCATAGTGAATAAATAGTTAGTCCATAAATAAACTTTATTGAAATTCTTCCCATTGAATCAATTAAATAAAAGCTTTCTTTCTGAGACAAAAGTTTTTGCAAGGTAAGGGATAATTCATAGCATTCTGATGAACTGCTAGTTACCAGATGTAATGGTCCAGCATTTTCCTGGTCTGTATTAGAACTGGAAACTTCTTCAAGGATTTGCTGCTCAGATCAGAACCTGTCCCGGACTTCTGTTTGCAGAGCCAGAAAGAATCCTTCATTCTTCAGTATTGCTAACACAACTGTCCTGGCGCAGGGACAAAAACTAATATCAGGAAGCATGAAGCTGTGGAGCTCTAAGCATGTCCTGTGACATAGAATATGCTGCATCAGCAGATGTTAATAAAAAAAAATGAAAAGTTCCTTATATGTTCATGATAGTTGAGCATTAAGTAGAAAATAATCCTGAATTTGAGAAAAAAAAATTGGCTCCTTTTGAATTGGTAGGTATTCAGTTTTGTTGCATATTACATCTATGTTTAGTGACATCAGCCATTTGTATTTTGTAGTGGTTTTCTTCACTTTTTTTTAATTGCAAATAATTTCACTGCCTTTTAGTGACATCTGCTGGAAGATGTGGTCCCACCTTCTACTGATAAACAGACAAGAACACTCAGAAGTTTTGTCCCACATATTTTCCTGAAATTGAATATTTTGAAACAAGGCCCTTTCAGAATTGATGTGCAATGTTTGTAGCACTACATATTATTTTCCCCTATTCCAGATAAAACTGGAGGATTGTGTAAACAAGCTCCCAGCTGATCCAAAACTAAATCTGGTCTTGGATGGCAAAAAAAGAAAGATAATCCACATTTAAAATTTGCAGTTGGTTGAATGGAGAAGAATACTGGCTAGTCTCCCAAAATATAAGCCACATAATTACTCTAGTTTCTCTGAACTACAACAAGGATAAATATGAGCATACAACATCTATGGATAACATGAAGGTCCTATACAAATTTCCCCAAACACACTTAAAATATGCTTGAATAAAGTTTGTTCACTATTTGTTGATATTGTTTATTTTTATAGGTCTAGATAGATTACTGGGAATTTCTCAAAAAAGCTGACATTGGAGTACTTCTAATCCTAGTTGAAGTGGCAGCAATCTCCTGACATGTATTTGCACAAGTTGCCATTGTTGCACCAAGAACGGTGCAATGCGAATGATGCATAGTCTAGCAGGCATGGACTAAGTTGCTCAAACTAATAACTAAAACTCATAGGAAAACTTTTAACTCCTTACAAGAGCAAGGTATAGGAAAGGAATGCTCTGTGTGTTGCTTTGAGTTTAAATCTATCATGGATTTTCATCTATTATGGTTAGATCTATTATCGTTTCTCATAAGGTTTTGAAATTTTATTATTACCTTTCCCTTTATAGGAAAACTGCTATGCCAACATTATGGGAATCACTGGAAGAACCTGATATACTTGACACTACTGAGTTTGAATATTTATTCTCCAAAGACACCACTCAGGAAAAAAGAAAACCATTATCAGAGACTTATGAAAAAAAAACCAAGGCCAAAAAGGTATTTATTGTTTCTTTTTCTTTTTTTTTTTTTTTTTTTTTTTTTTTTTTGTGTGTGCGTGGTACTGTTTAGTCTTTCATTTTGAGAAAAACTCCTTTTTAATTTTTGGATTTTTTGTGAATGAGCAAGAAATAAAACTATGGATTGCTGATTCAATCTCAAATCTTTTGCTTGAAAATGCAGGGCTATTATTTACCTTGGAAAATCTTTTACCTTTGCTAATGAAAGTTCCCCATCCTAATGAGGTAGAAAAAATACTGTACAGGAGAATAGAATTAAAGTTCTAATTAGTATCTGAAAGTGACAGTATTTTGGCCATTATTTGCCCTTGAGCTGATGTATAATTAATGCCTGTCTTTAGTTACTCCAGCAGACCTCTCTTCCACTGAGATTAATTTTGTTAGAAAAATGAAATTTAAAGCAAAATTTTAAATAAGGAATGCCAAATTTTTTTCAATATAGCCAAGGAGTTGTGTCAGGAAGGGGCAGGACAATCATGTCTTTGATGGCCAAAGCTACATGCAGTAGCTGTGTCATTGCCATAGCATTTAGACATGATCCATTACAGAGGCAGCTGGCACTTGCCAATTGGGACGTGCAGATGGGAAAAACAAATGCCATTAGTACTATTTACTGCCAGAAAAATTCTAGACTGAGTAATAATCAATACTGTTTTCCTAAACCAGTATGATTATACATCAGAAACTACTGAAACATTTGTGTTTTAAATTTCTTTGAGTTGACCTGCTGGGAACCACAAGAGGGCACTTTGCATGTGAGCTGTGCTTGCTACCTTCAATTTTATAATTCATAGAGCGTGAAATATGTATACATGTTGGGGCTTTCAGATCTTTCAGAACATCTTTCATCATAAATTCCCTGTATTGTGTCTTAATGCAACAGCTAATGAGAAGTATCAGTAAGGCTGTAGAATTTATAGAACTCAAATTCATGCGATGCAACAGGTGAATAATTTAAAATGGGGCCTGGATGGGGACATGCTGGCATTTACCAAAGAAATAACAGTTACAGTCCTTCAAATATTAGACTGACGCTGGGCATGAACATCTCTGTGAAAAATATTTTTATATATTTTACTTGGCAAATGCTAGAAATGAATGTGATATGTAGCAGCAGCTGTATCCATAAATTCAATTTGTTCACATATCTTATGCCTTCTTTCTAATATTTATTTTTACATTTCATTAATTTTCCTTTTTTTCAGAAAGAATTATGTAATAGGAAATACAGGTTTCTAAAGAACTTTGAAGTATTTAATCACTGTAATTTAATGGGGAATTAATATGCAAAAGTAGTTGCCTTTGTATTTCAAAATCTCAGTAATTATGGGAGTATATCTACTTTTCCAAGGGGGTGACAGCAAACCAGGTACAGAATTAGGCCTGTATACTGAAAGATGAAATTATGCTTTTCTCTTTCCTTGCTGCTTTGCAAACTAACTTACTTGTTTTAGCAGCATGATTTTTTAGTGATCTCTCTTGGCTTATCCAAAATTTAATTGGGTAGTACTTACAGAACATATTGTTATAATAATATGCATTATTTCTCATGAGCAACTAGTGTATTCTCATACCAAGACATCCTTTTTATTTCTCTCAATGTTTTAATTATTCTGCTTTGGTATTAGAGGCAATAAGATATTTTAAGACCATGGGTATTTTACTGAAATTAAAGAAATTAAAAGGGTTCCTTTAAAGTACTGTGGAAACTACAAAAGTAAACCCCCTTAGAAATAAATTCAAAATTATATATATTACTATGTCTTTAATTTTGAAAACCGATGGGAATGTTGATGGTGTTACGAACCATGGGAACTGTAGGATTTTCTGTAAGAATTTACCAAAGTCATGGTCAGTAGTGTGAAATTCCATCATTGGGTCAAATTAAAAATTAAAAATAAATCCACTTTTAGAATTCAAAGAAAATGTTCATTGAGTACAGAAGCGTTTTCTTATCTTGTATCCTGTCTTTTCATCTTTCTCAGTTAAATGACTCATAGTAGCAGCTGAATGTTTTTACAGACAGTTGGCCCTCTTAGATGGTCCTGTGTTTTTCTTTGTCTCTCTGAAATCCCAGATATGTCCAGTGGGTCAGTCTTGGTGGGCTGCAAATGTTACAGTAGTAGAGAGACATTTTATTTGCTTTATTTACTTAGGAGGATTTATTAGTAGATAATAACAGAGAACTCCTGTAGATCAATATAAAATTGTCAGTTTGACTGGTTTCATTTCTGATTTCTTATGCTTCTTTTGGCTCTCAACGTTTCTTGCCTTTTTCCTAACAATTATATCTACTATGGTTTTAGCAGGAATTTTTTCTTTGCTTCAGTACATAAATTTCTGCTTGTCTGATCTTAAAAATGGTACTCGTGTCACATTATAGGAAATTGTATAGTCTGGTAAAAGATGCTTTCTACAGACATTAAGAAACACAAATCTTATATGAGGCTCACCATATAGATGTAGTTGACGCCATGTCGTTATGTACTTACTTATAAATTCCTTTTTCATGTTCACTAAAAAGGCCTTCAGAGCAAGTTATAGGTACAGCAGTGAAGCTGTAGTTTGTGTTTGAAATAGTTAAGCTGTTTTATTTAATGATACCTGGTAAGACTGACCCACTCCGTGCGCTAACCCTCTTCTCTGCACAAACTATGCCTTATTTCATAGCATCTTACACAAACTAAGTTCAGCTTCTTTGGTTTTGAGGGAAATGACAGACCAATAGATGGTGCAGGTCAGCTTATTAAAATATGATTGTTCAATACTTTGCCCTTGAATGAGAGTTACATCAGTGCCTCACAGTCAAGTTCCTTTTTCAATTGGAATTAAGATTTTATCTTTTGAATTAGAGGGTAATTGTTTCTCATTTAACTCTTTTGCAATTCCAAATAAAACAATATTACTCAGTTTATTCTCAGAATTATTACTTTTGTGAAACCAGTTGGAATAATCTGTGTGCTTAGGCTGTGAAATAAAAGCTTCTGTGGAAAGCCTATAGAAATTTCAGTTCTGCTCTTACCCATTTTCCAAGTGTTGCTGTATGGCAACACAGATTAAAAAATTCACTGTATGCTCTGCTTTCTTTTACTTACAGCTGATAGACACCTGCCATTTTCAGCCAGAAATGTCTAAATGTCCTATATAAGCTGCACCAGGGAGATTTAGGTTGGACATGGAGGAATTTCTTCACAGAAAGGGTGATTAGCCTTAGGAATGGACTCTTCAGGGAGGTGGCAGTCACCATCCCTGGAGGTGTTTAAGGAAACACTGACTGTGGCACTCAGTGCTGTGGTCTGGTTGACGTGGTGGCGTTCAGTCATAGGTTGGATGTCAGAAATCTTTTTCAACCTGATTGATTAAGATAAATGGAATGGCTGGTCTATTTTCCAGTACCATTTAGCAAGTTATGCTCAGAAAGGAAACTTCTGAGTATATATATGAATATATACATATATATTTATAGTCATATATATTATATAATTACAGTATAATAAAATGTTTCGTAAAATGAATATTTATAATATATCAATAATATTTCAATATATCATCAATAATATTTCTGTTCATGCATATATATACTCAATGTCAAAATAGAAGAATACACTGGGGACTCTGTGGACTTCTCTGCTGGTTGTAGTTACTTTGTATTTTCACTTATTTCTTGAATAGCAAAATGCTAGCTCTGCAGCCACCACCTATTTGTGAGAGGCTTCAAATGTACTGAAATAGATCCTTCACAAGGCTTTCATATGTCTGAGATCTCATCTGACAGACAAAGATAAGCACAAAGCTAATGCAATTAACCACAAGGTTAATACGATTAAGAATATTCAGCTACCTAAAAAATAAGATGGGGTACAGCTGACTAACAGACTAGTAATAGTTCAGCAGAAAGAGTCTTGGCATTATAGTGGCTCACAAGAGGAATATGAATTGTCAAATCATGGTAATACTAAAAATGCAAAGCAGAACTCTGATAGATCAAGAAGTATTGCTTGCAAGACGCTACTCAGCCATGTCTCAGTTAAGATCTGTATCTACATTTAGGCACTACAACCCTTCGTTAAAAATTTGCTAACTGTAAAGAGTCCAGAAGAGGGAGAATAATGAAAAGTGAAGTAGTCTCTAAGGAGAGAATCAAATTATTATGATTGTTTAGTCTAGAAAGGAGAAGGTTGATTGGGACACACAGTATAAGTGTAATCAAGTGCATGCAGCTGCTGCAAAGAAAAATTATGAAAAGCTTTCTAAGAGCAAGGATACCGAAGGAATGCAGAAAAATTTTGGCTAGGGAAATTGTGTTTCTGTATTTGCAGATCTTTAGGAAAGTTTGTTTGGAGTGGTACACATATAATTGATAACTATCTTGAAGTGCAGAAATGTTGTCTTGTTGGGCAGAATGACATTTTGAGTGCCTTTTCAACATCTTGATTCTGTTAATCAATTGAAAGACATAAAGTTCACCTTCTGCCCATTGTCATATGGGTTGAAACAGCTGGCTATACTTTTTTCAAAAATACTTTGATGATTCCCAAATTTGTTGCATTCATGCCAGATAGAAATGGCTTATTGGGTTACACTGATTTCTAGAGGCTTCTGATAAGTGTGTGGGGGAAGAAAGGAATGGAAATTAGGAATCTTAGCAGCAATGGTAATACAACTTAAAGGACTGCATAAAAGGTGATTTTACTTATTTTTAGAAATATAATAATTTATTTTGGAAAAATATAGTTCATTCACTTGATGATGATACAATGTAAATCCCATATAGGCTAAGCAAAGGTCAGGTGTACCTTTCTAGTAAACAAATATATATACATAAGACTGGAATTTTTTTATTGTAATGTTTATCTGGGCTTAGAAGCTCTGCAAACTGTGTGGCTGCTCATGCTTCTTTGATCTTGAAGCCCTTTGGAAAATGTAGCACCTTTGGAAGAACTTTAAGGTTTTTTTCCAATTGTACACCCTCTGAAATAATGCAGGAAACTCTTGTTCTTGCATTTATTTTCTCTGCAAGTATGCAATCTTTTATTTAATGTTCTATGTATTATGTAGATAATGATAAAAAATAGTATTCTGAGGCTTTGATATTATGTCTTGACAATAGAATTTGTTTTTTTCTGGTTGGGAGAATTTACTGGCTAGATGAATATATTAGTTATGTCCCAGTATTAAAACAAAATATTGTGCAAGTTATATAAACATTAAAAATATAATTATTCTCCCATAAAAATGTTTTTTAATTAAGACTAGATGCATTATAATCTTATATGAAGTAATGTAATGCAGTAAATGTTTGGAGTTGATGTCTGTGAAATGGAGAAAAGATGATTGCTGATGTTCCCAGAGACTCTAGGTAGATAAATAATATACAGAAGGAGTGGGATTTATTTCATAGTTATTTTATATTTCTGAAGTGGTTGAATCTGCAGCAGGAAAAGTTCAAATTATTGGAGGAAAACAAAAGTCCCTTAGCTCCTGAATATGAATCAAATAAATCGAAGACATATTCATTATATATTAACCTAATATTCTGAAATCTTGAAAAAGAGATATTTAAAAAAGATGTATTTGCTGCGATTTTTTCCATGTGTATTTTGTAGCTCTATTGCTAGATTTAGCACATATTTTGACGTTGTGTTAGTTTTTCCAATATATTTGAGCACTTGTTAGTAATTTATCCTCAAAAACTCAAGTATTTTCTATACTTTTTCAAGAAACAGGATAGTTGGATATTTGTGATGCCACTCTGTCTTCATCTTACAAAAAAAAAAGAAGAGCAAATGTCAAGTAATTTGTGTCAGGTGTATGCTCCAAATAAAAGTCCATCAATCATTTTTGGCCCTTTAGTGCAATGATTATAATTTCAAAGACGCAGGAGGACATTAAAGATAATGGCTTTTCTGTTGTCTATTATCTCTAACAGACTTCACATAATTATTAACATGTGTTCTCATTTACGAAGAGTGTCAATATTTTGAGTGAATTGCATTTTTTTAACTGAAAGGGATATGCCTGTCAGCAAGTTTTTTGTCCATCTAACTAAATGAGGAATTACAATTAATAAATTTTGTGTTTCCGCAAGAAGGGCAGATATTGCAGAAAATGTTGGAAGCTTTGCAGGGGTGAAACACAATGACTGTCTTCAGCTGTCTGCATAAGATAATAAACAGTGTTCAAACTTAAGCAGAAGTACTAAAATGCTAGTGCATGTTCGTCCGAGGCAGTCTCACTTTCTTTTTATATTCTGATCTGAGAAAAATAATGGCATTCCTTGTTTATCACAAAGCCCTGAAGTCATGTTGAATATAGAAATTATCCACAGGGTGAATATCTATTTTGTGGTTTGTCTAATTTTTGCAGTTCTGATAGGAGTAAAGATATTGAGAAATGTTTCTTACTAGCTCATTCACACCTCCTATTTGAACCTGATATATTGCCATTTGTGTGTACTTTAGAAAAAGGCTAAAAGTAGTGGTGTATTCAAGCTAATAAAATTGTAAATAGGCTTTAAAAAATATAAAGCTATGGTTCACCCACATTAAGGAAAACATAGTTAAATTTGGCTCTTCCTTGAGTAGGAATATAAGAGATAATGTCTAGTCTTAAGCTTCTGAAATTTCATTGGTTACTCTTGGATTGTTTATGCAGAATGGTTTGAGGGACATACTTTGGCTTCTTGTGCAGAATATTCTTCTGTGTTTGCACAGGGTTTCAGCGATCCAAACATGGGTCCAGGCTGTTGATTTGCTGTAAAAGTTGGTGAGTGGGAATGGAGGGAAATGCTGTAATATGCAGGACAGCTTTTTAGCTTATGGCTTTTCTCAATAAATTTAAATATTATGGAAGGAATCCATGCACCACCAGGAGGAAGGCTTTAACTTTTAATCACTAAAGTAAACTGAATCTCATCAGATCTCGGCACCAGCAAGTGTCCTGGTCAGAATGTAGGCATTGCAGTTTGACAGAACAGTAAAGTCTGCTGTACAATATTTAATGAAATAAATTTCTGGCTACATTAGAGGAACACCTTCTAATGGGAATGACAGAATAATTTATTAGTGTATTCAAGCTTTGGTATATCTGCACTTTTTAATTAGATTCTAAAGATTTGAAAGATGTAGATGCCACACTTGTGTACAGCAAATCAGCTAACTTAACATTAAAAAATAGGGGAAAACCAGCAAAAATCAAGTAATGCTATGGATCAGTGAAATAAAGGAATTATCACCAGCAGTCACAATTTTGTCACTAAGCCAGAAGATGCTACATCCATTACAACAATGCATTCGTAGTCTGGAGAAGCAACAGGCAGCTGGCAAACCCCACCAGCTGGCACAGCAGCATCAGCTGGCTTGTAGCTGCTTACCTGTCACTGCCAGCTACAAGCAAGTCCCAATATGCTGAGAGGTGATCAGTGATTTGTCTTTTAAAAGCATAGACTAAATAGTTCAACACAGTCTTTACAAACTTTCCTTTTATTTGCCTTATGTTTTTACTGAACTGAAAAAGTGTTGATTTTTTTGTGTCTCCTTTCTATTTGGAATTCACACACATATGTAATTCCCCCTTAGTGACAGAATAACCATCATTTGGGACAAAGTTAGTGTCTTTGAAAATTAATTCTCTGTTTTACTACTGATTATATATTTTAACTGCAAAATCTTTCAAGTTCCACATTGATTCTAAAAATCTATGACAAAATTTCAGTACAATACTTAGCATTATAACTATGGGTTTGAAGTAGGTTTATGCTTAATGTAAGCTATTCTGTCGTCATTTTCCTCCATTTTTGCTCTCTAATGAATTAATTATTAGCTTTCCGTTACTTGGTTGAAGCTACTTTAGGTAGTCTGCATCTAGCTTGATGCCTGGTAATTGTGACCATGTGTACATTTGTCTAAAATGCAAGTGAATATACAGTCAGTTGCTGTTTCAAATCATTAATCTCTAGTTTAACTTTTAAAATTATATAGGGCTTTCTTTAAGGATTTTCTCACAAATTGTTTAGGAGGGAGGTCTTGCTTAGTGATGTGAGCTAGTTTGATCATATCTTGAGGATATAGTAGCACTTGCAAATACTTCAGTGGAATGATTTAAAATGTCATATTGTCTACAACAGCTGTAGTCTGGAAAGGTTTTGCCTCAAACTAGGCATGTCTAATGGGGTTTATGACAACCTATGAATTTGCCCTGAACAAGGTCAGCTTGGAGGTCAGTGAATGCTGTACAAATTGCATACTGCTCAAACCTGTAATTATCCCTGTAAGAAGTTAATGTGCTGTGGAGTTCAGCAAATTCATGTAAAGCTTCAGAGATGACCATGATAAACCAAGCAGTTACTTACATTTGCTCAGAAGAATCAGTCAGCAGGATGTGATGCTTCCACAGCGTTCAATTAAGGTAACTTGGAGCAAAATCATCTTGTCTGCTTGTGTACTCACGAGATAAAGAGCCTGAATATTTTGTCATTTGAACAAAACACTTTCCACAGTATTAATTTCTTAATATCCATCATATGTGCTGTACATATAGGCAGAAAAAAAATCTCAGGATAGATTTTTTCAAATTTTGGTAGAAAATATACAGTATCTACTTTAACATAAATTTATTATTGAGTACCTACAAGAGGAACCTAAAATATCTGTCAGATCTTTGTTGAAGAGAGCATTTGTTCCAACTTGTGCATGTATTATCCAGTTTCAGTACTCTAAATAATTGTAGGAATTCATAAAAATCAGAAGGTTTACTATCTAAATAAGTATTTTCATAGGCAAATATTTGTAAATCACATAAAACACAGGAAACATTTTTATGAGTTAATATAAATTTTGTGAGTTAACTGTCTTTGAGTATCACTAAAAGCATTCTAGCAATCAAGAATAATAATTGTTTTAAGTTCTTACTATGATTAAATATCCAAATATAAGTGCCACCTTTAATTTAAATAATAAAATTAAATTTGGAGAAATATAGATTAAATATTCAAATACTAAAAATATAAATTTTGGGAAAAACATAGCTATTAGTTTTAGTTTTGCATAGGAGTTAGTATTTTTGATAGTTCTTGTACATTAACACTATGAAGTAAGCCATCTGCTTGGATCAGAACATTTTGTATTTTTGAAGAATTTGTGTTTGTATTGCATTTTGTGATGTGCTCCTGTCATATCTTTCTTATGAAATAAATCAAAATCACAAATACCAATATCCCAGACATTGTGGGAAATAAGTTTTTTACATTTGTAACATCTGAGCAACACTGATCCCTTTCTTTATAAGTAATTTCAACCGGCCAAAATAACATAAAGGTTTCTCTTCCTCCTTTCTTCCTCTCCCCCTAAACTCTCATCAGAAAGTATTACAGTCTGAATGTCAGTATATTATACTCTCAAATATCTGTACCCAAATGTGAAAAAAATCCTGAAATCCCTGTGAAGTGTCAACAGTGTGGAATAAGCACATTCAGACATGAGCAAAAGAAATACTTTGAGTAGTGCCCAGTGTTCCAGAAGTAGTTCTCAGAGGACATAAAAAGACAATTCTTCAATTCTTGGTCAGGAATTGATTCTTTGCTGAAAAAATAGACATAAGCCTGTTCACACTGAAATGTAAACTACCAGACAAACTCAGGAACTTGTGGTGTACTCAGTGTCTTTAATAGTTCATATTTGTCATTTAAAGAAAAAGGGGGAGAAAGTATATTCCAGAATAAATATTTGATGTGCCTTTTTCTTCTCCTATGTAACAGCATCCTACAAGTAAGAGGTGATGTTCTTTGGTAGAACTGGTGAGAATTCAGTCTTAAAATTAATTTCTTAAAATTCATTGTCAATTCGCAAATTAGCTTCTGTTATAAAAGTGGCTGAATCCTTTCTAGAGTATTCCCTTGATCTCAGATCATTTTGCATCACCTTTCTAGATTATCAAATTGCTGGATGGAAAGCGATCTCAAACTGTAGGAATTTTAATATCGAGTTTGCACTTGGAGATGAAGGATATTCAACAAGGTAAGTCTTTTTCTCACACTTAATGTATTATGCATGGATACTTTATCATAGCCCTCAGATATTTTATCATAGCCCTCAGTATGTGTATTGAATAGTCTCCTAAACTACCAGAAGAATCATTCTTCCAATATATTCCAGTTTATGTAAAAGTTTCACCTAAAAACTAGAATTAAATTTAGGTACAACTCTTTCTGTACCTTTAGAGTTAGCATAACACTTTCAGTACAGTGTTTCCATATTCCTCCCCTACAGTTCCCTGCTTTTTCTAAAGCAAGTCATCCACCAACAGGAATGAAACGGAGGGCTTATGCATAAATCTTTCAGGCTTCAAGCATGCAGTCAGTATTTTTTAATATTTGCATTTTGCTTCATTAACACTATAAGAAGTGCATCCCAAACTGATGTTACCATGTAAGAATCAGAAAGAGAATTACTGGATGGCATTTTTCAAAGCATAGGGCTAGTCAGTTGTAAATTCCATTACTGGTAGAAATTATTTGAGTTTGCCAATACAACTGTAGAGAAATACTGATTTTTCAGAACACTGGGGTGATTGAGAGTCTGCTTATGTTCTGGATTTAAAAAGATATTGTTTAAGGATATTGTTTATTTCTTTTTCACATTAAGAAAAGGAAAATATTCACCATTTAAAACAACTGCTGGAACAACTCAAGTTGATGTCTCCTTTTTTGCTATTGTTTTCCCTCCATCACATGCAAATACTGGGTAGGGTGTTGAGATGCTGCTGGCATTGATTATTATTAATTTCAAAAGAGCCTTTGAGCATCTAGCACTTTAAAAGCACAAGGGCTTACAGATGTCTCTTGGGATGCAGAGGAATAAGGAAAAGAAGGCATAACTTTGTGTCTGCCAGTATTGTGTGAAAGGTATCAGAATGAGATGGAAAAAACCCACTATTACTAAAGGTCTAAATAATTTGCTGGCAGAAGTGTCAGCAGCACAGGGATAGGATAGAAGCTTTATTACAAAAACTGGGTAATATTCTTAAGAATCTTCAGAGATTGGTTTTCTTTTTATTTTCCATGCCATAACATTCTACTAAAATAGAGCATCTCTATCTCTCTCAGTTGTTCGCTGTACTTGTGTGGCTTTTGAAATATTCTGGCCAATTTATACCAATTCTGAGAAACCATAATGACCCAAATATCCAGGTATATATCCAATAGCATTTTTAACTTGAGGCAGCAGTGCACTTTTGAATCACATGTATCAGTTGCCCCCTTGGCTGTGTTTGCATTGCAGAGCAGTCTCAGAGTGCACAAACATGCTTCAGAATCAAATTAAAGGAGAAGATTTGCTTCAGGGGCATGCCATCAGTCTCCATGTATAGCAGTCTCTAAATTCCCCAGGATAAGATCAGAGATAGTTAGAGCTCCCTGAAACATCTATAGTGTGAACTGTTGCTGTCTACACATCCATTTTAAGACTACACTACTTGCAGTTGTAGATGCAGCTAATGTAGTTCTAGAAGTTTAATGAAAACTAGAGTGTTGGTAGAAGAAAGACACCAAAACAAATGCTGTCACTGAAGAAAAGTTTAGAACTCATCGCCCTTTCTTGTCTGAGGTAGCAAATGACTGGCCTGTCACCACGTGTGTTGCTCAAGAGAGCAATAGGATATGCTGCCTCTTGCTTATGGAAACAGCTAGGAGCTACCATCAGGATTTGGAAATACTATTAGTGGAACTTCTAAAAAATATACTAACAAGGCAGTC